>NC_141027.1:67560500-67881000 GCF_052040795.2 Danio rerio
GGTCCACCTCTCTCCCTGGACTGGCAGTAGAGGCCCCAAGATGCCCCCTGGCCCTCCACCTTATGGCCTCTGACCCCAGCAAGCTACCCAGGGGTCCACCTCTCTCCCTGGACTTGCAGTAGAGGCCCTAGGGTGCCCCTTGGCCCTCCATCTAGTGGGCGTCTGACCCCAGCAAGCTACCCAGGGGTCCACCTCTCTCCCTGGACCTGCAGTATAGGCCCCAGGGTGCCCCTTTGCCCTCCACCTAGAGGACTCTGACAGCAGGAAGTTTCCCAGGGGTCCACCTCTTTCCCTGGACTTGCAGTAGAGGCCCCAGCGTGCCCGCTGGCCCTCCACCTAGGGGCCTCTTACACCAGCTAGCTTCTCAGGGGTCCACCTCTCTCCCTGGACTTGCAGTAGAGGCCCTAGGGTGCCCCCTGGCCCTCCATCTAGGGGCGTCTGACCCCATCAAGCAACCCATGGATCCAGCTCTCTCTCTAGACTTGCAGTATAGGCCCCAGGGTGCCCCCTTGCCCTCAACCTAGGGGCCTCTGATCCCAGCAAGCTACCCACGGGTCCAGCTCTCTCTCTGGACTTGCAGTATAGGCCCCAGGGTGCCCCTTTGCCCTCCACCTGTGGGCCTCTGACCTTAGCAAGCTACCCAGGGGTCCACCTCTCTCCCTGGACTTGCAGTATAGGCCCCAGGGTGCCCCCTTGCCCTCCACCTAGGGGACTCTTACAGCAGGAAGCTTTCCAGGGGTCCACCTCTTTCCCTGGACTTGTAGTAGAGGCCCCAGTGTGCCAGCTGGCCCTCTACCTAGGGGCCTCTTACCCCACCTAGCTTCTCAAGGGTTCACCTCTTTCCCTGGACTTGCAGTAGAGGCCCCAGCGTGCCCGCTGGCCCTCTACCTAGGGGCCTCTTACCCGAGCTA
This sequence comes from Danio rerio, assembly GCF_052040795.2. Classification (NCBI taxonomy): domain Eukaryota; kingdom Metazoa; phylum Chordata; class Actinopteri; order Cypriniformes; family Danionidae; genus Danio; species Danio rerio. The sequence continues at coordinate 67,561,412 of NC_141027.1, forward strand.
GCTTCGCAGGGGTCCACCTCTCCCTAGACTTGCAGTAGAGGCCCTAGGGTGCCCCCTGGCCCTCCATCTAGGGGCGTCTGACCCCATCAAGCAACCCAGGGATCCAGCTCTCTCTCTGGACTTGCAGTAGAGGCCCCAGGGTGCCCCCTGGCCCTCATACTAGGGGCCTCAGACCCCAGCAAGCTACCCAGGGGTCCACCTCTCTTCCTGGACTTAAAGTAGAGGCACTAGGGTGCCCCCTGGCCCTTCACCTAGGGGACTCGGACCCCAGCAAGCTACCCAGGGGTCCACCTCTCTTACTGGACTTGCAGTAGAGGCCCCAGGGTGTCCCCTGGCCTTCCACCTAAGGGCCTCTGACCCCAGCAAGCTACCCAGGGGTCCACCTCTCTCCCTGGACTTGCATTAGAGGCCCTAGGGTGCCCCCTGGCCCTCCACCAAGGGGCCTCAGACAGCAGGAAGCTGCCCAGGGGTCCACCTCTCTCCCTGGACTTGCAGTACAGGCCCCAGGGTGACCACTGGCCCTCCTCCTAGGGGCCTCTGACCACAGCAAGCTACCCAGGGGTCCACCTCTCTCCCTGGACTTGCAGTAGAGGCCCCAGGGTGCTCCCTGGCCCTTCACCTATTGCCTTTGACCCCAGCAAGCTACCCAGGGGTTCCACCTCTCTTCCTGGACTTGCAGTAGAGGCCCTAGGGTGCCCCCTGGCCCTCCATCTAGGGCATCTGACCCCTTCAAGCAACCCAGGGATCCAGCTCTCTCCCTCGTCTTGCAGTATAGGCCCCAGGGTGCCCCCTTGCTCTCCACCCAGGGCCCTCTGACCCCAACAAGCTACCCAGGGGTCCAGCTCTATGTCTGGACTAGCAGTATAGGCCCCAGGGTGCCCCTTTGCCCTCCACCTAGGGTCCTGTGACCACAGCAAGCTTCCCAGTGGTCCACCTCTCTCCCTGGACTTGCAGTATAGGCCCCAGGGTCCCCCCTGGCCCTCCACCCAGGGGCCTCTGACCCTAGCAAGCTACCCAGGGGTATATATCTCTCCCTGGACTTGCAGTATAGGCCCAAGTGTGCCCCCTCGCCCTCCACATAGGGGCCTCTGTCCCTATCAAGCTTCCCAGGGGTCCACTTCTCCCCCTATACTTGCAGTAGAGGGCCCTGGGTGCCACCTTGCCCTTCACCCAGGTTCCTCTGATCCCAGCAAGCTACCCAGGGGTCCACCTCTCTCACTGGACTTGCAGTAGAGGCCCTAGGGTGCCCCCTGGCCCTCCCCCTAGGGGCCTCTGACCCCAGCAAGCTACCCAGGGGTCCACCTCTCTCACTGGACTTGCAGTAGAGGCCCAGGGTGCCCCCTGGCCCTTCAACTAGGGGCCTCTGACACCAGCAAGCTACCCAGGGGTCCACCTCTCTCACTGGACTTGCAGTATAGGCCCCAGGGTGCCCCTTTGCCCTCCACCTGTGGGCCTCTGACCTTCGCAAGCTACCCAGGGGTCCACCTCTCTCCCTGGACTTGCAGTATAGGCCCCAGGGTGCCCCCTTGCCCTCCACCTAGGGGACTCTGACAGCAGGAAGCTTCCCAGGGGTCCACCTCTTTCCCTGGACTTGCAGTAGAGGCCCCAGCGTGCCAGCTGGCCCTCTACCTAGGGGCCTCTTACCCCAGCTAGCTTCTCAGGGGTTAACCTCTTTCCCTGGACTTGCAGTAGAGGCCCCAGCGTGCCCGCTGGCCCTCTACCTAGGGGCCTCTTACCCCAGCTAGCTTCGCAGGGGTCCACCTCTCCCTGGACTTGCAGTAGAGGCCCTAGGGTGCCCCCTGGCCCTCCATCTAGGGGCGTCTGACCCCATCAAGCAACCCAGGGATCCAGCTCTCTCTCTGGACTTGCAGTAGAGGCCCCAGGGTGCCCCGTGGCCCTCAAACTAGGGGCCTCTCACCCCAGCAAGCTACCTAGGGGTCCACCTCTCTCCCTGGACTTGCAGCAGAGGCCACAGGGTGCCCCCTGGCCCTCATACTAGGGGCCTCAGACCCCAGCAAGCTACCCAGGGGTCCACCTCTCTTCCTGGACTTAAAGTAGAGGCACTAGGGTGCCCCCTGGCCCTTCACCTAGGGGACTCGGACCCCAGCAAGCTACCCAGGGGTCCACCTCTCTTACTGGACTTGCAGTAGAGGCCCCAGGGTGTCCCCTGGCCCTCCACCTAAGGGCCTCTGACCCCAGCAAGCTACCCAGGGGTCCACCTCTCTCCCTGGACTTGCATTAGAGGCCCTAGGGTGCCCCCTGGCCCTCCACCAAGGGGCCTCTGACAGCAGGAAGCTGCCCAGGGGTCCACCTCTTTCCCTGGACTTGCAGTAGAGGCCCCAGGATGCCCGCTGGCCCTCCAGCTAGGGGCCTCTGACCCCAGTAAGCTTCTCATGGGTCCACCTTTCTCTCTGGACTTGCAGTAGAGGCCCTAGGGTGCCCCCTGGCCCTTCACTTACGGAACTCTGACCCCAGCAAGCTACCCAGGGGTCCACCTCTCTCTCTGGAAATGCAGTAGAGGCCCCAGGGTGCCCCCTGGCCCTCCACCAAGGGTTCTCTGACCCCAGCAAGCTACCCAGGGGTCCACCTCTCTCACTGGACTTGCAGTAGAGGCCCTAGGGTGCCCCTGGCCCTTCAACTAGGGGCCTCTGACACCAGCAAGCTACCCAGGGGTCCACCTCTCTCACTGGACTTGCAGTAGAGGCCCCAGGGTGCCCCCTGGCCCTCCACCTAGGGGCCTCTGACCACAGCAAGCTACCCAGGGGTCCACCTCTCTCCCTGGACTTGCAGTAGAGGCACTAGGGCACCCCATGGCCCTTCACTTAGGGGCCTCTGACCTTAGCAAGCTACCCAGGGCTCCACCTCTACTCCTGGACTTGCGGTATAGGCCCCAGGGTGCCCCCTTGCCCTCAACCTAGGGTCCTCTGACCCCAGCAAGATACACAGGGTTCAACCTCTCTCCCTGGACATGCAGTAGAGGCCCCAAGGTGCCCCCTGGCCCTCCACCTTATGGCCTCTGACCCCAGCAAGCTCCCCAGGGGTCCACCTCTCTCCCTGGACTTGCATTAGAGGCCCTAGGGTGCCCCTTGGCCCTCCACCAAGGGGCCTCTGACAGCAGGAAGCTGCCCAGGGGTCCACCTCTCTCCCTGGACTTGCAGTACAGGCTCCAGGGTGACCACTGGCCCTCCTCCTAGGGGCCTCTTACCACAGCAAGCTACCCAGGGGTCCACCTCTCTCCCTGGACTTGCAGTAGAGGCCCCAGGGTGCTCCCTGGCCCTCCACCTATTGCCTTTGACCTCAGCAAGCTACCCAGGGGTTCCACCTTTCTCCCTGGACTTGCAGTAGAGGCCCCAGGGTGCCCCTGGCCCTCCACCTAGGGCCTTCTGACCTCAGTATTCTACCCAGGGGTTCACCTCTCTCCCTGGAATTGCAGTAGAGGCCCTAAGGTGCCCCCTGGCCCTTCACCTAGGGGTCTCTGACCCCAGCAAGCTACCCAGGGGTCCACCTCTCTTTCTGGAAATGCAGTAGAGGCCCCAGGGTGCCCCCTGGCCCTCCACCTAGGGGCCTCTGACCCCAGCGAGCTACCCAGGGGTCCTCCTCTCTCCCTGGACTTGCAGTAGAGGCCCCAGGGTGCCCCGTGGCCCTCAACCTAGGGGCCTCAGACCCCAGCAAGCTACCCAGGGTCCACCTCTCTCTCTGGACTTGCAGTAGAGGCCCCAGGGTGCCCCCTGGTCCTCCATCTAGGGGCCTCTGACCCCAGCAAGCTACCCAGGGGTCCACCTCTCTTCCTGGACTTGAAGTAGAGGCATTAGGGTGCCGCCTGGCCCTTCGCCTAGGGGCCTTTGACCCCAGCAAGATAGCCAGGGGTCCACCTCTCTCACTGGACTTGCAGTAGAGGCCCCAGGGTGTCCCCTGGCCCTCCACCTAGGGGCCTCTGACCCCAGCAAGCTACCCAGGGGTCCAACTCTCTCCCTGGACTTGCAGTTGAGGCCCCAAGGTGCCCCCTTGCCCTCCCCCTTTTGGCCTCTGACCCCATCAAGCTACGAAGGGGTCCACCTCTCTCCCTGGACTTGCAGTAGAGGCCCTAGGGTGCCCCCTGGCCATCCACCAAGGGGCCTCTGACAGCAGGAAGCTGCCCAGGGGTCCACCTCTTTCCCTGGACTTGCAGTAGAGGCCCCAAGATTCCCGCTGGCCCTCCACCTAGGGGCCTCTGACCCCAGCAAGCTTCTCAAGGGACCAACTTTCTCTCTGGACTTGCAGTAGAGGCCCTAGGGTGCCGCTGGCCCTTCACCTAGGGGCCTCTGACCCCAGCAAGCTAACCAGGGGTACACCTCTCTCCCTGGACTTGCAGTAGAGGCCACAGGGTGCCCACTGGCCCTCCTCCTAGGGGCCTCTGACCCCAGCAAGCTACCCAGGGCTCCACCTCTCCCCCTGGACTTGCAGTAGAGGCCCCAGGGTGCCCCGTGGCCCTCAACCTAGGGGCCTCAGACCCCAGCAAGCTACCCAGGGGTCCACCTCTCTCCCTGGACTTGCAGTAGAGGCCCCAGGGTGCCCCCTGGCCCTCCACCTAGGGGCCTCTGACCCCAGCAAGCTTCTCAAGGGACCAACTTTCTCTCTGGACTTGCAGTAGAGGCCCTAGGGTGCCGCTGGCCCTACTCCTAGGGGCCTCTGACCCCAGCAAGCTACCCAGGGGTCCACCTCTCTTCCTGGACTTGAAGTAGAGGCACTAGGGTGCCCCCTGGCCCTCACCTCGGGGCATCTGACCCCAGCAAGCTACCCAGGGGTCCACCTCTCTTACTGGACTTGCAGTAGAGGCCCCAGGGTGTCCCCTGGCCCTCCACCTAGGGGCCTCTGACCCCAGCAAGCTCCCCGGGGGTCCACCTCTCTCCCTGGACTTGCAGTAGAGGCCCCAAGGTGCCCCCTGGCCCTCCACCTTTTGGCCTCTGACCCCAGCAAGCTACCCAGGGGTCCACCTCTCTCCCTGGACTTGCAGTAGAGGCTCTAGAGTGCCCCCTGGCCCTCCACCAAGGGGCCTCTGACAGCAAGAAGCTGCCCAGGGGTCCACCTCTTTACCTGGACTTGCAGTAGAGGCCCCAGGATGCCCGCTGGCCCTCCACCTAGGGGCCTCTGACCCCAGCAAGCTTCTCATAGGTCCACCTTTCTCTCTGGACTTGCAGTAGAGCCCCTAGGGTGCCCCCGGGCCCTCCATCTAGGGGCGTCTGACCCCATCAAGCAACCCAGGGATCCAGCTCTCTGTCTGGACTAGCAGTATAGGCCCTAGGGTGCCCCTTTGCCCTCCACCTAGGGGCCTTTGACCACAGCAAGCTTCTCGGGGGTCCACCTCTCTCCCTGGACTTGCAGTATAGGCCCCAGGGTGCCCCCTGGCCCTCCACCCAGGGGCCTCTGACCCTAGCAAGCTACCCAGGGGTATACCTCTCTCCCTGGACTTGCAGTATAGGCCCAAGAGTGCCCCCTGGCCCTCCACATAGGGGCCTCTGTCCCCATCAAGCTTCCCAGGGGTCCACCTCTCCCCCTGGACTTGCAGTAGAGGCCCCTGGGTGCCCCCTTGCCCTCCACCCAGGTTCCTCTGACCCCAACAAGCTACACAGGGGTCAACCTCTCTCCCTGGACTTGCAGTATAGGCCCCAGGGTGCCCCCTTGCCCTTCTCCTAGGGTCCTCTCACTCCAGCAAGCTACCCAGGGGTTCAGCTCTGTCTCTGGACTTTCAGTATAGGCCCCAGGGTGCCCCTTTGCCCTCCACCTAGGGGCCTCTGACCCCAGCAAGCTACCCAGGAGTCCACCTTTCTCCCTGGACTTGCAGTAGAGGCCCCAGGGTGCCCCCTGGCCGTCCACGTTATGGCCTCTGACCCCAGCAAGCTACCCAGGGGTCCACCTCTCTCCCTGGACTTGCAGTAGAGGCCCTATTGTGCCCCCTGGCCCTCCACCAAGGGGCCTCTGACAGCAGGAAGCTAGCCAGGGGATCCACCTCTCTCCCTGGACTTGCAGTAGAGGCCCTAGGGTCCCCCTGGCCCTTCACCTAGGGGCCTCTGACCCCAGCAAGCTACCTAGGGCTCCACCTCTCCCCCTGGACTTGCAGTAGAGGCCCCAGGGTGCCCCCTGGCCCTCCACCTAGGGGCCTTTGACCCCAGCAAGCTACCTAGGGGTCCACCTCTCTCATTGGACTTGCAGTAAAGGCCACAGGGTGCCCCTGGCCCTCTTCCTAGGGGCCTCTGACCCCAGCAAGCTACCCAAGGGTCAACCTCTCTTCCTGGACTTGAAGTAGAGGCACTAGGGTGCCCCCTGGCCCTTTACCTAGGGGCCTCTGACCCCAGCAAGCTACCCAGGGGTCCACCTCTCTCCCTGGACTTGCAGTAGAGGCCCTAGGGTGCCGCTTGCCCTCCACCTAGGGCCTTCTGACCTCAGCAAGCTACCCAGGGGTCCACCTCTCTCTCTGGACTTGCAGTAGAGGTCCCAGGGTGCCCCCTGGCCCTCCACATAGGGGCCTCTGACAGCAGGAAGCTGCCCAGGGGTCCACTTCTATCCCTGGACTTGCAGTACAGGCCCCAGGGTGCCCACTGACCCTCCTCCTAGGGGCCTCTTATCACAGCAAGCTACCCAGGGGTCCACCTCATTCCCTGGACTTGCAGTGGAGGCCCCAGGGTGCTCCCTGGCCCTCCACCTATTGCCTCTGACCCCAGCAAGCTACCCAAGGGTTCCACCTCTCTCCCTGGACTTGCAGTAGAGGTCCCCAGGGTGCCCCTGGCCCTCAACCTAAGGCCTTCTGACCTCAGCAAGCTACCCAGGGGTTCACCTCTCTCCCTGGACTTGCAGTAGAGGCCCTAGGGTGCCCGCTGGCCCTTCACCTAGAGCCTCTGACCCCAGCAAGTTACCCAGGGGTCCACCTCTCTCTCTGGACTTGCAGTAGAGGCCCCAGGGTGCCCCCTGGCCCTCCACCTAGGGGCCTCTGACCCCAGCAAGCTACCCAGGGGTCCACCTCTCTCCCTTGACTTGCAGTAGAGGCCACAGGGTGCCCACTGGCACTCTTCGTAGGGGCCTCTGACCCCAGCAAGCTACCCAGGGCTCCACCTCTCCCCCTGGAATTGCAGTAGAGGCCCCAGGGTGCCCCGTGGCCCTCTACCTAGGGGCCTCTGACCCCAGCAAGCTACCCTGGGGTCCACCTCTCTCCCTGGACTTGCGGTAGAGGCCCCAGGATGCCCCCTGGCCCTCCACCTAGGGGCCTCTGACCCCAGCAAGCTACCTAGGGGTCCACCTCTCCCCCTGGACTTGCAGTAGAGGCCCCAGGGTGCCCCGTGGCCCTCTACCTAGGGGCCTCTGACCCCAGCAAGCCACCCAGGGGTCCACCTCTCTCCATGGACTGGCAGTAGAGGCCCCAAGGTGCCCCCTGGCCCTCCACCTTATGGCCTCTGACCCCAGCAAGCTACCCAGGGGTCCACCTCTCTCCCTGGACTTGCATTAGAGGCCCTAGGGTGCCCCCTGGCCCTCCACCAAGGGGCCTCTGACAGCAGGAAGTTGCCCAGGGGTCCACTTCTCTCCCTGGACTTGCAGTACAGGCCCCAGGGTGCCCACTGACCCTCCTCCTAGGGGCCTCTGACCACAGCAAGCTACCCAGATGTCCACCTCTCTCCCTGGACTTGCAGTGGAGGCCCCAGGGTGCTCCCTGGCCCTCCACCTATTGCCTCTGACCCCAGCAAGCTACCCAGGGGTTCCACCTCTCTCCCTGGACTTGCAGTAGAGGCCCTAGGGTGCCCGCTGGCCCTCCACCTAGAGCCTCGGACCCCAGCAAGCTACCCTGGGTTCCACCTCTCTCCCTGGACTTGCAGTAGAGGCCACAGGGTGCCCCCTGGCCCTCCATCTAAGGGCGTCTGACCCCTTCAAGCAACCAAAGGATCCAGCTCTCTCCCTCGTCTTGCAGTATAGGCCCCAGGGTGCCCCCTTGCCCTCCACCTAGGGCCCTCTGACCCCAGCAAGCTACCCAGGGGTCCAGCTCTCTGTCTGGACTAGCAGTATAGGCCCCAGGGTGCCCCTTTGCCCTCCACCTAGGGGCCTGTGACCACAGCAAGCTTCCCAGGGGTCCACCTCTCTCCCTGGACTTGCAGTATAGGCCCCAGGGTCCCCCCTGGCCCTCCACCCAGGGGCCTCTGACCCCAGCAAGCTACCCAGGGGTATATATCTCTCCCTGGACTTGCAGTATAGGCCCAAGTGTGCCCCCTCGCCCTCCACATAGGGGCCTCTGTCCCTATCAAGCTTCCCAGGGGTCCACCTCTCCCCCTGGACTTGCAGTAGAGGCCCCTGGGTGCCCCCTTGCCCTCCACCCAGGTTCCTCTGATCCCAGCAAGCTACCCAGGGGTCCACCTCTCTCACTGGACTTGCAGTAGAGGCCCCAGGGTGCCCCCTGGCCCTCCACCTAGGGGCCTCTGACCCCAGCAAGCTACTCAGGGGTCCACCTCTCTCCCAGGACTTGCGGTATAGGCCCCAGGGTGCCCCCTTGCCCTCAACCTAGGGGCCTCTGACCCCAGCAAGCTACACAGGGGTTAACCTCTCTCCCTGGACATGCAGTAGAGGCCCCAAGGTGCCCCCTGGCCCTCCACCTTATGGCCTCTGACCCCAGCAAGCTACCCAGGGGTCCACCTCTCTCCCTGGACTTGCATTAGAGGCCCTAGGTTGCCCCCTGGCCCTCCACCAAGGGGCCTCTGACAGCAGGAAGCTGCCCAGGGGTCCACCTCTCTCCCTGGACTTGCAGTACAGGCCCCAGGGTGACCACTGGCATTCCTCCTAGGGGCCTCTGACCACAGCAAGCTACCCAGGGGTCCACTTCTCTATCTGGACTTGCAGTAGAGGCCCCAGGGAGCTCCCTGGCCCTCCATCTATTGCCTTTGACCTCAGCAAGCTGCCCAGGGGTTCCACCTCTCCCCCTGGACTTGCAGTAGAGGCCCCAGGGTGCCCCGTGGCCCTCAACCTAGGGGCCTCAGACCCCAGCAAGCTACCCATGGGTCCACCTCTCTCCCTGGACTTGCAGTAGAGGCCCCAGGGTGACCCTGGCCCTCCACCTAGGGGCCTCTGACCCCAGCAAGCTACCTAGGGCTCCACCTCTCCCCCTGGACTTGCAGTAGAGGCCCCAGGGTGCCCCCTGGCCCTCCACCTAGGGCCCTTTGACCCCAGCAAGCTACCTAGGGGTCCACCTCTCTCATTGGACTTGCAGTAAAGGCCACAGGGTGCCCCTGGCCCTCTTCCTAGGGGCCTCTGACCCCAGCGAGCTACCCAAGGGTCAACCTCTCTTCCTGGACTTGAAGTAGAGGCACTAGGGTGCCCCCTGGCCCTTTACCTAGGGGCCTCTGACCCCAGCAAGCTACCCAGGGGTCCACCTCTCTCCCTGGACTTCCAGTAGAGGCCCCAGGGTGCTCCCTGGCCCTCCACCTATTGCCTCTGACCCCAGCAAGCTACCCAGGGGTTCCACCTCTCTCCCTGGACTTGCAGTAGAGGCCCTAGGGTGCCGCTTGCCCTCCACCTAGGGCCTTCTGACCTCAGCAAGCTACCCAGGGGTCCACCTCTCTCTCTGGACTTGCAGTAGAGGTCCCAGGGTGCCCCCTGGCCCTCCACATAGGGGCCTCTGACAGCAGGAAGCTGCCCAGGGGTCCACTTCTATCCCTGGACTTGCAGTACAGGCCCCAGGGTGCCCACTGACCCTCCTCCTAGGGGCCTCTTATCACAGCAAGCTACCCAGGGGTCCACCTCATTCCCTATACTTGCAGTGGAGGCCCCAGGGTGCTCCCTGGCCCTCCACCTATTGCCTCTGACCCCAGCAAGCTACCCAGGGGTTCCACCTCTCTCCCTGGACTTGCAGTAGAGGTCCCCAGGGTGCCCCTGGCCCTCAACCTAAGGCCTTCTGACCTCAGCAAGCTACCCAGGGGTTCACCTCTCTCCCTGGACTTGCAGTAGAGGCCCTAGGGTGCCCGCTGGCCCTTCACCTAGAGCCTCTGACCCCAGCAAGTTACCCAGGGGTCCACCTCTCTCTCTGGACTTGCAGTAGAGGCCCCAGGGTGCCCCCTGGCCCTCCACCTAGGGGCCTCTGACCCCAGCAAGCTACCCAGGGGTCCACCTCTCTCCCTTGACTTGCAGTAGAGGCCACAGGGTGCCCACTGGCACTCTTCGTAGGGGCCTCTGACCCCAGCAAGCTACCCAGGGCTCCACCTCTCCCCCTGGAATTGCAGTAGAGGCCCCAGGGTGCCCCGTGGCCCTCTACCTAGGGGCCTCTGACCCCAGCAAGCTACCCTGGGGTCCACCTCTCTCCTTGGACTTGCGGTAGAGGCCCCAGGATGCCCCCTGGCCCTCCACCTAGGGGCCTCTGACCCCAGCAAGCTACCTAAGGGTCCACCTCTCCCCCTGGACTTGCAGTAGAGGCCCCAGGGTGCCCCGTGGCCCTCTACCTAGGGGCCTCTGACCCCAGCAAGCCACCCAGGGGTCCACCTCTCTCCATGGACTGGCAGTAGAGGCCCCAAGGTGCCCCCTGGCCCTCCACCTTATGGCCTCTGACCCCAGCAAGCTACCCAGGGGTCCACCTCTCTCCCTGGACTTGCAGCAGAGGCACTAGGGCACCCCCTGGCCCTTCACTTAGGGGCCTTTGACCCAGCAAGCTACCCAGGGCTCCACCTCTATCCCTGGACCTGCGGTATAGGCCCCAGGGTGCTCCCTTGCCCTCAACCTAGGGGCCTCTGACCCCAGCAAGCTACACAGGGGTCAACCTCTCTCCCTGGACTTGCAGTAGAGGCCCCAAGGTGCCCCCCTGGCCCTCCACCTTATGGCCTCTGACCCCAGCAAGCTACCCAGGGGTCCACCTCTCTCCCTGGACTTGCATTAGAGGCCCTAGGGTGCCCCCTGGCCCTCCACCAAGGGGCCTCTGACAGCAGGAAGTTGCCCAGGGGTCCACTTCTCTCCCTGGACTTGCAGTACAGGCCCCAGGGTGCCCACTGACCCTCCTCCTAGGGGCCTCTGACCACAGCAAGCTACCCATATGTCCACCTCTCTCCCTGGACTTGCAGTGGAGGCCCCAGGGTGCTCCCTGGCCCTCCACCTATTGCCTCTGACCCCAGCAAGCTACCCAGGGGTTCCACCTCTCTCCCTGGACTTGCAGTAGAGGCCCCAGGGTGCCCCTGGCCCTCCACCTAGGGCCTTCTGACCTCAGCAAGCTACCCAGGGGTTTACCTCTCTCCCTGGACTTGCAGTAGAGGCCCTAGGGTGCCCGCTGGCCCTTCACCTAGAGCCTCGGACCCCAGCAAGCTACCCTGGGTTCCACCTCTCTCCCTGGACTTGCAGTAGAGGCCCCAGGGTGCCCCCTGGCCCTCCACCTAGGGGCCTCTGACCCCAGCAAGCTACCTAGGGGTCCATCTCTCTACCTGGACTTGCAGTAGAGGCCACAGGGTGCCCCCTGGCCCTCCTCTTAGGGGCCTCTGACCCCAGCAAGCTACCCAAGGGTCCACCTCTCTTCCTGGACTTGAAGTAGAGGCACTAGGGTGCCCCCTGGCCCTTCACTTAGGGGCCTCTGACCCCAGCAAGCTACCCAGGGCTCCACCTCTATCCCTGGACTTGCGGTAGAGGCCACAGGGTGCCCACTGGCACTCTTCCTACGGGCCTCTGACCCCAGCAAGCAACCCAGGGCTCCACCTCTCCCCCTGGACTTGCAGTAGAGGCCCCAGGGTGCCCCGTGGCCCTCTACCTAGGTGCCTCTGACCCCAGCAAGCTACCCTGGGGTCCACCTCTCTCCCGGGACTTGCAGTAGAGGCCCCAGGGTGCCCCCTGGCCCTCCACTTAGGGGCCTCTGACCCCAGCAAGCTACCTAGGGGTCCACCTCTCTACCTGGACTTGCAGTAGAGGCCACAGGGTGCCCCCTGGCCCTCCTCCTAGGGGCCTCTGACCCCAGCAAGCTACCCAAGGGTCCACCTCTCTTCCTGGACTTGAAGTAGAGGCATTAGGGTGCCCCCTTGCCCTTCACCTAGGGGCCTCTGACCCCAGCAAGCTACCCAGGGGTCCACGTCTCTCCCTGGACTTGCAGTAGAGGCCCCAAGGTGCCCCCCTGGCCCTCCACCTTATGGCCTCTGACCCCAGCAAGCTACCCAGGGGTCCACCTCTCTCCCTGGACTTGCATTAGAGGCCCTAGGGTGCCCCCTGGCCCTCCACCAAGGGGCCTCTGACAGCAGGAAGTTGCCCAGGGGTCCACTTCTCTCCCTGGACTTGCAGTACAGGCCCCAGGGTGCCCACTGACCCTCCTCCTAGGGGCCTCTGACCACAGCAAGCTACCCAGATGTCCACCTCTCTCCCTGGACTTGCAGTGGAGGCCCCAGGGTGCTCCCTGGCCCTCCACCTATTGCCTCTGACCCCAGCAAGCTACCCAGGGGTTCCACCTCTCTCCCTGGACTTGCAGTAGAGGCCCCAGGGTGCCCCTGGCCCTCCACCTAGGGCCTTCTGACCTCAGCAAGCTACCCAGGGGTTTACCTCTCTCCCTGGACTTGCAGTAGAGGCCCTAGGGTGCCCGCTGGCCCTTCACCTAGAGCCTCGGACCCCAGCAAGCTACCCTGGGTTCCACCTCTCTCCCTGGACTTGCAGTAGAGGCCCCAGGGTGCCCCCTGGCCCTCCACCTATGGGCCTCTGACCCCAGCAAGCTACCTAGGGGTCCATCTCTCTACCTGGACTTGCAGTAGAGGCCACAGGGTGCCCCCTGGCCCTCCTCTTAGGGGCCTCTGACCCCAGCAAGCTACTCAAGGGTCCACCTCTCTTCCTGGACTTGAAGTAGAGGCACTAGGGTGCCCCCTGGCCCTTCACTTAGGGGCCTCTGACCCCAGCAAGCTACCCAGGGCTCCACCTCTATCCCTGGACTTGCGGTAGAGGCCACAGGGTGCCCATTGGCACTCTTCCTAGGGGCCTCTGACCCCAGCAAGCAACCCAGGGCTCCACCTCTCTCCCGGGACTTGCAGTAGAGGCCCCAGGGTGCCCCCTGGCCCTCCACCTAGGGGCCTCTGACCCCAGCAAGCTACCTAGGGGTCCACCTCTCTACCTGGACTTGCAGTAGAGGCCACAGGGTGCCCCCTGGCCCTCCTCCTAGGGGCCTCTGACCCCAGCAAGCTACCCAAGGGTCCACCTCTCTTCCTGGACTTGAAGGAGAGGCATTAGGGTGCCCCCTTGCCCTTCACCTAGGGGCCTCTGACCCCAGCAAGCTACCCAGGGGTCCACGTCTCTCCCTGGACTTGCAGTAGAGGCCCCAGGGTGTCCCCTCGCCCTCCACCTAGGGGCCTCTGACCCCAGCAAGCTACCCAGGGGTCCACCTCTCTCCCTGGACTGGCAGTAGAGGCCCCAAGATGCCCCCTGGCCCTCCACCTTATGGCCTCTGACCCCAGCAAGCTACCCAGGGGTCCACCTCTCTCCCTGGACTTGCAGCAGAGGCACTAGGGCACCCCCTGGCCCTTCACTTAGGGGCCTTTGACCCCAGCAAGCTACCCAGGGCTCCACCTCTATCCCTGGACTTGCGGTATAGGCCCCAGGGTGCCCCCTTGCCCTCAACCTAGGGGCCTCTGACCCCAGCAAGCTACACAGGGGTCAACTTCTCTCCCTGGACTTGCAGTAGAAGCCCCAAGGTGCCCCCCTGGCCCTCCACCTTATGGCCTCTGACCCCAGCAAGCTACCCAGGGGTCCACCTCTCTCCCTGGACTTGCATTAGAGGTCCTAGGGTGCCCCCTGGCCCTCCACCAATAGGCCTCTGACAGCAGGAAGCTGCCCAGGGGTCCACTTCTCTCCCTGGACTTGCAGTACAGGCCCCAGGGTGCCCACTGACCCTCCTCCTAGGGGCCTCTGACAACAGCAAGCTACCCAGGGGTCCACCTCTCTCCCTGGACTGGCAGTAGAGGCCCCAAGATGCCCCCTGGCCCTCCACCTTATGGCCTCTGACCCCAGCAAGCTACCCAGGGGTTCCACCTCTCTTCCTGTACTTGCAGTAGAGGCCCTAGGGTGCCCCCTGGCCCTCCATCTAGGGGCGTCTGACCCCTTCAAGCAACCCAGGGATCCAGCTCTCTCCCTCGTCTTGCAGTATAGGCCCCAGGGTGCCCCCTTGCCCTCCACCCAGGGCCCTCTGACCCCAACAAGCTACCCAGGGGTCCAGCTCTCTGTCTGGACTAGCAGTATAGGCCCCAGGGTGCCCCTTTGCCCCCCACCTAGGGGCCTGTGACCACAACAAGCTTCCCAGTGGTCCACCTCTCTCCCTGGACTTGCAGTATAGGCCCCAGGGTCCCCCCTGGCCCTCCACCCAGGGGCCTCTGACCCTAGCAAGCTACCCAGGGGTATATATCTCTCCCTGGACTTGCAGTATAAGCCCAAGTGTGCCCCCTCGCCCTCCACATAGGGGCATCTGTCCCTATAAAGCTTCCCAGGGGTCCACTTCTCCCCCTGGACTTGCAGTAGAGGGCCCTGGGTGCCCCCTTGCCCTCCACCCAGGTTCCTCTGATCCCAGCAAGCTACCCAGGGGTCCACCTCTCTCACTGGACTTGCAGTAGAGGCCCCAGGGTGCCCCCTGGCCCTCCACCTAGGGGCCTCTTACCCCAGCAAGCTACCCAGGGGTCCACCTCTCTCACTGGACTTGCAGTAGAGGCCCTAGGGTGCCCCTTGGCCCTTCAACTAGGGGCCTCTGACACCAGCAAGCTACCCAGGGGTCCACCTCTCTCACTGGACTTGCAGTAGAGGCCCCAGGGTGCCCCCTGGCCCTCCACCTAGGGGCCTTTGACCCCAGCAAGCTACTCAGGGGTCCACCTCTCTCCCAGGACTTGCGGTATAGGCCCCAGAGTGCCCCCTTGCCCTCAACCTAGGGGCCTCTGACCCCAGCAAGCTACACAGGGGTTAACCTCTCTCCCTGGACATGCAGTAGAGGCCCCAAGGTGCCCCCTGGCCCTCCACCTTATGGCCTCTGACCCCAGCAAGCTACCCAGGGGTCCACCTCTCTCCCTGGACTTGCATTAGAGGCCCTAGGTTGCCCCCTTTGCCCTCCACCAAGGGGCCTCTGACAGCAGGAAGCTGCCCAGGGGTCCACCTCTCTCCCTGGACTTGCAGTACAGGCCCCAGGGTGACCACTGGCATTCCTCCTAGGGGCCTCTGACCACAGCAAGCTACCCAGGGGTCCACTTCTCTATCTGGACTTGCAGTAGAGGCCCCAGGGAGCTCCCTGGCCCTCCATCTATTGCCTTTGACCTCAGCAAGCTGCCCAGGGGTTCCACCTCTCCCCCTGGACTTGCAGTAGAGGCCCCAGGGTGCCCCGTGGCCCTCAACCTAGGGGCCTCAGACCCCAGCAAGCTACCCATGGGTCCACCTCTCTCCCTGGACTTGCAGTAGAGGCCCCAGGGTGACCCTGGCCCTCCACCTAGGGGCCTCTGACCCCAGCAAGCTACCTAGGGGTCCACCTCTCTCCCTGGACTTTTAGTAGAGGCCACAGGTTGCCCCCTGGCCCTCCTTCTAGGGGCCTCTGACCCCAGCAAGCTACCCAGGGGTCCACCTCTCTCACTGGACTTGAAGTAGAGGCACTAGGGTGCCCCCTGGCCCTTCGCCTAGGGGCCTCTGACCCCAGCAAGCTAGCCAGGGGTCCGCCTCTCTCACTGGACTTGCAGTAGAGGCCCCAGGGTGTCCCCTGGCCCTCCACCTAGGGGCCTCTGACCCCAGAAAGCTACCCAGGGGTCCAACTCTCTCCCTGGACTTGCAGTTGAGGCCCCAAGGTGCCCCCTGGCCCTCCACCTTTTGGCCTCTGACCCCAGCAAGCTACCCAGGGGTCCACCTCTCTCCCTGGACTGGCAGTAGAGGCCCCAAGGTGCCCCCTGGCCCTCCACCTTATGGCCTCTGACCCCAGCAAGCTACCCAGGGGTCCACCTCTCTCCCTGGACTTGCAGTAGAGGCCCTATGTTGCCCCTTGGCCCTCCATCTAGTGGGCGTCTGACCCCAGCAAGCTACCCAGGGGTCCACCTCTCTCCCTGGACTTGCAGTAGAGGCCCCATGGTGCTCCCTGGCCCTCCACCTATTGCCTTTGACCCCAGCAAGCTACCCAGGGGTTCCACCTCTTTCCCTGGACTTGCAGTAGAGGCCCCAGGGTGCCCCTGGCCCTCCACCTATGGCCTTCTGACCTCAGCAAGCTACCCAGGTTTTCACCTCTCTCCCTGGACTTGCAATAGAGGCCCTAGGGTGCCCCCTGGCCCTTCACCTAGGGGCCTCTGACCCCAGCAAGCTACCCAGGGGTCCACCTCTCTCTCTGGACTTGCAGTATAGGCCCCAGGGTGCCCCCTGGCCCTCCACCTAGGGGCCTCTGACCCCAGCTAGCTACCCAGGGGTCCACCTCTCTCCCTGGACTTGCAGTAGAGGCCACAGGGTGCCCACTGGCCCTCCTCCTAGCGGCCTCTAACCCCAGCAAGCTACCCAGGGCTCAACCTCTCCCCCTGGACTTGCAGTAGAGGCCCCAGGGTGCCCCGTGGCCCTCAACCTAGGGGCCTCTGACCCCAGCAAGCTACCCAGGGGTCCACCTCACTCCCTGGACTTGCAGTAGAGGCTCCAGGGTGCCCCCTGGCCCTCCACCTAGGAGCCTCTGACCCCAGCAAGCTACCTAGGGGTCCACCTCTCTCCCTGGACTTGCAGTAGAGGCCACAGGTTGCCCCCTGGCCCTCCTCCTAGGGGCCTCTGACCCCAGCAAGCTACCCAGGGGTCCACCTCTCTTCCTGGACTTGAAGTAGAGGCACTAGGGTGCCCCCTGGCCCTTCACCTAGGGGCCTCTGACTCCAGCAAGCTACCCAGGGGTCCACCTCTCTCACTGGACTTGCAGTAGAGGCCCCAGGGTGTCCCCTGGCCCTCATCCTAGAGGCCTCCGACCCCAGCAAGCTTCCCAGGGGTCCACCTCTCTCCCTGGACTTGCAGTAGAGGCCCTAGGGTGCCCGCTGGCCCTCCACCTAGGGGCCTCTGACCCCAGCAAGCTGCCCAGGGGTCCACCTCTTTCCCTGGACTTGCAGTAGAGGCCCCAGGGTGCCCGCTGGCCCTCCACCTAGGGGCCTCTGACCCCAGCAAGCTTCTCATGGGTCCACCTCTCTCCCTGGACTTGCAGTAGAGTCCCTAGGGTGCCCCCTGGCCCTCCATCTAGGGGCGTCTGACCCCTTCAAGCAACCAAAGGATCCAGCTCTCTCCCTCGTCTTGCAGTATAGGCCCCAGGGTGCCCCCTTGCCCTCCACCTAGGGCCCTCTGACCCCAGCAAGCTACCCAGGGGTCCAGCTCTCTGTCTGGACTAGCAGTATAGGCCCCAGGGTGCCCCTTTGCCCTCCACCTAGGGGCCTGTGACCACAGCAAGCTTCCAAGGGGTCCACCTCTCTCCCTGGACTTGAAGTATAGGCCCCAGGGTCCCCCCTGGCCCTCCACCCATGGGCCTCTGACCCTAGCAAGCTACCCAGGGGTATATATCTCTCCCTGGACTTGCAGTATAGGACCAAGTGTGCCCCCTCGCCCTCCACATAGGGGCCTCTGTCCCTATCAAGCTTCCCAGGGGTCCACCTCTCCCCCTGGACTTGCAGTAGAGGCCCCTGGGTGCCCCCTTGCCCTCCACCCAGGTTCCTCTGATCCCAGCAAGCTACCCAGGGGTCCACCTCTCTCACTGGACTTGCAGTAGAGGCCCCAGGGTGCCCCCTGGCCCTCCACCCAGGGGCCTCTGACCCCAGCAAGCTACCCAGGGGTCCACCTCTCTCACGGGACTTGCAGTAGAGGCCCTAGGGTGCCCCCTGGCCCTTCAACTAGGGGCCTCTGACACCAGCAAGCTACCCAGGGGTCCACCTCTCTCACTGGACTTGCAGTAGAGGCCCCAGCGTGCCCCCTGGCCCTCCACCTAGGGGCCTCTGACCCCAGCAAGCTACTCAGGGGTCCACCTCTCTCCCAGGACTTGCAGTAGAGGCACTAGGGCACCCCCTGGCCCTTCACTTAGGGGCCTCTGACCCCAGCAAGCTACCCAGGGCTCCACCTCTAACCCTGGACTTGCGGTGTAGGCCCCAGGGTGCCCCCTTGCCCTCAACCTAGGGGCCTCTAACCCCAGCAAGCTACACAGGGGTTAACCTCTCTCCCTGGACATGCAGTAGAGGCCCCAAGGTGCCCCCTGGCCCTCCACCTTATGGCCTCTGACCCCAGCAAGCTACCCAGGGGTCCACCTCTCTCCCTGGACTTGCATTAGAGGCCCTAGGGTGACCCCTGGCCCTCCACCAAGGGGCCTCTGACAGCAGGAAGCTGCCCAGGGGTCCACCTCTCTCCCTGGACTTGCAGTACAGGCCCCAGGGAGCTCCCTGGCCTTCCACCTATTGCCTTTGACCTCAGCAAGCTGCCCAGGGGTCCACCTCTCCCCCTGGACTTGCAGTAGAGGCCCCAGGGTGCCCCGTGGCCCTCAACCTAGGGGCCTCAGACCCCAGCAAGCTACCCATGGGTCCACCTCTCTCCCTGGACTTGTAGTAGAGGCCCCAGGGTGCCCCCTGGCCCTCCACCTAGGGGCCTCTGACCCCAGCAAGCTACCTACGGGTCCACCTCTCTCCCTGGACTTTTAGTAGAGGCCATAGGGTGCCCCCTCGCCCTCCTTCCAGGGGCCTCTGACCCCAGCAAGCTACCCAGGGGTCCACCTCTCTCACTGGACTTGAAGTAGAGGCACTAGGGTTCCCCCTGGCCCTTCGCCTAGGGGCCTCTGACCCCAGCAAGCTAGCCAGGGGTCCACCTCTCTCACTGGACTTGCAGTAGAGGCCCCAGGGTGTCCCCTGGCCCTCCACCTAGGGGCCTCTGACCTCAGCAAGCTACCCAGGGGTCCAACTCTCTCCTTGGACTTGCAGTTGAGGCCCCAAGGTGCCCCCTGGCCCTCCACCTTTTGGCCTCTGACACCAGCAAGCTACCCAGGGGTCCACCTCTCTCCCTGGACTTGCAGTAGAGGCCCTAGGGTGCCCCCTGGCCCTGCACCAAGGGGCCTCTGACAGCAGGAAGCTGCCCAGGGGTCCACCTCTTTCCCTGGACTTGCAGTAGAGGCCCCAGGATGCCCGCTGGCCCTCCACCTAGGGGCCTCTGACCCCAGCAAGCTTCTCATGGGTCCACCTTTCTCTCTGGACTTGCAGTAGAGGCCCTAGGGTGCCCCCTGGCCCTTCACCTACGGGTCTCTGACCCCAGCAAGCTACCCAGGGGTCCACCTCTCTCTCTGGAAATGCAGTAGAGGCCCCAGGGTGCCCCCTGGCCCTCCACCTAGGGGCCTCTGACCCCAACGAGCTACCCAGGGGTCCACCTCTCTCCCTGGACTTGCAGTAGAGGCCACAGGGTGCCCACTGGCCCTCTTCCTAGGGACCTCTGACCCCAGCAAGCTACCCAGGGCTCCACCTCTCCCCCTGGACTTGCAGTAGAGGCCCCAGGGTGCCCGTGGCCCTTAACCTAGGGGTCTCAGACCCCAGCAAGTTACCCAGGGGACCACCTCTCTCCCTGGACTTGCAGTAGAGGCCCCAGGGTGCCCCCTGGCCCTCCACCTAGGGGCCTTTGACCCCAGCAAGCTACCTAGGGGTCCAGCTCTCTGTCTGGACTAGCAGTATAGGCCCTAGGGTGCCCCTTTGCCCTCCGCCTAGGGGCCTTTGACCACAGCAAGCTTCCCGGGGGTCCACCTCTCTGCCTGGACTTGCAGTATAGGCCCCAGGGTGCCCCCTGGCCCTCCACCCAGGGGCCTCTGACCCTAGCAAGCTACCCAGGGGTATACCTCTCTCCCTGGACTTGCAGTATAGGCCCAAGAGTGCCCCCTGGCCCTCCACATAGGGGCCTCTGTCCCCATCAAGCTTCCCAGGGGTCCACCTCTCCCCCTGGACTTGCAGTAGAGGGCCCTGGGTGCCCCCTTGCCCTCCACCCAGGTTCCTCTGAACCCAGCAAGCTACACAGGGGTCAACCTCTCTCCCTGGACTTGCAGTAAAGGCCCCAGGGTGCCCCCTTGCCCTCCACCTAGGGTCCTCTCACTCCAGCAAGCTACCCAGGGGTCCACCTCTCTCCCTGGACTTGCAGTAGAGGCCCTAAGGTGCCCCCTGGCCCTCCACCAAGGGGCCTCTGACAGCGGGAAGCTACCCAGGGGTCCACCTCTCTCCCTGGACTTGCAGTAGAGGCCCTAGGGTCCCCCCTGGCCCTTCACCTAGGGGCCTCTGACCACAGCAAGCTACCCAGGGCTCCACCTCTCTCCCTGGACTTGCAGTAGAGGCCCCAGGGTGCTCCTTGGCCCTCCACCTATTGCCTCTGACCCCAGCAAGCTACCCAGAGATCCACCTCCCTTCCTGGACTTGCAGTAGAGGCCCTAGTCTCCCCCCTGGCCCTTCACCTAGGGGCCTTTGACCCCAGCAAGATACCCAGGGGTCCACCTCTCTCCCTGGACTTGCAGTAGAGGCACTAGGGCACCCCCTGGCCCTTCACTTAGGGGCCTCTGACCCCAGCAAGTTACCCAGGGCTCCACCTCTATCCCTGGACTTGCGGTATAGGCCCCAGGGTGCCCCCTTGCCCTCAACCTAGGGGCCTCTGACCCCAGCAAGCTACCCAGGGGTCCACCTCTCTCACTGGACTTGCAGTAGAGGCCCTAGGGTGCCCCCTGGCCCATTTAGGGGCCTCTGACGCCAGCAAGCTACCCAGGGGTCCACCTCTCTCACTGGACTTGCAGTAGAGGCCCAAGGGTGCCCCCTGGCCCTCCACCTAGGGGCCTTTGACCCCAGCAAGCTACCCAGGGGTCCACCTCTCTTCCTGGAATTGCAGTAGAGGCACTAGGGCACCCCCTGGCCCTTCACTTAGGGGCCTCTGACCCCAGCAAGCTACCCAGGGGTTCACCTCTCTCCCTGGACTTGCAGTAGAGGCCCTAGGGTGCCCCCTGGCCCTTCACCTAGGGGCCTCTGACCCCAGCAAGCTACCCAGGGGTCCACCTCTCTCCCTTGACTTGCAGTAGAGGCCACAGGGTGCCCCCTGGCCCTCCTCCTAGGGGCCTCTGACCCCAGCAAGCTACCCAGGGGTCCACCTCTCTTCCTGGACTTGAAGTAGAGGCACTAGGGTGCCCCCTGGCCCTTCACCTAGGGGCCTCTGACCCCAGCAAGCTACCCAAGGGTCCACCTCTCTCCCTGGACTTGCAGTAGAGGCCCCAGGGTGTCCCCTCGCCCTCCACCTAGGGGCCTCTGACCCCAGCAAGCTACCCAGGGGTCCACCTCTCTCCCTTGACTTGCAGTAGAGGCCACAGGGTGCCCCCTGGCCCTCCTCCTAGTCGCCTCTGACCCCAGCAAGCTACCCAGGGGTCCACCTCTCTTCCTGGACTTGAAGTAGAGGCACTAGGGTGCCCCCTGGCCCTTCACGTAGGGGCCTCTGACCCCAGCAAGCTACCCAGGGGTCCACCTCTCTCCCTGGACTTGCAGTAGAGGCCCCAGGGTGTCCCCTCGCCCTCCACCTAGGGGCCTCTGACCCCAGCAAGCTACCCAGGGGTCCACCTCTCTCCCTTGACTTGCAGTAGAGGCCACAGGGTGCCCCCTGGCCCTCCTCCTAGGGGCCTCTGACCCCAGCAAGCTACCCAGGGGTCCACCTCTCTTCCTGGACTTGAAGTAGAGGCACTAGGGTGCCCCCTGGCCCTTCACCTAGGGGCCTCTGACCCCAGCAAGCTACCCAGGGGTCCACCTCTCTCCCTGGACTTGCAGTAGAGGCCCCAGGGTGTCCCCTCGCCATCCACCTAGGGGCCTTTGACCCCAGCAAGCTACCCAGGGGTCCACCTCTCTCCCTGGACTGGCAGTAGAGGCCCCAAGGTGCCCCCTGGCCCTCCACGTTATGGCCTCTGACCCCAGCAAGCTACCCAGGGGTCCACCTCTCTTCCTGGACTTGCAGTAGAGGCACTAGGGCACCCCCTGGCCCTTCACTTAGGGGCCTTTGACCCCAGCAAGCTACCCAGGGCTCAACCTCTATCCCTGGACTTGCGGCATAGGCCCCAGGGTGCCCACTGGCCCTCTTCCTAGGGGCATCTGACCCCAGCAAGCTACCCAGGGCTCCACCTCTCCCCCTGGACTTGCAGTAGAGGCCCCAGGCTGCCCCGTGGCCCTCTACCTAGGGGCCTCTGACCCCAGCAAGCTACCCTGGGGTCCACTTCTATCCCTGGACTTGCAGTAGAGGCCCCAGGGTGCCCCCTGGCCCTCCACCTAGGGGCCTCTGACCCCAGCAAGCTACCTAGGGGTCCACCTCTTTACCTGGACTTGCAGTAGAGGTCACAGGGTGCCCCCTGGCCCTCCTCCTAGGGGCCTCAGACCCCAGAAAGCTACCCAAGGGTCCACCTCTCTTCCTGGACTTGAAGTAGAGGCACTAGGGTGCCCCCTGGCCCTTCACCAAGGGGCCTCTGACCCTAGCAAGCTACCCAGGGGTCCACTTCTCTCACTGGACTTGCAGTAGAGGCCCCAGGTTGTCCCCTCACCCTCCATCTAGGGGCCTCTGACCCCAGCAAGCTACCCAGGGGTCCACCTCTCTCCCTGGACTGGCAGTAGAGGCCCCAAGGTGCCCCCTGGCCCTCCACCTTATGGCCTCTGACCCCAGCAAGCTAACCAGGGGTCCACCTCTCTCCCTGGACTTGCAGTAGAGGCCCTAGGGTGCCCCTTGGCCCTCCATCTTATGGCCTCTGACCCCAGCAAGCTAACCAGAGGTCCACCTCTCTCCCTGGACTTGCAGTAGAGGCCCTAGGGTGCCCCTTGGCCCTCCATCTAGTGGGCGTCTGACCCCAGCAAGCTACCCAGGGGTCCACCTCTCTCCATGGACTTGCAGTATAGGCCCCAGGGTGCCCCCTTGCCCTCCACCTAGGGGACTCTGACAGCAGGACGTTTCCCAGGGGTCAACCTCTTTCCCTGGATTTGCAGTAGGGGCCCCAGCGTGCCCGCTGGCCCTCCACCTAGGGGCCTCTTACCCCAGCTAGCTTCTCAGGGGTGCACCTCTCTCCATGGACTTGCAGTATAGGCCCCAGGGTGCCCCCTTGCCCTCAACCTAGGGGCCTCTGATCCCAGCAAGCTACCCACGGGTCCAGCTTTCTCTCTGGACTTGCAGTATAGGCCCCAGGGTGCCCCTTTGCCCTCCACATGTGGGCCTCTGACCCTAGCAAGCTACCCAGGGGTCCACCTCTTTCCCTGGACTTGCAGTAGAGAACCCAGCGTGCCAGCTGGCCCTCTACCTAGGGGCCTCTTACCCCAGCTAGCTTCTCAGGGGTTCACCACTTTCCCTGGAATTGCGGTAGAGGCCCCAGCGTGCCCGCTGGCCCTCTACCTAGGGGTCTCTTACCCCAGCTAGCTTCTCAGGGGTTCACCTCTCTCCCTAGACTTGCAGTAGAGGCCCTAGGGTGCCCCCTGGCCCTCCATCCAGGGGCGTCTGACCCCATCAAGCAACACAGGGATCCAGCTCTCTCTCTGGACTTGCAGCAGAGGCCACAGGGTGCCCCCTGGCCCTCATCCTAGGGGCCTCAGACCCCAGCAAGCTACCCAGGGGTCCACCTCTCTTCCTGGACTTAAAGTAGAGGCACTAGGGTGCCCCCTGGCCCTTCACCTAGGGGACTCTGACCCCAGCAAGCTACCCAGGGGTCCACCTCTCTTACTGGACTTGCAGTAGAGGCGCCAGGGTGTCCCCTGGCCCTCCACCTAGGGGCCTCTGACCCCAGCAAGCTACCCAGGGGTCCACCTCTCTCCCTGGACTTGCATTAGAGGCCCTAGGGTGCCCCCTGGCCCTCCACCAAGGGGCCTCAGACAGCAGGAAGCTGCCCAGGGAACCACCTCTCTCCCTGGACTTGCAGTACAGGCCCCAGGGTGACCACTGGCCCTCCTCCTAGGGGCCTCTGACCACAGCAAGCTACCCAGGGGTCCACCTCTTTCCCTGGACTTGCAGTAGAGGCCCCAGGGTGCTCCCTGGCCCTCCACCTATTGCCTTTGACCCCAGCAAGCTACCCAGGGGTTCCACCTCTCTTCCTGGACTTGCAGTAGAGGCCCCAGGGTGCCCCTGGCCCTTCACATAGGGCTTTCTGACCTCAGCAAGCTACCCAGGTTTTCACCTCTCTCCTTGGACTTGCAGTAGAGGCCCTAGGGTGCCCCCTGGCCCTTCACCTAGGGGCCTCTGACCCCAGCAAGCTACCCAGGGGTCCACCTCTTTCTCTGGACTTGCAGTAGAGGCCCCAGGGTGCCCCCTGGCCCTCCACCTAGGGGCCTCTGGCCCCAGCTAGCTACCCAGGGGTCCACCTCTCTCCCTGGACTTGCAGTATAGGCCACAGGGTGCCCACTGGCCCTCCTCCTAGGGGGCTCTGACCCCAGCAAGCTACCCAGGGCTCCACCTCTCCCCCTGGACTTGCAGTAGAGGCCCCAGGGTGCCCCGTGTCCCTTAACCTAGGGGCCTCTGACCACAGCAAGCTACCCAGGGGTCCACCTCTCTCCCTGGACTTGCAGAAGAGGCCCCAGGGTGCCCCCTGGCCCTCCACCTAGGGGCCTCTGTCCCCAGCAAGCTACCTAGGGGTCCACCTCTCTCCCTGGACTTGCAGTAAAGGCCACAGGGTGCCCCCTGGCCCTCCTCCTAGGGGCCTCTGACCCCAGCAAGCTACCCACGGGTCCACCTCTCTCACTGGACTTGCAGAAGAGGCCCCAGGGTGTCCCCTGGCCCTCATCCTAGAGGCCTCTGACCCCAGCAAGCTTCCCAGGGGTCCACCTCTCTCAGTGGACTTGCAGTAGAGGCCACAGGGTGCCCACTGGCCCTCCTCCTATGGGGCTCTGACAGCAGGAAGCTGCCCAAGGGTCCACCTTTTTCCCTGGACTTGCAGTAGAGGCCCCAGGGTGCCCCGTGGCCCTCAACCTAGGGGCCTCTGACCACAGCAAGCTACCCAGGGGTCCACCTCTCTCCCTGGACTTGCAGAAGAGGCCCCAGGGTGCCCCCTGGCCCTCCACCTACGGGCCTCTGACCCCAGCAAGCTACCTAGGGGTCCACCTCTCTCCCTGGACTTGCAGTAGAGGCCCCAGGGTGCCCCCTGGCCCTCCACCCAGGGGCCTCTGACCCTAGCAAGCTACCCAGGGGTCCACCTCTCTCACTGGACTTGCAGTAGAGGCCCTAGGGTGCCCCTGGCCCTTCAACTAGGGGCCTCTGACACCAGCAAGCTACCCAGGGGTCCACCTCTCTCACTGGACTTGCAGTAGAGGCCCCAGGGTGCCCCCTGGCCCTCCACCTAGGGGCCTATGACCACAGCAAGCTACCCAGGGGTCCACCTCTCTCCCTGGACTTGCAGTAGAGGCACTAGGGCACCCCCTGGCCCTTCACTTAGGGGCCTCTGACCCCAGCAAGCTACCCAGGGCTCCACCTCTATCCCTGGACTTGCGGTATAGGCCCCAGGGTGCCCCCTTGCCCTCAACCTAGGGTCCTCTGACCCCAGCAAGCTACACAGGGTTCAACCTCTCTCCCTGGACATGCAGTAGAGGCCCCAAGGTGCCCCCTGGCCCTCCACCTTATGGCCTCTGACCCCAGCAAGCTACCCAGGGGTCCACCTCTCTCCCTGGACTTGCATTAGAGGCCCTAGGGTGCCCCTTGGCCCTCCACCAAGGGGCCTCTGACAGCAGGAAGCTGCCCAGGGTTCCACCTCTCTCCCTGGACTTGCAGTACAGGCCCCAGGGTGACCACTGGCCCTCCTCCTAGGGGCCTCTGACCACAGCAAGCTACCCAGGGGTCCACCTCTCTCCCTGGACTTGCAGTAGAGGCCCCAGGGTGCTCCCTGGCCCTCCACCTATTGCCTTTGACCTCAGCAAGCTACCCAGGGGTTCCACCTTTCTCCCTGGACTTGCAGTAGAGGCCCCAGGGTGCCCCTGGCCCTCCACCTAGGGCCTTCTGACCTCAGTATTCTACCCAGGGGTTCACCTCTCTCCCTGGAATTGCAGTAGAGGCCCTAAGGTGCCCCCTGGCCCTTCACCTAGGGGTCTCTGACCCCAGCGAGCTACCCAGGGGTCCACCTCTCTCCCTGGACTTGCAGTAGAGGCCCCAGGGTGCCCCTTGGCCCTCAACCTAGGGGCCTCTGACCCCAGCAAGCTACCTAGGGGTCCACCTCTCTTCTGGACTTGCAGTAGAGGCCACAGGGTGCCCCCTGGCCCTACTCCTAGGGGCCTCTGACCCCAGCAAGCTACCCAGGGGTCCACCTCTCTTCCTGGACTTGAAGTAGAGGCACTAGGGTGCCCCCTGGCCCTCACCTAGGGGCATCTGACCCCAGTAAGCTACCCAGGGGTCCACCTCTCTCACTGGACTTGCAGTAGAGGCCCCAGGGTGTCCCCTGGCCCTCCACCTAGGGGCCTCTGACCCCAGCAAGCTCCCCGGGGGTCCACCTCTCTCCCTGGACTTGCAGTAGAGGCCCCAAGGTGCCCCCTGGCCCTCCACCTTTTGGCCTCTGACCCCAGCAAGCTACCCAGGGGTCCACCTCTCTCCCTTGACTTGCAGTAGAGGCTCTAGAGTGCCCCCTGGCCCTCCACCAAGGGGCCTCTGACAGCAAGAAGCTGCCCAGGGGTCCACCTCTTTACCTGGACTTGCAGTAGAGGCCCCAGGATGCCCGCTGGCCCTCCACCTAGGGGCCTCTGACCCCAGCAAGCTTCTCATAGGTCCACCTTTCTCTCTGGACTTGCAGTAGAGCCCCTAGGGTGCCCCCTGGCCCTCCATCTAGGGGCGTCTGACCCCATCAAGCAACCCAGGGATCCAGCTCTCTGTCTGGACTAGCAGTATAGGCCCTAGGGTGCCCCTTTGCCCTCCACCTAGGGGCCTTTGACCACAGCAAGCTTCCCGGGGGTCCACCTCTATCCCTGGACTTGCAGTATAGGCCCCAGGGTGCCCCCTGGCACTCCAGCCAGGGGCCTCTGACCCTAGCAAGCTACCCAGGGGTATACCTCTCTCCCTGGACTTGCAGTATAGGCCCAAGAGTGCCCCCTGGCCCTCCACATAGGGGCCTCTGTCCCCATCAAGCTTCCCAGGGGTCCACCTCTCCCCCTGGACTTGCAGTAGAGGCCCTTGGGTGCCCCCTTGCCCTCCACCCAGGTTCCTCTGACCCCAACAAGCTACACAGGGGTCAACCTCTCTCCCTGGACTTGCAGTATAGGCCCCAGGGTGCCCCCTTGCCCTCCACCTAGGGTCCTCTCACTCCAGCAAGCTACCCAGGGGTCCAGCTCTCTCTCTGGACTTTCAGTATAGGCCTCAGGGTGCCCCTTTGCCCTCCACCTAGGGGCCTCTGACCCCAGCAAGCTACCCAGGAGTCCACCTTTCTCCCTGGACTTGCAGTAGAGGCCCTATTGTGCCCCCTGGCCCTCCACCAAGGGGCCTCTGACAGCAGGAAGCTAGCCAGGGGATCCACCTCTCTCCCTGGACTTGCAGTAGAGGCCCTAGGGTGCCCCCTGGCCCTTCACCTAGGGGCATCTGACCCCAGCAAGCTACCCAGGGGTCCACCTCTCTCTCTTCACTTGCAGTAGAGGCCCCAGGGTGCCCCCTGGCCCTCCACATAGGGGCCTCTGACCCCAGCAAGCTACCCAGGGGTCCACCTCTCTCCCTGGACTTGCAGTAGAGGCCACAGGGTGCCCACTGGCCCTCTTCCTAGGGGCCTCTGACCCCAGCAAGCTACCCAGGGCTCCACCTCTCCCCCTGGACTTGCAGTAGAGGCCCCAGGGTGCCCCGTGGCCCTCAACCTAGGGGCCTCTGACCCCAGCAAGCTACCTAGGGGTCCACCTCTCTCATTGGACTTGCAGTAGAGGCCACAGGGTGCCCCCTGGCCCTCCAACTAGGGGCCTCTGACACCAGCAAGCTACCCAGGGTTCCACCTCTCTCACTGGACTTGCAGTAGAGGCCCCAGGGTGCCCCTTGGCCCCCCGCCTAGGGGCCTCTGACCCCAGCAAGCTACCCAGGGGTCCACCTCTCTCCCTGGACTTGCAGTAAAGGCACTAGGGCACCCCCTGGCCCTTCACTTAGGGGCCTCTGACCCCAGCAAGCTACCCAGGGCTCCACCTCTATCCCTGGACTTGCGGTATAGGCCCCAGGGTGCCCCCTTGCCCTCAACCTAGGGGCCTCTGATCCCAGCAAGCTACACAGGGGTCAACCTCTCTCCCTGGACTTGCAGTAGAGGCCCCAAGGTGCCCCCTGGCCCTCCACCTTTTGGCCTCTGACCCCAGCAAGCTACCCAGGGGTCCACCTCTCTCCCTGGACTTGCAGTACAGGCCCCAGGGTGCCAACTGACCATCCTCCTAGGGGCCTATTACCACAGCAAGCTACCCAGGGGTCCACCTCTCTCCCTGAACTTGCAGTGGAGGCCCCAGCGTGCTCCCTTGCCTTTCACCTATTGCCTCTGACCCCAGCAAGCTACCCAGGGGTTCCACCTCTCTCCCTGGACTTGCAGTAGAGGCTCCAGGGTGCCCCTGGCCCTCCACCTTGGGCCTTCTGACCTCAGCAAGCTACCCAGGGGTTCACCTCTCTCCCTGGACTTGCAGTAGAGGCCCTAGGGTGCCCCCTGGCCCTTCACCTAGAGCCTCTGACCCCAGCAAGTTACCCAGGGGTCCACCTCTCTCTCTGGACTTGCAGTAGAGGCCCCAGGGATCCCCCTGGCCCTCCACCTAGGGGCCTCTGACCCCAGCAAGCTACCCAGGGGTCCACCTCTCTCCCTGGACTTGCAGTAGAGGCCACAGGGTGCCCACTGGCCCTCTTCCTAGGGGCCTCTGACCCCAGCAAGCTACCCAGGGCTCCACCTCTCCCCCTGGACTTGCAGGAGAGGCCACTGGGTGCCCCGTGGCCCTCAACCTAGGGGTCTCTGACCCCAGCAAGCTACCCTGGGGTCCACCTCTCTCCCTGGGCTTGCAATAGAGGCCCCAGGGTGCCCCCTGGCCCTCCACCTAGGGGCCTCTGACCCCAGCAAGCTACCTAGGGGTCCACCTCTCTCATTGGACTTGCAGTAGAGGCCACAGGGTGCCCCCTGGCCCTCCTCCTAGGGGCCTCTGACCCCAGCAAGCTACCCAAGGGTCCACCTCTCTTCCTGGACTTGAAGTAGAGGCACTAGGGTGCCCCCTGGCCCTTCACCTAGGGGCCTCTGACCCCAGCAAGCTACCCAGGGGTCCACCTCTCTCCCTGGACTTCCAGTAGAGGCCCCAGGGTGCTCCCAGGCCCTCCACCTAATGCCTCTGACCCCAGCAAGCTACCCAGGGGTTCCACCTCTCTCCCTGGACTTGCAGTAGAGGCCCCAGGGTGCCCCTGGCCCTCCACCTAGGGCCTTCTGACCTCAGCAAGCTACCCAGGGGTTCACCTCTCTCCCTGGACTTGCAGTAGAGGCCCTAGGGTGCCCCCTGGCCCTTCACCTAGGGGCCTCTGACCCCAGCAAGCTACCCTGGGGTCCACCTCTCTCTCTGCACTTGCAGTAGAGGCCCCAGGGTGCCCCCTGGCCCTCAAACTAGGGGCCTCTGACCCCAGCAAGCTACCCAGAGGTCCACCTCTCTCACTGGACTTACAGTAGAGGCCCCAGGGTGCCCCTTGCCCCCCCTCCTAGGGGCCTCTGACCCCAGCAAGCTACCCAGGGGTCCACCTCTGTCCCTGGACTTGCAGTAGAGGCACTAGGGCACCCCCTGGCCCTTCACTTAGGGGCCTTTGACCTCAGCAAGCTACCCAGGGGTCCACCTCTCTCCCTGGACTTGCAGAAGAGGCCCCAGGGTGCCCCCTGGCCCTCCACCTAGGGGCCTCTGTCCCCAGCAAGCTACACAGGGGTCAACCTCTCTCCCTAGACTTGCAGTAGAGGCCCCAAGGTGCACCCTGGCCCTCCACCAAGGGGCCTCTGACAGCAGGAAGCTGCCCAGGGGTCCACTTCTCTCCCTGGACTTGCAGTACAGGCCCCAGGGTGCCCACTGACACTCCTCCTAGGGGCCTCTGACCACAGCAAGCTACCCAGGGGTCCACCTCTCTCCCTGGACTTGCAGAAGAGGCCCCAGGGTGCCCCCTGGCCCTCCACCTAGGGGCCTCTGTCCCCAGCAAGCTACACAGGGGTCAACCTCTCTCCCTAGACTTGCAGTAGAGGCCCCAAGGTGCACCCTGGCCCTCCACCAAGGGGCCTCTGACAGCAGGAAGCTGCCCAGGGGTCCACTTCTCTCCCTGGACTTGCAGTACAGGCCCCAGGGTGCCCACTGACACTCCTCCTAGGGGCCTCTGACCACAGCAAGCTACCCAGGGGTCCACCTCTCTCCCTGGACTTGCAGAAGAGGCCCCAGGGTGCCCCCTGGCCCTCCACCTAGGGGCCTCTGTCCCCAGCAAGCTACCTAGGGGTCCACCTCTCTCCCTGGACTTGCAGTAAAGGCCACAGGGTGCCCCCTAGCCCTCCTCCTAGGGGCCTCTGACCCCAGCAAGCTACCCACGGGTCCACCTCTCTTCCTGGACTTGAAGCAGAGGCACTAGGGTGCCCCCTGGCCCTTCACCTAGGGGCCTCTGACTCCAGCAAGCTACCCAGGGGTCCACCTCTCTCACTGGACTTGCAGTAGAGGCCCCAGGGTGTCCCCTGGCCCTCATCCTAGAGGCCTCTGACCCCAGCAAGCTTCCCAGGGGTCCACCTCTCTCAGTGGACTTGCAGTAGAGGCCACAGGGTGCCCACTGGCCCTCCTCCTATGGGGCTCTGACAGCAGGAAGCTGCCCAAGGGTCCACCTTTTTCCCTGGACTTGCAGTAGAGGCCCCAGGGTGCCCCGTGGCCCTCAACCTAGGGGCCTCTGACCACAGCAAGCTACCCAGGGGTCCACCTCTCTCCCTGGACTTGCAGAAGAGGCCCCAGGGTGCCCCCTGGCCCTCCACCTACGGGCCTCTGACCCCAGCAAGCTACCTAGGGGTCCACCTCTCTCCCTGGACTTGCAGTAGAGGCCCCAGGGTGCCCCCTGGCCCTCCACCCAGGGGCCTCTGACCCTAGCAAGCTACCCAGGGGTATACCTCTCTCCCTGGACTTGCAGTAGAGGCCCCTGGGTGCCCCCTTGCCCTCCACATAGGGGCCTCTGTCCCTATCAAGCTTCCCAGGGGTCCACCTCTCCCCCTGGACTTGCAGTAGAGGCCCCTGGGTGCCCCCTTGCCCTCCACATAGGTTCCTCTTATCCCAGCAAGCTACCCAGGGGTCCACCTCTCTCACTGGACTTGCAGTAGAGGCCCCAGGGTGCCCCCTGGCCCTCCACCTAGGGGCCTCTGACCCCAGCAAGCTACCCAGGGGTCCACCTCTCTCACTGGACTTGCAGTAGAGGCCCTAGGGTGCCCCTGGCCCTTCAACTAGGGGCCTCTGACACCAGCAAGCTACCCAGGGGTCCACCTCTCTCACTGGACTTGCAGTAGAGGCCCCAGGGTGCCCCCTGGCCCTCCACCTAGGGGCCTCAGACCACAGCAAGCTACCCAGGGGTCCACCTCTCTCCCTGGACTTGCAGTAGAGGCACTAGGGCACCCCCTGGCCCTTCACTTAGGGGCCTCTGACCCCAGCAAGCTACCCAGGGCTCCACCTCTATCCCTGGACTTGCGGTATAGGCCCCAGGGTGCCCCCTTGCCCTCAACCTAGGGTCCTCTGACCCCAGCAAGCTACACAGGGTTCAACCTCTCTCCCTGGACATGCAGTAGAGGCCCCAAGGTGCCCCCTGGCCCTCCACCTTATGGCCTCTGACCCCAGCAAGCTACCCAGGGGTCCACCTCTCTCCCTGGACTTGCATTAGAGGCCCTAGGGTGCCCCTTGGCCCTCCACCAAGGGGCCTCTGACAGCAGGAAGCTGCCCAGGGTTCCACCTCTCTCCCTGGACTTGCAGTACAGGCCCCAGGGTGACCACTGGCCCTCCTCCTAGGGGCCTCTGACCACAGCAAGCTACCCAGGGGTCCACCTCTCTCCCTGGACTTGCAGTAGAGGCCCCAGGGTGCTCCCTGGCCCTCCACCTATTGCCTTTGACCTCAGCAAGCTACCCAGGGGTTCCACCTTTCTCCCTGGACTTGCAGTAGAGGCCCCAGGGTGCCCCTGGCCCTCCACCTAGGGCCTTCTGACCTCAGTATTCTACCCAGGGGTTCACCTCTCTCCCTGGAATTGCAGTAGAGGCCCTAAGGTGCCCCCTGGCCCTTCACCCAGGGGTCTCTGACCCCAGCGAGCTACCCAGGGGTCCACCTCTCTCCCTGGACTTGCAGTAGAGGCCCCAGGGTGCCCCGTGGCCCTCAACCTAGGGGCCTCTGACCCCAGCAAGCTACCTAGGGGTCCACCTCTCTTCTGGACTTGCAGTAGAGGCCACAGGGTGCCCCCTGGCCCTACTCCTAGGGGCCTCTGACCCCAGCAAGCTACCCAGGGGTCCACCTCTCTTCCTGGACTTGAAGTAGAGGCACTAGGGTGCCCCCTGGCCCTCACCTAGGGGCATCTGACCCCAGTAAGCTACCCAGGGGTCCACCTCTCTCACTGGACTTGCAGTAGAGGCCCCAGGGTGTCCCCTGGCCCTCCACCTAGGGGCCTCTGACCCCAGCAAGCTCCCCGGGGGTCCACCTCTCTCCCTGGACTTGCAGTAGAGGCCCCAAGGTGCCCCCTGGCCCTCCACCTTTTGGCATCTGACCCCAGCAAGCTACCCAGGGGTCCACCTCTCTCCCTTGACTTGCAGTAGAGGCTCTAGAGTGCCCCCTGGCCCTCCACCAAGGGGCCTCTGACAGCAAGAAGCTGCCCAGGGGTCCACCTCTTTACCTGGATCTGCAGTAGAGGCCCCAGGATGCCCGCTGGCCCTCCACCTAGGGGCCTCTGACCCCAGCAAGCTTCTCATAGGTCCACCTTTCTCTCTGGACTTGCAGTAGAGCCCCTAGGGTGCCCCCTGGCCCTCCATCTAGGGGCGTCTGACCCCATCAAGCAACCCAGGGATCCAGCTCTCTGTCTGGACTAGCAGTATAGGCCCTAGGGTGCCCCTTTGCCCTCCACCTAGGGGCCTTTGACCACAGCAAGCTTCCCGGGGGTCCACCTCTATCCCTGGACTTGCAGTATAGGCCCCAGGGTGCCCCCTGGCACTCCAGCCAGGGGCCTCTGACCCTAGCAAGCTACCCAGGGGTATACCTCTCTCCCTGGACTTGCAGTATAGGCCCAAGAGTGCCCCCTGGCCCTCCACATAGGGGCCTCTGTCCCCATCAAGCTTCCCAGGGGTCCACCTCTCCCCCTGGACTTGCAGTAGAGGCCCTTGGGTGCCCCCTTGCCCTCCACCCAGGTTCCTCTGACCCCAACAAGCTACACAGGGGTCAACCTCTCTCCCTGGACTTGCAGTATAGGCCCCAGGGTGCCCCCTTGCCCTCCACCTAGGGTCCTCTCACTCCAGCAAGCTACCCAGGGGTCCAGCTCTCTCTCTGGACTTTCAGTATAGGCCTCAGGGTGCCCCTTTGCCCTCCACCTAGGGGCCTCTGACCCCAGCAAGCTACCCAGGAGTCCACCTTTCTCCCTGGATTTGCAGTAGAGGCCCCAGGGTGCCCCCTGGCCATCCACGTTATGGCCTCTGACCCCAGCAAGCTACCCAGGGGTCCACCTCTCTCCCTGGACTTGCAGTAGAGGCCCTATTGTGCCCCCTGGCCCTCCACCAAGGGGCATCTGACAGCAGGAAGCTAGCCAGGGGATCCACCTCTCTCCCTGGACTTGCAGTAGAGGCCCTAGGGTGCCCCCTGGCCCTTCACCTAGGGGCATCTGACCCCAGCAAGCTACCCAGGGGTCCACCTCTCTCTCTTCACTTGCAGTAGAGGCCCCAGGGTGCCCCCTGGCCCTCCACATAGGGGCCTCTGACCCCAGCAAGCTACCCAGGGGTCCACCTCTCTCCCTGGACTTGCAGTAGAGGCCACAGGGTGCCCACTGGCCCTCTTCCTAGGGGCCTCTGACCCCAGCAAGCTACCCAGGGCTCCACCTCTCCCCCTGGACTTGCAGTAGAGGCCCCAGGGTGCCCCGTGGCCCTCAACCTAGGGGCCTCTGACCCCAGCAAGCTACCTAGGGGTCCACCTCTCTCATTGGATTTGCAGTAGAGGCCACAGGGTGCCCCCTGGCCCTCCAACTAGGGGCCTCTGACACCAGCAAGCTACCCAGGGTTCCACCTCTCTCACTGGACTTGCAGTAGAGGCCCCAGGGTGCCCCTTGGCCCCCCGCCTAGGGGCCTCTGACCCCAGCAAGCTACCCAGGGGTCCACCTCTCTCCCTGGACTTGCAGTAAAGGCACTAGGGCACCCCCTGGCCCTTCACTTAGGGGCCTCTGACCCCAGCAAGCTACCCAGGGCTCCACCTCTATCCCTGGACTTGCGGTATAGGCCCCAGGGTGCCCCCTTGCCCTCAACCTAGGGGCCTCTGATCCCAGCAAGCTACACAGGGGTCAACCTCTCTCCCTGGACTTGCAGTAGAGGCCCCAAGGTGCCCCCTGGCCCTCCACCTTTTGGCCTCTGACCCCAGCAAGCTACCCAGGGGTCCACCTCTCTCCCTGGACTTGCAGTACAGGCCCCAGGGTGCCAACTGACCATCCTCCTAGGGGCCTATTACCACAGCAAGCTACCCAGGGGTCCACCTCTCTCCCTGAACTTGCAGTGGAGGCCCCAGCGTGCTCCCTTGCCTTTCACCTATTGCCTCTGACCCCAGCAAGCTACCCAGGGGTTCCACCTCTCTCCCTGGACTTGCAGTAGAGGCTCCAGGGTGCCCCTGGCCCTCCACCTTGGGCCTTCTGACCTCAGCAAGCTACCCAGGGGTTCACCTCTCTCCCTGGACTTGCAGTAGAGGCCCTAGGGTGCCCCCTGGCCCTTCACCTAGAGCCTCTGACCCCAGCAAGTTACCCAGGGGTCCACCTCTCTCTCTGGACTTGCAGTAGAGGCCCCAGGGATCCCCCTGGCCCTCCACCTAGGGGCCTCTGACCCCAGCAAGCTACCCAGGGGTCCACCTCTCTCCCTGGACTTGCAGTAGAGGCCACAGGGTGCCCACTGGCCCTCTTCCTAGGGGCCTCTGACCCCAGCAAGCTACCCAGGGCTCCACCTCTCCCCCTGGACTTGCAGGAGAGGCCACTGGGTGCCCCGTGGCCCTCAACCTAGGGGTCTCTGAACCCAGCAAGCTACCCTGGGGTCCACCTCTCTCCCTGGGCTTGCAATAGAGGCCCCAGGGTGCCCCCTGGCCCTCCACCTAGGGGCCTCTGACCCCAGCAAGCTACCTAGGGGTCCACCTCTCTCATTGGACTTGCAGTAGAGGCCACAGGGTGCCCCCTGGCCCTCCTCCTAGGGGCCTCTGACCCCAGCAAGCTACCCAAGGGTCCACCTCTCTTCCTGGACTTGAAGTAGAGGCACTAGGGTGCCCCCTGGCCCTTCACCTAGGGGCCTCTGACCCCAGCAAGCTACCCAGGGGTCCACCTCTCTCCCTGGACTTCCAGTAGAGGCCCCAGGGTGCTCCCAGGCCCTCCACCTAATGCCTCTGACCCCAGCAAGCTACCCAGGGGTTCCACCTCTCTCCCTGGACTTGCAGTAGAGGCCCCAGGGTGCCCCTGGCCCTCCACCTAGGGCCTTCTGACCTCAGCAAGCTACCCAGGGGTTCACCTCTCTCCCTGGACTTGCAGTAGAGGCCCTAGGGTGCCCCCTGGCCCTTCACCTAGGGGCCTCTGACCCCAGCAAGCTACCCTGGGGTCCACCTCTCTCTCTGCACTTGCAGTAGAGGCCCCAGGGTGCCCCCTGGCCCTCAAACTAGGGGCCTCTGACCCCAGCAAGCTACCCAGAGGTCCACCTCTCTCACTGGACTTACAGTAGAGGCCCCAGGGTGCCCCTTGCCCCCCCTCCTAGGGGCCTCTGACCCCAGCAAGCTACCCAGGGGTCCACCTCTGTCCCTGGACTTGCAGTAGAGGCACTAGGGCACCCCCTGGCCCTTCACTTAGGGGCCTTTGACCTCAGCAAGCTACCCAGGGGTCCACCTCTCTCCCTGGACTTGCAGAAGAGGCCCCAGGGTGCCCCCTGGCCCTCCACCTAGGGGCCTCTGTCCCCAGCAAGCTACACAGGGGTCAACCTCTCTCCCTAGACTTGCAGTAGAGGCCCCAAGGTGCACCCTGGCCCTCCACCAAGGGGCCTCTGACAGCAGGAAGCTGCCCAGGGGTCCACTTCTCTCCCTGGACTTGCAGTACAGGCCCCAGGGTGCCCACTGACACTCCTCCTAGGGGCCTCTGACCACAGCAAGCTACCCAGGGGTCCACCTCTCTCCCTGGACTTGCAGAAGAGGCCCCAGGGTGCCCCCTGGCCCTCCACCTAGGGGCCTCTGTCCCCAGCAAGCTACCTAGGGGTCCACCTCTCTCCCTGGACTTGCAGTAAAGGCCACAGGGTGCCCCCTGGCCCTCCTCCTAGGGGCCTCTGACCCCAGCAAGCTACCCACGGGTCCACCTCTCTTCCTGGACTTGAAGCAGAGGCACTAGGGTGCCCCCTGGCCCTTCACCTAGGGGCCTCTGACTCCAGCAAGCTACCCAGGGGTCCACCTCTCTCACTGGACTTGCAGTAGAGGCCCCAGGGTGTCCCCTGGCCCTCATCCTAGAGGCCTCTGACCCCAGCAAGCTTCCCAGGGGTCCACCTCTCTCAGTGGACTTGCAGTAGAGGCCACAGGGTGCCCACTGGCCCTCCTCCTATGGGGCTCTGACAGCAGGAAGCTGCCCAAGGGTCCACCTTTTTCCCTGGACTTGCAGTAGAGGCCCCAGGGTGCCCCGTGGCCCTCAACCTAGGGGCCTCTGACCACAGCAAGCTACCCAGGGGTCCACCTCTCTCCCTGGACTTGCAGAAGAGGCCCCAGGGTGCCCCCTGGCCCTCCACCTACGGGCCTCTGACCCCAGCAAGCTACCTAGGGGTCCACCTCTCTCCCTGGACTTGCAGTAGAGGCCCCAGGGTGCCCCCTGGCCCTCCACCCAGGGGCCTCTGACCCTAGCAAGCTACCCAGGGGTATACCTCTCTCCCTGGACTTGCAGTAGAGGCCCCTGGGTGCCCCCTTGCCCTCCACATAGGGGCCTCTGTCCCTATCAAGCTTCCCAGGGGTCCACCTCTCCCCCTGGACTTGCAGTAGAGGCCCCTGGGTGCCCCCTTGCCCTCCACATAGGTTCCTCTTATCCCAGCAAGCTACCCAGGGGTCCACCTCTCTCACTGGACTTGCAGTAGAGGCCCCAGGGTGCCCCCTGGCCCTCCACCTAGGGGCCTCTGACCCCAGCAAGCTACCCAGGGGTCCACCTCTCTCACTGGACTTGCAGTAGAGGCCCTAGGGTGCCCCTGGCCCTTCAACTAGGGGCCTCTGACACCAGCAAGCTACCCAGGGGTCCACCTCTCTCACTGGACTTGCAGTAGAGGCCCCAGGGTGCCCCCTGGCCCTCCACCTAGGGGCCTCTGACCACAGCAAGCTACCCAGGGGTCCACCTCTCTCCCTGGACTTGCAGTAGAGGCACTAGGGCACCCCCTGGCCCTTCACTTAGGGGCCTCTGACCCCAGCAAGCTACCCAGGGCTCCACCTCTATCCCTGGACTTGCGGTATAGGCCCCAGGGTGCCCCCTTGCCCTCAACCTAGGGTCCTCTGACCCCAGCAAGCTACACAGGGTTCAACCTCTCTCCCTGGACATGCAGTAGAGGCCCCAAGGTGCCCCCTGGCCCTCCACCTTATGGCCTCTGACCCCAGCAAGCTACCCAGGGGTCCACCTCTCTCCCTGGACTTGCATTAGAGGCCCTAGGGTGCCCCTTGGCCCTCCACCAAGGGGCCTCTGACAGCAGGAAGCTGCCCAGGGTTCCACCTCTCTCCCTGGACTTGCAGTACAGGCCCCAGGGTGACCACTGGCCCTCCTCCTAGGGGCCTCTGACCACAGCAAGCTACCCAGGGGTCCACCTCTCTCCCTGGACTTGCAGTAGAGGCCCCAGGGTGCTCCCTGGCCCTCCACCTATTGCCTTTGACCTCAGCAAGCTACCCAGGGGTTCCACCTTTCTCCCTGGACTTGCAGTAGAGGCCCCAGGGTGCCCCTGGCCCTCCACCTAGGGCCTTCTGACCTCAGTATTCTACCCAGGGGTTCACCTCTCTCCCTGGAATTGCAGTAGAGGCCCTAAGGTGCCCCCTGGCCCTTCACCTAGGGGTCTCTGACCCCAGCGAGCTACCCAGGGGTCCACCTCTCTCCCTGGACTTGCAGTAGAGGCCCCAGGGTGCCCCGTGGCCCTCAACCTAGGGGCCTCTGACCCCAGCAAGCTACCTAGGGGTCCACCTCTCTTCTGGACTTGCAGTAGAGGCCACAGGGTGCCCCCTGGCCCTACTCCTAGGGGCCTCTGACCCCAGCAAGCTACCCAGGGGTCCACCTCTCTTCCTGGACTTGAAGTAGAGGCACTAGGGTGCCCCCTGGCCCTCACCTAGGGGCATCTGACCCCAGTAAGCTACCCAGGGGTCCACCTCTCTCACTGGACTTGCAGTAGAGGCCCCAGGGTGTCCCCTGGCCCTCCACCTAGGGGCCTCTGACCCCAGCAAGCTCCCCGGGGGTCCACCTCTCTCCCTGGACTTGCAGTAGAGGCCCCAAGGTGCCCCCTGGCCCTCCACCTTTTGGCCTCTGACCCCAGCAAGCTACCCAGGGGTCCACCTCTCTCCCTTGACTTGCAGTAGAGGCTCTAGAGTGCCCCCTGGCCCTCCACCAAGGGGCCTCTGACAGCAAGAAGCTGCCCAGGGGTCCACCTCTTTACCTGGACTTGCAGTAGAGGCCCCAGGATGCCCGCTGGCCCTCCACCTAGGGGCCTCTGACCCCAGCAAGCTTCTCATAGGTCCACCTTTCTCTCTGGACTTGCAGTAGAGCCCCTAGGGTGCCCCCTGGCCCTCCATCTAGGGGCGTCTGACCCCATCAAGCAACCCAGGGATCCAGCTCTCTGTCTGGACTAGCAGTATAGGCCCTAGGGTGCCCCTTTGCCCTCCACCTAGGGGCCTTTGACCACAGCAAGCTTCCCGGGGGTCCACCTCTATCCCTGGACTTGCAGTATAGGCCCCAGGGTGCCCCCTGGCACTCCAGCCAGGGGCCTCTGACCCTAGCAAGCTACCCAGGGGTATACCTCTCTCCCTGGACTTGCAGTATAGGCCCAAGAGTGCCCCCTGGCCCTCCACATAGGGGCCTCTGTCCCCATCAAGCTTCCCAGGGGTCCACCTCTCCCCCTGGACTTGCAGTAGAGGCCCTTGGGTGCCCCCTTGCCCTCCACCCAGGTTCCTCTGACCCCAACAAGCTACACAGGGGTCAACCTCTCTCCCTGGACTTGCAGTATAGGCCCCAGGGTGCCCCCTTGCCCTCCACCTAGGGTCCTCTCACTCCAGCAAGCTACCCAGGGGTCCAGCTCTCTCTCTGGACTTTCAGTATAGGCCTCAGGGTGCCCCTTTGCCCTCCACCTAGGGGCCTCTGACCCCAGCAAGCTACCCAGGAGTCCACCTTTCTCCCTGGATTTGCAGTAGAGGCCCCAGGGTGCCCCCTGGCCATCCACGTTATGGCCTCTGACCCCAGCAAGCTACCCAGGGGTCCACCTCTCTCCCTGGACTTGCAGTAGAGGCCCTATTGTGCCCCCTGGCCCTCCACCAAGGGGCCTCTGACAGCAGGAAGCTAGCCAGGGGATCCACCTCTCTCCCTGGACTTGCAGTAGAGGCCCTAGGGTGCCCCCTGGCCCTTCACCTAGGGGCATCTGACCCCAGCAAGCTACCCAGGGGTCCACCTCTCTCTCTTCACTTGCAGTAGAGGCCCCAGGGTGCCCCCTGGCCCTCCACATAGGGGCCTCTGACCCCAGCAAGCTACCCAGGGGTCCACCTCTCTCCCTGGACTTGCAGTAGAGGCCACAGGGTGCCCACTGGCCCTCTTCCTAGGGGCCTCTGACCCCAGCAAGCTACCCAGGGCTCCACCTCTCCCCCTGGACTTGCAGTAGAGGCCCCAGGGTGCCCCGTGGCCCTCAACCTAGGGGCCTCTGACCCCAGCAAGCTACCTAGGGGTCCACCTCTCTCATTGGACTTGCAGTAGAGGCCACAGGGTGCCCCCTGGCCCTCCAACTAGGGGCCTCTGACACCAGCAAGCTACCCAGGGTTCCACCTCTCTCACTGGACTTGCAGTAGAGGCCCCAGGGTGCCCCTTGGCCCCCCGCCTAGGGGCCTCTGACCCCAGCAAGCTACCCAGGGGTCCACCTCTCTCCCTGGACTTGCAGTAAAGGCACTAGGGCACCCCCTGGCCCTTCACTTAGGGGCCTCTGACCCCAGCAAGCTACCCAGGGCTCCACCTCTATCCCTGGACTTGCGGTATAGGCCCCAGGGTGCCCCCTTGCCCTCAACCTAGGGGCCTCTGATCCCAGCAAGCTACACAGGGGTCAACCTCTCTCCCTGGACTTGCAGTAGAGGCCCCAAGGTGCCCCCTGGCCCTCCACCTTTTGGCCTCTGACCCCAGCAAGCTACCCAGGGGTTCACCTCTCTCCCTGGACTTGCAGTACAGGCCCCAGGGTGCCCCCTTGCCCTCAACCTAGGGGCCTCTGATCCCAGCAAGCTACACAGGGGTCAACCTCTCTCCCTGGACTTGCAGTAGAGGCCCCAAGGTGCCCCCTGGCCCTCCACCTTTTGGCCTCTGACCCCAGCAAGCTACCCAGGGGTCCACCTCTCTCCCTGGACTTGCAGTACAGGCCCCAGGGTGCCAACTGACCATCCTCCTAGGGGCCTATTACCACAGCAAGCTACCCAGGGGTCCACCTCTCTCCCTGAACTTGCAGTGGAGGCCCCAGCGTGCTCCCTTGCCTTTCACCTATTGCCTCTGACCCCAGCAAGCTACCCAGGGGTTCCACCTCTCTCCCTGGACTTGCAGTAGAGGCTCCAGGGTGCCCCTGGCCCTCCACCTTGGGCCTTCTGACCTCAGCAAGCTACCCAGGGGTTCACCTCTCTCCCTGGACTTGCAGTAGAGGCCCTAGGGTGCCCCCTGGCCCTTCACCTAGAGCCTCTGACCCCAGCAAGTTACCCAGGGGTCCACCTCTCTCTCTGGACTTGCAGTAGAGGCCCCAGGGATCCCCCTGGCCCTCCACCTAGGGGCCTCTGACCCCAGCAAGCTACCCAGGGGTCCACCTCTCTCCCTGGACTTGCAGTAGAGGCCACAGGGTGCCCACTGGCCCTCTTCCTAGGGGCCTCTGACCCCAGCAAGCTACCCAGGGCTCCACCTCTCCCCCTGGACTTGCAGGAGAGGCCACTGGGTGCCCCGTGGCCCTCAACCTAGGGGTCTCTGACCCCAGCAAGCTACCCTGGGGTCCACCTCTCTCCCTGGGCTTGCAATAGAGGCCCCAGGGTGCCCCCTGGCCCTCCACCTAGGGGCCTCTGACCCCAGCAAGCTACCTAGGGGTCCACCTCTCTCATTGGACTTGCAGTAGAGGCCACAGGGTGCCCCCTGGCCCTCCTCCTAGGGGCCTCTGACCCCAGCAAGCTACCCAAGGGTCCACCTCTCTTCCTGGACTTGAAGTAGAGGCACTAGGGTGCCCCCTGCCCCTTCACCTAGGGGCCTCTGACCCCAGCAAGCTACCCAGGGGTCCACCTCTCTCCCTGGACTTCCAGTAGAGGCCCCAGGGTGCTCCCAGGCCCTCCACCTAATGCCTCTGACCCCAGCAAGCTACCCAGGGGTTCCACCTCTCTCCCTGGACTTGCAGTAGAGGCCCCAGGGTGCCCCTGGCCCTCCACCTAGGGCCTTCTGACCTCAGCAAGCTACCCAGGGGTTCACCTCTCTCCCTGGACTTGCAGTAGAGGCCCTAGGGTGCCCCCTGGCCCTTCACCTAGGGGCCTCTGACCCCAGCAAGCTACCCTGGGGTCCACCTCTCTCTCTGCACTTGCAGTAGAGGCCCCAGGGTGCCCCCTGGCCCTCAAACTAGGGGCCTCTGACCCCAGCAAGCTACCCAGAGGTCCACCTCTCTCACTGGACTTACAGTAGAGGCCCCAGGGTGCCCCTTGCCCCCCCTCCTAGGGGCCTCTGACCCCAGCAAGCTACCCAGGGGTCCACCTCTGTCCCTGGACTTGCAGTAGAGGCACTAGGGCACCCCCTGGCCCTTCACTTAGGGGCCTTTGACCTCAGCAAGCTACCCAGGGGTCCACCTCTCTCCCTGGACTTGCAGAAGAGGCCCCAGGGTGCCCCCTGGCCCTCCACCTAGGGGCCTCTGTCCCCAGCAAGCTACACAGGGGTCAACCTCTCTCCCTAGACTTGCAGTAGAGGCCCCAAGGTGCACCCTGGCCCTCCACCAAGGGGCCTCTGACAGCAGGAAGCTGCCCAGGGGTCCACTTCTCTCCCTGGACTTGCAGTACAGGCCCCAGGGTGCCCACTGACACTCCTCCTAGGGGCCTCTGACCACAGCAAGCTACCCAGGGGTCCACCTCTCTCCCTGGACTTGCAGAAGAGGCCCCAGGGTGCCCCCTGGCCCTCCACCTAGGGGCCTCTGTCCCCAGCAAGCTACCTAGGGGTCCACCTCTCTCCCTGGACTTGCAGTAAAGGCCACAGGGTGCCCCCTGGCCCTCCTCCTAGGGGCCTCTGACCCCAGCAAGCTACCCACGGGTCCACCTCTCTTCCTGGACTTGAAGCAGAGGCACTAGGGTGCCCCCTGGCCCTTCACTTAGGGGCCTCTGACTCCAGCAAGCTACCCAGGGGTCCACCTCTCTCACTGGACTTGCAGTAGAGGCCCCAGGGTGTCCCCTGGCCCTCATCCTAGAGGCCTCTGACCCCAGCAAGCTTCCCAGGGGTCCACCTCTCTCAGTGGACTTGCAGTAGAGGCCACAGGGTGCCCACTGGCCCTCCTCCTATGGGGCTCTGACAGCAGGAAGCTGCCCAAGGGTCCACCTTTTTCCCTGGACTTGCAGTAGAGGCCCCAGGGTGCCCCGTGGCCCTCAACCTAGGGGCCTCTGACCACAGCAAGCTACCCAGGGGTCCACCTCTCTCCCTGGACTTGCAGAAGAGGCCCCAGGGTGCCCCCTGGCCCTCCACCTACGGGCCTCTGACCCCAGCAAGCTACCTAGGGGTCCACCTCTCTCCCTGGACTTGCAGTAGAGGCCCCAGGGTGCCCCCTGGCCCTCCACCCAGGGGCCTCTGACCCTAGCAAGCTACCCAGGGGTATACCTCTCTCCCTGGACTTGCAGTAGAGGCCCCTGGGTGCCCCCTTGCCCTCCACATAGGGGCCTCTGTCCCTATCAAGCTTCCCAGGGGTCCACCTCTCCCCCTGGACTTGCAGTAGAGGCCCCTGGGTGCCCCCTTGCCCTCCACATAGGTTCCTCTTATCCCAGCAAGCAACCCAGGGGTCCACCTCTCTCACTGGACTTGCAGTAGAGGCCCCAGGGTGCCCCCTGGCCCTCCACCTAGGGGCCTCTGACCCCAGCAAGCTACCCAGGGGTCCACCTCTCTCACTGGACTTGCAGTAGAGGCCCTAGGGTGCCCCTGGCCCTTCAACTAGGGGTCTCTGACACCAGCAAGCTACCCAGGGGTCCACCTCTCTCACTGGACTTGCAGTAGAGGCCCCAGGGTGCCCCCTGGCCCTCCACCTAGGGGCCTCTGACCACAGCAAGCTACCCAGGGGTCCACCTCTCTCCCTGGACTTGCAGTAGAGGCACTAGGGCACCCCCTGGCCCTTCACTTAGGGGCCTCTGACCCCAGCAAGCTACCCAGGGCTCCACCTCTATCCCTGGACTTGCGGTATAGGCCCCAGGGTGCCCCCTTGCCCTCAACCTAGGGTCCTCTGACCCCAGCAAGCTACACAGGGTTCAACCTCTCTCCCTGGACATGCAGTAGAGGCCCCAAGGTGCCCCCTGGCCCTCCACCTTATGGCCTCTGACCCCAGCAAGCTACCCAGGGGTCCACCTCTCTCCCTGGACTTGCATTAGAGGCCCTAGGGTGCCCCTTGGCCCTCCACCAAGGGGCCTCTGACAGCAGGAAGCTGCCCAGGGGTCCACCTCTCTCCCTGGACTTGCAGTACAGGCCCCAGGGTGACCACTGGCCCTCCTCCTAGGGGCCTCTGACCACAGCAAGCTACCCAGGGGTCCACCTCTCTCCCTGGACTTGCAGTAGAGGCCCCAGGGTGCTCCCTGGCCCTCCACCTATTGCCTTTGACCTCAGCAAGCTACCCAGGGGTTCCACCTTTCTCCCTGGACTTGCAGTAGAGGCCCCAGGGTGCCCCTGGCCCTCCACCTAGGGCCTTCTGACCTCAGTATTCTACCCAGGGGTTCACCTCTCTCCCTGGAATTGCAGTAGAGGCCCTAAGGTGCCCCCTGGCCCTTCACCTAGGGGTCTCTGACCCCAGCGAGCTACCCAGGGGTCCACCTCTCTCCCTGGACTTGCAGTAGAGGCCCCAGGGTGCCCCGTGGCCCTCAACCTAGGGGCCTCTGACCCCAGCAAGCTACCTAGGGGTCCACCTCTCTTCTGGACTTGCAGTAGAGGCCACAGGGTGCCCCCTGGCCCTACTCCTAGGGGCCTCTGACCCCAGCAAGCTACCCAGGGGTCCACCTCTCTTCCTGGACTTGAAGTAGAGGCACTAGGGTGCCCCCTGGCCCTCACCTAGGGGCATCTGACCCCAGTAAGCTACCCAGGGGTCCACCTCTCTCACTGGACTTGCAGTAGAGGCCCCAGGGTGTCCCCTGGCCCTCCACCTAGGGGCCTCTGACCCCAGCAAGCTCCCCGGGGG
The DNA here is from genome assembly GCF_052040795.2 of Danio rerio. NCBI lineage: Eukaryota > Metazoa > Chordata > Actinopteri > Cypriniformes > Danionidae > Danio > Danio rerio. The sequence goes on from NC_141027.1 coordinate 67,606,087, forward strand.
TCCACCTCTCTCCCTGGACTTGCAGTAGAGGCCCCAAGGTGCCCCCTGGCCCTCCACCTTTTGGCCTCTGACCCCAGCAAGCTACCCAGGGGTCCACCTCTCTCCCTGGACTTGCAGTAGAGGCTCTAGAGTGCCCCCTGGCCCTCCACCAAGGGGCCTCTGACAGCAAGAAGCTGCCCAGGGGTCCACCTCTTTACCTGGACTTGCAGTAGAGGCCCCAGGATGCCCGCTGGCCCTCCACCTAGGGGCCTCTGACCCCAGCAAGCTTCTCATAGGTCCACCTTTCTCTCTGGACTTGCAGTAGAGCCCCTAGGGTGCCCCCTGGCCCTCCATCTAGGGGCGTCTGACCCCATCAAGCAACCCAGGGATCCAGCTCTCTGTCTGGACTAGCAGTATAGGCCCTAGGGTGCCCCTTTGCCCTCCACCTAGGGGCCTTTGACCACAGCAAGCTTCCGGGGGTCCACCTCTATCCCTGGACTTGCAGTATAGGCCCCAGGGTGCCCCCTGGCACTCCAGCCAGGGGCCTCTGACCCTAGCAAGCTACCCAGGGGTATACCTCTCTCCCTGGACTTGCAGTATAGGCCCAAGAGTGCCCCCTGGCCCTCCACATAGGGGCCTCTGTCCCCATCAAGCTTCCCAGGGGTCCACCTCTCCCCCTGGACTTGCAGTAGAGGCCCTTGGGTGCCCCCTTGCCCTCCACCCAGGTTCCTCTGACCCCAACAAGCTACACAGGGGTCAACCTCTCTCCCTGGACTTGCAGTATAGGCCCCAGGGTGCCCCCTTGCCCTCCACCTAGGGTCCTCTCACTCCAGCAAGCTACCCAGGGGTCCAGCTCTCTCTCTGGACTTTCAGTATAGGCCTCAGGGTGCCCCTTTGCCCTCCACCTAGGGGCCTCTGACCCCAGCAAGCTACCCAGGAGTCCACCTTTCTCCCTGGATTTGCAGTAGAGGCCCCAGGGTGCCCCCTGGCCATCCACGTTATGGCCTCTGACCCCAGCAAGCTACCCAGGGGTCCACCTCTCTCCCTGGACTTGCAGTAGAGGCCCTATTGTGCCCCCTGGCCCTCCACCAAGGGGCCTCTGACAGCAGGAAGCTAGCCAGGGGATCCACCTCTCTCCCTGGACTTGCAGTAGAGGCCCTAGGGTGCCCCCTGGCCCTTCACCTAGGGGCATCTGACCCCAGCAAGCTACCCAGGGGTCCACCTCTCTCTCTTCACTTGCAGTAGAGGCCCCAGGGTGCCCCCTGGCCCTCCACATAGGGGCCTTTGACCCCAGCAAGCTACCCAGGGGTCCACCTCTCTCCCTGGACTTGCAGTAGAGGCCACAGGGTGCCCACTGGCCCTCTTCCTAGGGGCCTCTGACCCCAGCAAGCTACCCAGGGCTCCACCTCTCCCCCTGGACTTGCAGTAGAGGCCCCAGGGTGCCCCGTGGCCCTCAACCTAGGGGTCTCTGACCCCAGCAAGCTACCCTGGGGTCCACCTCTCTCCCTGGACTTGCAGTAGAGGCCCCAGGGTGCCCCCTGGCCTTCCACCTAGGGGCCTCTGACCCCAGCAAGCTACCTAGGGGTCCACCTCTCTCATTGGACTTGCAGTAGAGGCCACAGGGTGCCCCTTGGCCCCCCGCCTAGGGGCCTCTGACCCCAGCAAGCTACCCAGGGGTCCACCTCTCTCCCTGGACTTGCAGTAAAGGCACTAGGGCACCCCCTGGCCCTTCACTTAGGGGCCTCTGACCCCAGCAAGCTACCCAGGGCTCCACCTCTATCCCTGGACTTGCGGTATAGGCCCCAGGGTGCCCCCTTGCCCTCAACCTAGGGGCCTCTGACCCCAGCAAGCTACACAGGGGTCAACCTCTCTCCCTGGACTTGCAGTAGAGGCCCCAAGGTGCCCCCTGGCCCTCGACCTTTTGGCCTCTGACCCCAGCAAGCTACCCAGGGGTCCACCTCTCTCCCTGGACTTGCAGTACAGGCCCCAGGGTGCCAACTGACCATCCTCCTAGGGTCCTATTACCACAGCAAGCTACCCAGGGGTCCACCTCTCTCCCTGAACTTGCAGTGGAGGCCCCAGCGTGCTCCCTTGCCTTTCACCTATTGCCTCTGACCCCAGCAAGCTACCCAGGGGTTCCACCTCTCTCCCTGGACTTGCAGTAGAGGCTCCAGGGTGCCCCTGGCCCTCCACCTTGGGCCTTCTGACCTCAGCAAGCTACCCAGGGGTTCACCTCTCTCCCTGGACTTGCAGTAGAGGCCCTAGGGTGCCCCCTGGCCCTTCACCTAGAGCCTCTGACCCCAGCAAGTTACCCAGGGGTCCACCTCTCTCTCTGGACTTGCAGTAGAGGCCCCAGGGATCCCCCTGGCCCTCCACCTAGGGGCCTCTGACCCCAGCAAGCTACCCAGGGGTCCACCTCTCTCCCTGGACTTACAGTAGAGGCCACAGGGTGCCCACTGGCCCTCTTCCTAGGGGCCTCTGACCCCAGCAAGCTACCCAGGGCTCCACCTCTCCCCCTGGACTTGCAGGAGAGGCCACTGGGTGCCCCGTGGCCCTCAACCTAGGGGTCTCTGACCCCAGCAAGCTACCCTGGGGTCCACCTCTCTCCCTGGGCTTGCAATAGAGGCCCCAGGGTGCCCCCTGGCCCTCCACCTAGGGGCCTCTGACCCCAGCAAGCTACCTAGGGGTCCACCTCTCTCATTGGACTTGCAGTAGAGGCCACAGGGTGCCCCCTGGCCCTCCTCCTAGGGGCCTCTGACCCCAGCAAGCTACCCAAGGGTCCACCTCTCTTCCTGGACTTGAAGTAGAGGCACTAGGGTGCCCCCTGGCCCTTCACCTAGGGGCCTCTGACCCCAGCAAGCTACCCAGGGGTCCACCTCTCTCCCTGGACTTCCAGTAGAGGCCCCAGGGTGCTCCCAGGCCCTCCACCTAATGCCTCTGACCCCAGCAAGCTACCCAGGGGTTCCACCTCTCTCCCTGGACTTGCAGTAGAGGCCCCAGGGTGCCCCTGGCCCTCCACCTAGGGCCTTCTGACCTCAGCAAGCTACCCAGGGGTTCACCTCTCTCCCTGGACTTGCAGTAGAGGCCCTAGGGTGCCCCCTGGCCCTTCACCTAGGGGCCTCTGACCCCAGCAAGCTACCCTGGGGTCCACCTCTCTCTCTGCACTTGCAGTAGAGGCCCCAGGGTGCCCCCTGGCCCTCAAACTAGGGGCCTCTGACCCCAGCAAGCTACCCAGAGGTCCACCTCTCTCACTGGACTTACAGTAGAGGCCCCAGGGTGCCCCTTGTCCCCCCTCCTAGGGGCCTCTGACCCCAGCAAGCTACCCAGGGGTCCACCTCTGTCCCTGGACTTGCAGTAGAGGCACTAGGGCACCCCCTGGCCCTTCACTTAGGGGCCTTTGACCTCAGCAAGCTACCCAGGGCTCCACCTCTATCCCTGGACTTGCGGTATAGGCCCCAGGGTGCCCCCTTGCCCTCAACCTAGGGGCCTCTGACCCCAGCAAGCTACACAGGGGTCAACCTCTCTCCCTAGACTTGCAGTAGAGGCCCCAAGGTGCACCCTGGCCCTCCACCAAGGGGCCTCTGACAGCAGGAAGCTGCCCAGGGGTCCACTTCTCTCCCTGGACTTGCAGTACAGGCCCCAGGGTGCCCACTGACACTCCTCCTAGGGGCCTCTGACCACAGCAAGCTACCCAGGGGTCCACCTCTCTCCCTGGACTTGCAGTGGAGGCCCCAGGGTGCTCCCTGGCCCTCCACCTATTGACTCTGACCCCAGCAAGCTACCCAGGGGTTCCACCTCTCTCCCTGGACTTGCAGTAGAGGCCCTAGGGTGCCCGCTGGCCCTTCAAATAGAGCCTCTGACCCCAGCAAGCTACCCAGGGGTCCACCTCTCTCCCTGGACTTGCAGTAGAGGCCCTATGGTGCCCCCTGGCCCTCCACCAAGGGGCCTCTGACAGCAGGAAGCTAGCCAGGGGATCCACCTCTCTCCCTGGACTTGCAGAAGAGGCCCTAGGGTCCCCCCTGGCCCTTCACCTAGGGGCCTCTGACCACAGCAAGCTACCCAGGGCTCCACCTCTCTCCCTGGACTTGCAGTAGAGGCCCCAGGGTGCTCCCTGGCCCTCCACCTATTGCCTCTGACCCCAGCAAGCTACCCAGAGATCCACCTCCCTTCCTGCACTTGCAGTAGAGGCCCTAGGGTCCCCCCTGGCCCTTCACCTAGGGGCCTTCGACCCCAGCAAGCAACCCAGGGGTCCACCTCTCTCCCTGGACTTGCAGTAGAGGCACTAGGGAACCCCCTGGCCCTTCACCTAGGGGCCTCTGACCCCAGCAAGCTACCAAGGGGTCCACCTCTCTCTCTGGACATGCAGTAGAGGCTCCAGGGTGCCCCCTGGCTCTCCACCTAGGGGCCTCTGACCCCAGCAAGCTACTCAGGGGTCCACCTCTCTCCCTGGACTTGCAGTAGAGGACCCAGGGTGCCCCTGGCCCTCCACCTAGGGCCTTCTTACCTCAGCAAGCTACCCAGGGGTTCACCTCTCTCCCTGGACTTGCAGTAGAGGCCCTAGGGTGCCCACTGGCCCTCTTCCTAGGGGCCTCTGACCCCAGCAAGCTACCCAGGGCTCCACCTCTCCCCCTGGACTTGCAGTAGAGGCCCCAGGGTGCCCCGTGGCCCTCAACCTAGGGGTCTCTGACCCCAGCAAGCTACCCTGGGGTCCTACTCTCTCCCTGGAATTGCAGTAGAGGCCCCAGGGTGCCCCCTGGCCCTCCACCTAGGGGCCTCTTACCCCAGCAAGCTACCTAGGGGTCCACCTCTCTCATTGGACTTGCAGTAGAGGCCACAGGGTGCCCCGTGGCCCTCCTCCTAGGGGCCTCTGACCCCAGCAAGCTACCCAAGGGTCCATCTCTCTTCCTGGACTTGAAGTATAGGCACTAGGGTGCCCCCTGGCCCTTCAGCTAGGGGCCTCTGACCCCAGCAAGCTACCCAGGGGTCCACCTCTCTCCCTGGACTTCCAGTAGAGGCCCCAGGGTGCTCCCTGGCCCTCCACCTAATGCCTCTGACCCCAGCAAGCTACCCAGGGGTTCCACCTCTCTCCCTGGACTTGCAGTAGAGGCCCCAGGGTGCCCCTGGTCCTCCACCTAGGGCCTTCTGACCTCAGCAAGCTACCCAGGGGTTCACCTCTCTCCCTGGACTTGCGGTATAGGCCCCAGGGTGCCCCCTTGCCCTCAACCTAGGGGCCTCTGACCCCAGCAAGCTACACAGGGGTCAACCTCTCTCCCTGGATTTGCAGTAGAGGCCCCAAGGTGCCCCCTGGCCCTCCACCTTTTGGCCTCTGACCCCAGCAAGCTACCCAGGGGTCCACCTCTCTCCCTGGACTTGCAGTACAGGCCCCAGGGTGCCAACTGACCATCCTCCTAGCGGCCTATTACCACAGCAAGCTACCCAGGGGTCCACCTCTCTCCCTGAACTTGCAGTGGAGGCCCCAGCGTGCTCCCTTGCCTTTCACCTATTGCCTCTGACCCCAGCAAGCTACCCAGGGGTTCCACCTCTCTCCCTGGACTTGCAGTAGAGGCTCCAGGGTGCCCCTGGCCCTCCACCTTGGGCCTTCTGACCTCAGCAAGCTACCCAGGGGTTCACCTCTCTCCCTGGACTTGCAGTAGAGGCCCTAGGGTGCCCCCTGGCCCTTCACCTAGAGCCTCTGACCCCAGCAAGTTACTCTGGGGTCCACCTGTCTCTCTGGACTTGCAGTAGAGGCCCCAGGGATCCCCCTGGCCCTCCACCTAGGGGCCTCTGACCCCAGCAAGCTACCCAGGGGTCCACCTCTCTCCCTGGACTTGCAGTAGAGGCCACAGGGTGCCCACTGGCCCTCTTCCTAGGGGCCTCTGACCCCAGCAAGCTACCCAGGGCTCCACCTCTCCCCCTGGACTTGCAGGAGAGGCCACTGGGTGCCCCGTGGCCCTCAACCTAGGGGTCTCTGACCCCAGCAAGCTACCCTGGGGTCCACCTCTCTCCCTGGACTTGCAGTAGAGGCCCCAGGGTGCCCCCTGGCCCTCCACCTAGGGGCCTCTGACCCCAGCAAGCTACCTAGGGGTCCACCTCTCTCATTGGACTTGCAGTAGAGGCCACAGGGTGCCCCCTGGCCCTCCTCCTAGGGGCCTCTGACCCCAGCAAGCTACCCAAGGGTCCACCTCTCTTCCTGGACTTGAAGTAGAGGCACTAGGGTGCCCCCTGGCCCTTCACCTAGGGGCCTCTGACCCCAGCAAGCTACCCAGGGGTCCACCTCTCTCCCTGGACTTCCAGTAGAGGCCCCAGGGTGCTCCCAGGCCCTCCACCTAATGCCTCTGACCCCAGCAAGCTACCCAGGGGTTCCACCTCTCTCCCTGGACTTGCAGTAGAGGCCCCAGGGTGCCCCTGGCCCTCCACCTAGGGCCTTCTGACCTCAGCAAGCTACCCAGGGGTTCACCTCTCTCCCTGGACTTGCAGTAGAGGCCCTAGGGTGCCCCCTGGCCCTTCACCTAGGGGCCTCTGACCCCAGCAAGCTACCCAGGGGTCCACCTCTCTCTCTGCACTTGCAGTAGAGGCCCCAGGGTGCCCCCTGGCCCTCAAACTAGGGGCCTCTGACCCCAGCAAGCTACCCAGGGGTCCACCTCTCTCACTGGACTTACAGTAGAGGCCCCAGGGTGGCCCTTGTCCCCCCTCCTAGGGGCCTCTGACCCCAGCAAGCTACCCAGGGGTCCACCTCTGTCCCTGGACTTGCAGTAGAGGCACTAGGGCACCCCCTGGCCCTTCACTTAGGGGCCTTTGACCTCAGCAAGCTACCCAGGGCTCCACCTCTATCCCTGGACTTGCGGTATAGGCCCCAGGGTGCCCCCTTGCCCTCAACCTAGGGGCCTCTGACCCCAGCAAGCTACACAGGGGTCAACCTCTCTCCCTAGACTTGCAGTAGAGGCCCCAAGGTGCCCCCTGGCCCTCCACCTTATGGCCTCTGACCCCAGCAAGCTACCCAGGGGTCCACCTCTCTCCCTGGACTTGCATTAGAGGCCCTAGGGTGCACCCTGGCCCTCCACCAAGGGGCCTCTGACAGCAGGAAGCTGCCCAGGGGTCCACTTCTCTCCCTGGACTTGCAGTACAGGCCCCAGTGTGCCCACTGACCCTCCTCCTAGGGGCCTCTGACCACAGCAAGCTACCCAGGGGTCCACCTCTCTCCCTGGACTTGCAGTGGAGGCCCCAGGGTGCTCCCTGGCCCTCCACCTATTGCCTCTGACCCCAGCAAGCTACCCAGGGGTTCCACCTCTCTCCCTGGACTTGCAGTAGAGGCCCTAGGGTGCCCGCTGGCCCTTCACCTAGAGCCTCTGACCCCAGCAAGCTACCCAGGGGTCCACTTCTTTCCCTGGACTTGCAGTAGAGGCCCTATGGTGCCCCCTGGCCCTCAACCAAGGGGCCTCTGACAGCAGGAAGCTAGCCAGGGGATCCACCTCTCTCCCTGGACTTGCAGAAGAGGCCCTAGGGTCCCCCCTGGCCCTTCACCTAGGGGCCTTTGACCAAAGCAAGCTACCCAGGGCTCCACCTCTCTCCCTGGACTTGCAGTAGAGGCCCCAGGGTGCTCCCTGGCCCTCCACCTATTGCCTCTGACCCCAGCAAGCTACCCAGAGATCCACCTCCCTTCCTGCACTTGCAGTAGAGGCCCTAGGGTCCCCTGGCCCTTCACCTAGGGGCCTTCGACCCCAGCTAGCTACCCAGGGGTCCACCTCTCTCCCTGGACTTGCAGTAGAGGCACTAGGGAACCCCCTGGCCCTTCACCTAGGGGCCTCTGACCCCAGCAAGCTACCAAGGGGTCCACCTCTCTCTCTGGACTTGCAGTAGAGGCTCCAGGGTGCCCCCTGGCCCTCCACCTAGGGGCTTCTGACCCCAGCAAGCTACTCAGGGGTCCACCTCTCTCCCTGGACTTGCAGTAGAGGACCCAGGGTGCCCCTGGCCCTCCACCTAGGGCCTTCTGACCTCAGCAAGCTACCCAGGGGTTCACCTCTCTCCCTGGACTTGCAGTAGAGGCCCTAGGGTGCCCCCTGGCCCTTCACCTAGGGGCCTCTGACCCCAGCAAGCTACCCAGGGGTCCACCTCTCTCCCTGGACTTGCATTAGAGGCCCTAGGGTGCCCTCTGGCCCTCCACCAAGGGGCCTCTGACAGCAGGAAGCTGCCCAGGGGTCCACCTCTCTCCCTGGACTTGCAATACAGGCCCCAGGGTGACCACTGGCCCTCCTCCTAGGGGCCTCTGACCACAGCAAGCTACCCAGGGGTCCACCTCTGTCCTTGGACTTGCAGTAGAGGCCCCAGGGTGCTCCCTGGCCCTCCATTAATTGCCTATGACCCCAGCAAGCTACGCAGGGGTTCCACCTCTCTCCCTGGACTTGCAGTAGAGGACCCAGGGTGCCCCTGGCCCTCCACCTAGGGCCTTCTGACCTCAGCAAGCTACCCAGGGGTTCACCTCTCTCCCTGGACTTGCAGTAGAGGCCCTAGGGTGCCCCCTGGCCCTTCACCTAGGGGCCTCTGACCCCAGCAAGCTACCAAGGGGTCCACCTCTCTCTCTGGACTTGCAGTAGAGGCTCCAGGGTGCCCCCTGGCCCTCCACCTAGGGGCCTTCGACCCCAGCAAGCTACTCAGGGGTCCACCTCTCTCCCTGGACTTGCAGTAGAGGCCACAGGGTGCCCACTCTCCTTCCTCCTAGAGGCCTCTGACCCCAGCAAGCTACCCAGGGCTCCACCTCTCCCCCTGGACTTGCAGTAGAGGCCCCAGGGTGCCCCGTGGCCCTCAACCTAGGGGCCTCTGACCACAGCAAGCTACCCAGGGGTCCACCTCTCTCCCTGGACTTGCAGTAGAGGCCCCAGGGTTCTCCCTGGCCCTCCACCTATTGCCTTTGACCTCAGCAAGCTACCCAGGGGTTCCACCTCTCTCCCTGGACTTGCAGTAGAGGCCCCAGGGTGCCCCTGGCCCTCCACCTAGGGCCTTCTGACCTCAGCAATCTACCCAGGGGTTCACCTCTCTCCCTGGACTTGCAGTAGAGGCCCTAGGGTGCCCCCTGGCCCTTCACCTAGGGGTCTCTGACCCCAGCAAGCTACCCAGGGGTCCACCTCTCTCTCTGGAAATGCAGTAGAGGCCCCAGGGTGCCCCCTGGCCTTCCACGTAGGGGCCTCTGACCCCAGCGAGCTACCCAGGGGTCCACCTCTCTCCCTGGACTTTTAGTAGAGGCCACAGGGTGCCCCCTGGCCCTACTTCTAGGGGCCTCTGACCCCAGCAAGCTACCCAGGGGTCCACCTTTCTCACTGGACTTGAAGTAGAGGCACTAGGGTGCCCCCTGGCCCTTCGCCTAGGGGCCTCTGACCCCAGCAAGCTAGCCAGGGGTCCACCTCTCTCACTGGACTTGCAGTAGAGGCCCCAGGGTGTCCCCTGGCCCTCCACCTAGGTGCCTCTGACCCCAGCAAGCTACCCAGGGGTCCACCTGTTTCCCTGGACTTGCAGTAGAGGCCCCAGGGTGCGTCCTGGCCCTCCAACTAGGGGCCTCTGACCCCAGCAAGCCACCCAGGGGTCCACCTCTCTCACTGGACTTGCAGTAGAGGCCCCAGGGTGCCCCTTGGCCCCCCGCCTAGGGGCCTCTGACTCCAGCAAGCTACCCAGGGGTCCACCTCTCTCCCTGGACTTGCAGTAGAGGCACTAGGGCACCCCCTGACCCTTCACTTAGGGGCCTCTGACCCCAGCAAGCTACCCAGGGCTCCACCTCTATCCCTGGACTTGCGGTATGGGCCCCAGGGTGCCCCCTTGCCCTCAACCTAGGGGCCTCTGACCCCAGCAAGCTACACAGGGGTCAACCTCTCTCCCTGGACTTGCAGTAGAGGCCCCAAGGTGCCCCCTGGCCCTCCACCTTATGGCCTCTGACCCCAGCAAGCTACCCAGGAGTCCACCTCTCTCCCTGGACTTGCATTAGAGGCCCTAGGGTGCCCCCTGGCCCTCCACCAAGGGGCCTCTGATAGCAGGAAGCTGCCCAGGGGTCCACTTCTCTCCCTGGACTTGCAGTACAGGCCCCAGGGTGCCCACTGACCCTCCTCCTAGGGGCCTAATACCACAGCAAGCTACCCAGGGGTCCACCTCTCTCCCTGGACTTGCAGTGGAGGCCCCAGCGTGCTCCCTGGCCCTCCACCTATTGCCTCTGACCCCAGCAAGCTACCCAGGGGTTCCACCTCTCTCCCTGGACTTGCAGTAGAGGCCCCAGGGTGCCCCTGGCCCTCCACCTAGGGCCTTCTGACCTCAGCAAGCTACCCAGGGGTTCACCTCTCTCCCTAAACTTGCAGTAGAGGCCCTAGGGTGCCCCCTGGTCCTTCACCTAGAGCCTCTGACCCCAGCAAGTTACCCAGGGGTCCACCTCTCTCTCTGGACTTGCAGTAGAGGCCCCAGGGTGCCCCCTGGCCCTCCACCTAGGGGCCTCTGACCCCAGCAAGCTACCCAGGGGTCCACCTCTCCCCCTGGACTTGCAGTAGAGGCCACAGGGTGCCCACTGGCCCTCTTCCTAGGGGCCTCTGACCCCAGCAAGCTACCCAGGGCTCCACCTCTCCCCCTGGACTTGCAGTAGAGGCCCCAGGGTGCCCCCTGGCCCGCCACCTAGGGGCCTCTGACCCCAGCAAGCTAACTAGGGGTCCACCTCTCTCATTGGACTTGCAGTAAAGGCCACAGGGTGCCCCTGGCCCTCTTCCTAGGGGCCTCTGACCCCAGCAAGCTACCCAAGGGTCAACCTCTCTTCCTGGACTTGAAGTAGAGGCACTAGGGTGCCCCCTGGCCCTTCACCTAGGGGCCTCTGACCCCATCAAGCTACCCAGGGGTCCACCTCTCTCCCTGGACTTCCAGTAGAGGCCCCAGGGTGCTCCCTGGCCCTCCACCTATTGCCTCTGACCCCAGCAAGCTACCCAGGGGTTCCACCTCTCTCCCTGGACTTGCAGTAGAGGCCCTAGGGTGCCGCTTGCCCTCCACCTAGGGCCTTCTGACCTCAGCAAGCTACCCAGGGGTTCACCTCTCTCCCTCGACTTGCAGTAGAGGCCCTAGGGTGCCCCCTGGCCCTTCACCTAGGGGCCTCTGACCCCAGCAAGCTACCCAGGGGTCCACCTCTCTCTCTGGACTTGCAGTAGAGGCCCCAGGGTGCCCCCTGGCCCTCCACATAGGGGCCTCTGACAGCAAGAAGCTGCCCAGGGGTCCACTTCTCTCCCTGGACTTGCAGTACAGGCCCCAGGGTGCCCACTGACCCTCCTCCTAGGGGCCTCTGACCACAGCAAGCTACCCTGGGGTCCACCTCACTCCCTGGACTTGCAGTGGAGGCCCCAGGGTGCTCCCTGGCCCTCCACCTATTGCCTCTGACCCCAGCAAGCTACCCAGGGGTTCCACCTCTCTCCCTGGACTTGCAGTAGAGGTCCCCAGGGTGCCCCTGGCCCTCCACCTAAGGCCTTCTGACCTCAGCAAGCTACCCAGGGGTTCACCTCTCTCCCTGGACTTGCAGTAGAGGCCCTAGGGTGCCCGCTGGCCCTTCACCCAGAGCCTCTGACCCCAGCAAGTTACCCAGGGGTCCACCTCTCTCTCTCTGGACTTGCAGTAGAGGCCTCAGGGTGCCCCCTGGCCCTCCACCTAGGGGCCTCTGACCCCAGCAAGCTACCCAGGGGTCCACCTCTCTCCCTTGACTTGCAGTAGAGGCCACAGGGTGCCCACTGGCACTCTTCCTAGGGGCCTCTGACCCCAGCAAGCTACCCAGGGCTCCACCTCTCCCCCTGGAATTGCAGTAGTGGCCCCAGGGTGCCCCGTGGCCCTCTACCTAGGGGCCTCTGACCCCAGCAAGCTACCCTGGGGTCCACCTCTCTCCCTGGACTTGCAGTAGATGCCCCAGGGTGCCCCCTGGCCCTCCACCTAGGGGCCTCTGACCCCAGCAAGCTACCTAGGGGTCCACCTCTCTCCCTGGACTTGCAGTAGAGGCCACAGGGTGCCCACTGGCCCTCTTCCTAGGGGCCTCTGACCCCAGCAAGCTACCCAGGGCTCCACCTCTCCCCCTGGACTTGCAGTAGAGGCCCCAGGGTGCCCCGTGGCCCTTCACTTAGGGGCCTCTGACCCCAGCAAGCTACCCAGGGCTCCACCTCTATCCCTGGACTTGCGGTATAGGCCCCAGGGTGCCCCCTTGCCCTCAACCTAGGGGCCTCTGACCCCAGCAAGCTACACAGGGGTCAACCTCTCTCCCTGGATTTGCAGTAGAGGCCCCAAGGTGCCCCCTGGCCCTCCACCTTTTGGCCTCTGACCCCAGCAAGCTACCCAGGGGTCCACCTCTCTCCCTGGACTTGCAGTACAGGCCCCAGGGTGCCAACTGACCATCCTCCTAGCGGCCTATTACCACAGCAAGCTACCCAGGGGTCCACCTCTCTCCCTGAACTTGCAGTGGAGGCCCCAGCGTGCTCCCTTGCCTTTCACCTATTGCCTCTGACCCCAGCAAGCTACCCAGGGGTTCCACCTCTCTCCCTGGACTTGCAGTAGAGGCTCGAGGGTGCCCCTGGCCCTCCACCTTGGGCCTTCTGACCTCAGCAAGCTACCCAGGGGTTCACCTCTCTCCCTGGACTTGCAGTAGAGGCCCTAGGGTGCCCCCTGGCCCTTCACCTAGAGCCTCTGACCCCAGCAAGTTACTCTGGGGTCCACCTCTCTCTCTGGACTTGCAGTAGAGGCCCCAGGGATCCCCCTGGCCCTCCACCTAGGGGCCTCTGACCCCAGCAAGCTACCCAGGGGTCCACCTCTCTCCCTGGACTTGCAGTAGAGGCCACAGGGTGCCCACTGGCCCTCTTCCTAGGGGCCTCTGACCCCAGCAAGCTACCCAGGGCTCCACCTCTCCCCCTGGACTTGCAGGAGAGGCCACTGGGTGCCCCGTGGCCCTCAACCTAGGGGTCTCTGACCCCAGCAAGCTACCCTGGGGTCCACCTCTCTCCCTGGACTTGCAGTAGAGGCCCCAGGGTGCCCCCTGGCCCTCCACCTAGGGGCCTCTGACCCCAGCAAGCTACCTAGGGGTCCACCTCTCTCATTGGACTTGCAGTAGAGGCCACAGGGTGCCCCCTGGCCCTCCTCCTAGGGGCCTCTGACCCCAGCAAGCTACCCAAGGGTCCACCTCTCTTCCTGGACTTGAAGTAGAGGCACTAGGGTGCCCCCTGGCCCTTCACCTAGGGGCCTCTGACCCCAGCAAGCTACCCAGGGGTCCACCTCTCTCCCTGGACTTCCAGTAGAGGCCCCAGGGTGCTCCCAGGCCCTCCACCTAATGCCTCTGACCCCAGCAAGCTACCCAGGGGTTCCACCTCTCTCCCTGGACTTGCAGTAGAGGCCCCAGGGTGCCCCTGGCCCTCCACCTAGGGCCTTCTGACCTCAGCAAGCTACCCAGGGGTTCACCTCTCTCCCTGGACTTGCAGTAGAGGCCCTAGGGTGCCCCCTGGCCCTTCACCTAGGGGCCTCTGACCCCAGCAAGCTACCCAGGGGTCCACCTCTCTCTCTGCACTTGCAGTAGAGGCCCCAGGGTGCCCCCTGGCCCTCAAACTAGGGGCCTCTGACCCCAGCAAGCTACCCAGGGGTCCACCTCTCTCACTGGACTTACAGTAGAGGCCCCAGGGTGGCCCTTGTCCCCCCTCCTAGGGGCCTCTGACCCCAGCAAGCTACCCAGGGGTCCACCTCTGTCCCTGGACTTGCAGTAGAGGCACTAGGGCACCCCCTGGCCCTTCACTTAGGGGCCTTTGACCTCAGCAAGCTACCCAGGGCTCCACCTCTATCCCTGGACTTGCGGTATAGGCCCCAGGGTGCCCCCTTGCCCTCAACCTAGGGGCCTCTGACCCCAGCAAGCTACACAGGGGTCAACCTCTCTCCCTAGACTTGCAGTAGAGGCCCCAAGGTGCCCCCTGGCCCTCCACCTTATGGCCTCTGACCCCAGCAAGCTACCCAGGGGTCCACCTCTCTCCCTGGACTTGCATTAGAGGCCCTAGGGTGCACCCTGGCCCTCCACCAAGGGGCCTCTGACAGCAGGAAGCTGCCCAGGGGTCCACTTCTCTCCCTGGACTTGCAGTACAGGCCCCAGGGTGCCCACTGACCCTCCTCCTAGGGGCCTCTGACCACAGCAAGCTACCCAGGGGTCCACCTCTCTCCCTGGACTTGCAGTGGAGGCCCCAGGGTGCTCCCTGGCCCTCCACCTATTGCCTCTGACCCCAGCAAGCTACCCAGGGGTTCCACCTCTCTCCCTGGACTTGCAGTAGAGGCCCTAGGGTGCCCGCTGGCCCTTCACCTAGAGCCTCTGACCCCAGCAAGCTACCCAGGGGTCCACTTCTTTCCCTGGACTTGCAGTAGAGGCCCTATGGTGCCCCCTGGCCCTCAACCAAGGGGCCTCTGACAGCAGGAAGCTAGCCAGGGGATCCACCTCTCTCCCTGGACTTGCAGAAGAGGCCCTAGGGTCCCCCCTGGCCCTTCACCTAGGGGCCTTTGACCAAAGCAAGCTACCCAGGGCTCCACCTCTCTCCCTGGACTTGCAGTAGAGGCCCCAGGGTGCTCCCTGGCCCTCCACCTATTGCCTCTGACCCCAGCAAGCTACCCAGAGATCCACCTCCCTTCCTGCACTTGCAGTAGAGGCCCTAGGGTCCCCTGGCCCTTCACCTAGGGGCCTTCGACCCCAGCTAGCTACCCAGGGGTCCACCTCTCTCCCTGGACTTGCAGTAGAGGCACTAGGGAACCCCCTGGCCCTTCACCTAGGGGCCTCTGACCCCAGCAAGCTACCAAGGGGTCCACCTCTCTCTCTGGACTTGCAGTAGAGGCTCCAGGGTGCCCCCTGGCCCTCCACCTAGGGGCTTCTGACCCCAGCAAGCTACTCAGGGGTCCACCTCTCTCCCTGGACTTGCAGTAGAGGACCCAGGGTGCCCCTGGCCCTCCACCTAGGGCCTTCTGACCTCAGCAAGCTACCCAGGGGTTCACCTCTCTCCCTGGACTTGCAGTAGAGGCCCTAGGGTGCCCCCTGGCCCTTCACCTAGGGGCCTCTGACCCCAGCAAGCTACCCAGGGGTCCACCTCTCTCCCTGGACTTGCATTAGAGGCCCTAGGGTGCCCTCTGGCCCTCCACCAAGGGGCCTCTGACAGCAGGAAGCTGCCCAGGGGTCCACCTCTCTCCCTGGACTTGCAATACAGGCCCCAGGGTGACCACTGGCCCTCCTCCTAGGGGCCTCTGACCACAGCAAGCTACCCAGGGGTCCACCTCTGTCCTTGGACTTGCAGTAGAGGCCCCAGGGTGCTCCCTGGCCCTCCATTTATTGCCTATGACCCCAGCAAGCTACGCAGGGGTTCCACCTCTCTCCCTGGACTTGCAGTAGAGGACCCAGGGTGCCCCTGGCCCTCCACCTAGGGCCTTCTGACCTCAGCAAGCTACCCAGGGGTTCACCTCTCTCCCTGGACTTGCAGTAGAGGCCCTAGGGTGCCCCCTGGCCCTTCACCTAGGGGCCTCTGACCCCAGCAAGCTACCAAGGGGTCCACCTCTCTCTCTGGACTTGCAGTAGAGGCTCAAGGGTGCCCCCTGGCCCTCCACCTAGGGGCCTTCGACCCCAGCAAGCTACTCAGGGGTCCACCTCTCTCCCTGGACTTGCAGTAGAGGCCACAGGGTGCCCACTCTCCTTCCTCCTAGAGGCCTCTGACCCCAGCAAGCTACCCAGGGCTCCACCTCTCCCCCTGGACTTGCAGTAGAGGCCCCAGGGTGCCCCGTGGCCCTCAACCTAGGGGCCTCTGACCACAGCAAGCTACCCAGGGGTCCACCTCTCTCCCTGGACTTGCAGTAGAGGCCCCAGGGTTCTCCCTGGCCCTCCACCTATTGCCTTTGACCTCAGCAAGCTACCCAGGGGTTCCACCTCTCTCCCTGGACTTACAGTAGAGGCCCCAGGGTGCCCCTGGCCCTCCACCTAGGGCCTTCTGACCTCAGCAATCTACCCAGGGGTTCACCTCTCTCCCTGGACTTGCAGTAGAGGCCCTAGGGTGCTCCCTGGCCCTTCACCTAGGGGTCTCTGACCCCAGCAAGCTACCCAGGGGTCCACCTCTCTCTCTGGAAATGCAGTAGAGGCCCCAGGGTGCCCCCTGGCCTTCCACGTAGGGGCCTCTGACCCCAGCGAGCTACCCAGGGGTCCACCTCTCTCCCTGGACTTTTAGTAGAGGCCACAGGGTGCCCCCTGGCCCTACTTCTAGGGGCCTCTGACCCTAGCAAGCTACCCAGGGGTCCACCTTTCTCACTGGACTTGAAGTAGAGGCACTAGGGTGCCCCCTGGCCCTTCGCCTAGGGGCCTCTGACCCCAGCAAGCTAGCCAGGGGTCCACCTCTCTCACTGGACTTGCAGTAGAGGCCCCAGGGTGTCCCCTGGCCCTCCACCTAGGTGCCTCTGACCCCAGCAAGCTACCCAGGGGTCCACCTGTTTCCCTGGACTTGCAGTAGAGGCCCCAGGGTGCGTCCTGGCCCTCCAACTAGGGGCCTCTGACCCCAGCAAGCCACCCAGGGGTCCACCTCTCTCACTGGACTTGCAGTAGAGGCCCCAGGGTGCCCCTTGGCCCCCCGCCTAGGGGCCTCTGACTCCAGCAAGCTACCCAGGGGTCCACCTCTCTCCCTGGACTTGCAGTAGAGGCACTAGGGCACCCCCTGACCCTTCACTTAGGGGCCTCTGACCCCAGCAAGCTACCCAGGGCTCCACCTCTATCCCTGGACTTGCGGTATAGGCCCCAGGGTGCCCCCTTGCCCTCAACCTAGGGGCCTCTGACCCCAGCAAGCTACACAGGGGTCAACCTCTCTCCCTGGACTTGCAGTAGAGGCCCCAAGGTGCCCCCTGGCCCTCCACCTTATGGCCTCTGACCCCAGCAAGCTACCCAGGAGTCCACCTCTCTCCCTGGACTTGCATTAGAGGCCCTAGGGTGCCCCCTGGCCCTCCACCAAGGGGCCTCTGATAGCAGGAAGCTGCCCAGGGGTCCACTTCTCTCCCTGGACTTGCAGTACAGGCCCCAGGGTGCCCACTGACCCTCCTCCTAGGGGCCTAATACCACAGCAAGCTACCCAGGGGTCCACCTCTCTCCCTGGACTTGCAGTGGAGGCCCCAGCGTGCTCCCTGGCCCTCCACCTATTGCCTCTGACCCCAGCAAGCTACCCAGGGGTTCCACCTCTCTCCCTGGACTTGCAGTAGAGGCCCCAGGGTGCCCCTGGCCCTCCACCTAGGGCCTTCTGACCTCAGCAAGCTACCCAGGGGTTCACCTCTCTCCCTAAACTTGCAGTAGAGGCCCTAGGGTGCCCCCTGGCCCTCCACCTAGGGGCCTCTGACCCCAGCAAGCTACCCAGGGGTCCACCTCTCCCCCTGGACTTGCAGTAGAGGCCACAGGGTGCCCACTGGCCCTCTTCCTAGGGGCCTCTGACCCCAGCAAGCTACCCAGGGCTCCACCTCTCCCCCTGGACTTGCAGTAGAGGCCCCAGGGTGCCCCCTGGCCCGCCACCTAGGGGCCTCTGACCCCAGCAAGCTAACTAGGGGTCCACCTCTCTCATTGGACTTGCAGTAAAGGCCACAGGGTGCCCCTGGCCCTCTTCCTAGGGGCCTCTGACCCCAGCAAGCTACCCAAGGGTCAACCTCTCTTCCTGGACTTGAAGTAGAGGCACTAGGGTGCCCCCTGGCCCTTCACCTAGGGGCCTCTGACCCCATCAAGCTACCCAGGGGTCCACCTCTCTCCCTGGACTTGCAGTAGAGGCCCTAGGGTGCCGCTTGCCCTCCACCTAGGGCCTTCTGACCTCAGCAAGCTACCCAGGGGTTCACCTCTCTCCCTCGACTTGCAGTAGAGGCCCTAGGGTGCCCCCTGGCCCTTCACCTAGGGGCCTCTGACCCCAGCAAGCTACCCAGGGGTCCACCTCTCTCTCTGGACTTGCAGTAGAGGCCCCAGGGTGCCCCCTGGCCCTCCACATAGGGGCCTCTGACAGCAAGAAGCTGCCCAGGGGTCCACTTCTCTCCCTGGACTTGCAGTACAGGCCCCAGGGTGCCCACTGACCCTCCTCCTAGGGGCCTCTGACCACAGCAAGCTACCCTGGGGTCCACCTCACTCCCTAGACTTGCAGTGGAGGCCCCAGGGTGCTCCCTGGCCCTCCACCTATTGCCTCTGACCCCAGCAAGCTACCCAGGGGTTCCACCTCTCTCCCTGGACTTGCAGTAGAGGTCCCCAGGGTGCCCCTGGCCCTCCACCTAAGGCCTTCTGACCTCAGCAAGCTACCCAGGGGTTCACCTCTCTCCCTGGACTTGCAGTAGAGGCCCTAGGGTGCCCGCTGGCCCTTCACCCAGAGCCTCTGACCCCAGCAAGTTACCCAGGGGTCCACCTCTCTCTCTGGACTTGCAGTAGAGGCCTCAGGGTGCCCCCTGGCCCTCCACCTAGGGGCCTCTGACCCCAGCAAGCTACCCAGGGGTCCACCTCTCTCCCTTGACTTGCAGTAGAGGCCACAGGGTGCCCACTGGCACTCTTCCTAGGGGCCTCTGACCCCAGCAAGCTACCCAGGGCTCCACCTCTCCCCCTGGAATTGTAGTAGAGGCCCCAGGGTGCCCCGTGGCCCTCTACCTAGGGGCCTCTGACCCCAGCAAGCTACCCTGGGGTCCACCTCTCTCCCTGGACTTGCAGTAGATGCCCCAGGGTGCCCCCTGGCCCTCCACCTAGGGGCCTCTGACGCCAGCAAGCTACCTAGGGGTCCACCTCTCTACCTGGACTTGCAGTAGAGGCCCTAGGGTGCCCCCTGGCCCTCCACCAAGGGGCCTCTGATAGCAGGAAGCTGCCCAGGGGTCCACTTCTCTCCCTGGACTTGCAGTACAGGCCCCAGGGTGCCCACTGACCCTCCTCCTAGGGGCCTAATACCACAGCAAGCTACCCAGGGGTCCACCTCTCCCTGGACTTGCAGTGGAGGCCCCAGCGTGCTCCCTGGCCCTCCACCTATTGCCTCTGACCCCAGCAAGCTACCCAGGGGTTCCACCTCTCTCCCTGGACTTGCAGTAGAGGCCCCAGGGTGCCCCTGGCCCTCCACCTAGGGCCTTCTGACCTCAGCAAGCTACCCAGGGGTTCACCTCTCTCCCTAAACTTGCAGTAGAGGCCCTAGGGTGCCCCCTGGTCCTTCACCTAGAGCCTCTGACCCCAGCAAGTTACCCAGGGGTCCACCTCTCTCTCTGGACTTGCAGTAGAGGCCCTAGGGTGCCCCCTGGCCCTCCACCTAGGGGCCTCTGACCCCAGCAAGTTACCCAGGGGTCCACCTCTCCCCCTGGACTTGCAGTAGAGGCCACAGGGTGCCCACTGGCCCTCTTCCTAGGGGCCTCTGACCCCAGCAAGCTACCCAGGGCTCCACCTCTCCCCCTGGACTTGCATTAGAGGCCCCAGGGTGCCCCCTGGCCCTCCACCTAGGGGCCTCTGACCCCAGCAAGCTACCTAGGGGTCCACCTCTCTCATTGGACTTGCAATAAAGGCCACAGGGTGCCCCTGGCCCTCTTCCTAGGGGCCTCTGACCCCAGCAAGCTACCCAAGGGTCAACCTCTCTTCCTGGACTTGAAGTAGAGGCACTAGGGTGCCCCCTGGCCCTTCACCTAGGGGCCTCTGACCCCATCAAGCTACCCAGGGGTCCACCTCTCTCACTGGACTTCCAGTAGAGGCCCCAGGGTGCTCCCTCGCCCTCCGCCTATTGCCTCTGACCCCAGCAAGCTACCCAGGGGTTCCACCTCTCTCCCTGGACTTGCAGTAGAAGCCCTAGGGTGCCGCTTGCCCTCCACCTAGGGCCTTCTGACCTCAGCAAGCTACCCAGGGGTTCACCTCTCTCCCTGGACTTGCAGTAGAGGCCCTAGGGTGCCCCCTGGCCCTTCACCTAGGGGCCTCTGATCCCAGCAAGCTACCCAGGCGTCCACCTCTCTATCTGGACTTGCAGTAGAGGCCCCAGGGTGCCCCGTGGCCCTCCACATAGGGGCCTCTGACAGCAGGAAGCTGCCCAGGGGTCCACTTCTCTCCCTGGACTTGCAGTACAGGCCCCAGGGTGCCCACTGACCCTCCTCCTAGGGGCCTCTGACCACAGCAAGCTACCCAGGGGTCCACCTCACTCCCTGGACTTGCAGTGGAGGCCCCAGGGTGCTCCCTGGCCCTCCACCTATTGCCTCTGACCCCAGCAAGCTACCCATGGGTTCCACCTCTCTCCCTGGACTTGCAGTAGAGGTCCCCAGGGTGCCCCTGGCCCTCCACCTAAGGCCTTCTGACCTCAGCAAGCTACCCAGGGGTTCACCTCTCTCCCTGGACTTGCAGTAGAGGCCCTAGGGTGCCCGCTGGCCCTTCACCTAAAGCCTCTGACCCCAGCAAGTTACCCAGGGGTCCACCTCTCTCTCTGGACTTGCAGTAGAGGCCTCAGGGTGCCCCCTGGCCCTCCACCTAGGGGCCTCTGACCTCAGCAAGCTACCCAGGGGTCCGCTTCTCTCTCTGGATTTGCAGTACATGCCCTAGGGTGCCCCCTGGCCCTCCACTTAGTGGCTTCTGACCCCAGCAAGTTACCCAGGGATCCACCTCTCCCCCTGGACTAGCAGTATAGGCCCCAGGGTGACCCATGGCCCTCCACCTAGGGGCCTCTGACCTCAGCAAGCTACCCAGGGGTCCACTTCTTTCCCTGGACTTGCAGTAGAGGCCCTATGGTGCCCCCTGGCCCTCAACCAAGGGGCCTCTGACAGCAGGAAGCTAGCCAGGGGATCCACCTCTCTCCCTGGACTTGCAGAAGAGGCCCTAGGGTCCCCCCTTGCCCTCAACCTAGGGGCCTCTGACCCCAGCAAGCTACTCAGGGGTCCACCTCTCTCCCTGGACTTGCAGTATAGGCCCCAGGGTGCTCCCTGGCCCTTAACCTATTGCCTCTGACCCCTGCAAGCTACCCAGGGGTTCCACCTCTCTCCCTGGACTTCAGTAGAGGCCCCAGGGTGCCCCTGGCCCTCCACCTAGGGCCTTCTGACCTCAGCAAGCTACCCAGGGGTTCACCTCTCTCCCTGGACTTGCAGTAGAGGCCCCTGAGTTCCACTTCCTGCTTTGCTACTGTTCGGACGTCTTTGCCCACTGCTCCGCTCTTCGCACTCTTGCTTTTATATCTTATACCCTAATTTTAACTTGAGCCTATCAGCACAGTGCTCAAACAACACGGCTTGAAGATCAGCATCGATTCTACAAACTTTCTGGAATATAGCTTTACTAACAAGAAAGGAATTACCGTCTAAACAATCCTCCCGCTATCAGCTATCAGCTGCTTACATTCCGGAGACGGGAAGACACGGCTGTGAAAATGCCTCTGGATCGGATTAATTCAGATTCTCACTGCTGTACAAACTGCCACAAACTTCTACAAAAGATTGCAGTTCTTGAAACGAAGTTGCTTGCGATCCGACCAGAACTTCAGCTTCATTGTGGATTCTCTCAGCACACAGCCGGTGAGTCCCATAAATCTGTTCCTGCTACTGTTTTGAGCACAGAAAAACAGAAAAGAACTGTTGAAAATGAGCATTGGCATAAACAAGGTGCGAGACCAAAGGGTACTCGAGGGGTCAGATCATACGCTGCCGCATTAGCGTCTTCTACCCCAAATACAGCTCGGACTCAAATACAGCTTCAGAACAGATATGAAGTTTTGAGTAATATGGGTGAAGAATCCCCAAATGTAGTCAGACAGAGATCGCATGATTCAGCAACTAATTCTGCATGGAACAGAGGCTCAAGGCCGACTAGACAGCGGCATTCTGCTCCGATCACACCTGAGATAAGAACACTAGTCGTAGGAGATTCAATAATCAAGAATTTCAGGAGCAGATCTACAATGACATACTGCTTTCCTCATGCAACAGTTTCTGATGTAAACAAAGAGCTTGAGGAAATTCTGAAAAAGCACAAGACGGCAAAACGGATTATCATCCATGTGGGGAAGAATGATATTCGGAAAGAACAGTCAGAACTGCTCAAGAAAGATTTCTGTGAGCTCTTGGAAACAGCTGAAAGATTGAAGGTTCAGGCGTTCATAAGTGGACCACTCCCTGCAAGAGGGACAAATATGTTTTCACGGCTTCTTGGTCTAAATGTATGGCTACAGAAAACATGTAACAAGAAAGGACTGAATTTCATCGACAACTTTAATCTCTTCTGGAACCAAAGACAGCTGTTTACATCAGACGGCCTTCATCCAAACAAACTTGGTGCAAAGGTGCTAAAGGACAATATTTTTTTCTCCCTCAATCATCCATCAGCTGTGTATGCCACTGAACTGAATTGCAAACACACACCTAGCAAATGTTCGGATGACCACAGGACTTCAAATCAGCTCCTGAGTGGACTTGTGGCTGACGAATCACCCAAGGACAGTGATAATGCCACGCAGCCAAAACACCCAATGTTGATAGAGACACTATCAGTTGCCCTCTGCTCAACACAGGCAGACTGTGACGCATCAGAACAGCATCAAGTCTCGTCACTCAAAAATGATCCTCAGGAAAACATATTTCTGCAGACAGAATCTCCAGATGCACAGCCTCTGTCACCGGACACGTTCTCATTGTCACAATGTTCACCACTCTTGGGTTTTTCAAAAAAGATGGAGGAACTGGTATATGCTGGAACTAAACTTTCACACTCCATTGCCGCAAGCCCCCAGTTACCAACCAAAAAGCGGCCTGCTCCACAACCACCTATGAGCCCACCTGGAAGAGCCCTCAGATCACACCGCCAGGGCCCAAACAACAACGCCCCATCTTCAGCTGGTGAACACAAGAGCTGTCACTGATGTGTGTCGGGGGCCTGCTTAGATAACAGTGTCTTTATCAAATGTTTTCAGAACAAGCAGGAACCCAGTGTGTCTGTAGCTTTCTCTAAGCAGATATGTGTTGTGTTAAGTGACAGAAAACCAAAGACTTCATCAGGCCGTTTAGCAAATCATTCAAATCTGGTGTCTATTAAATGTAGATCTGAGACTACTATAGAAAAAACAGCTAAAACTGTTAAGTTAGCGCTTTTAAACATCAGATCGCTCAACAATAAGTCTCTTTTAGTCAATGATTTTATCAACACAAATTGCCTTGATTTTATGCTTTTAACTGAAACTTGGCTAGATGACAGTTGTAGTGCAGCAGTTCTGAATGAAGCAGCTCCTTTAAACTTTGACTTTTTGAGTGTTTGCAGAGCTAATAGGAGAGGTGGAGGCATCGCTGCCCTGTTTAAAGATGTGTATGAATGTAAACAAGTGTCATTTGGTGACTATCTGTCTTTTGAATATCTGAGTATAGCACTAAAAGGTGCTCCACGCATCTTACTAATCATTATCTACAGACCTCCAAAATATTCTCCAGCTTTTATTGAGGATTTTACAGAGCTGTTATCAATAGTAACCTCTGAATTTGATTATTTTAGTATTGCTGGGGATTTTAATATTCACATTGATAATCCAGAAATCAATGCTGTAAAAGATCTGATGACTGTTTTTAACACTTTTGATCTGACTCAGCATGTTCAAGGACCCACACACAATCGTGGACACACTCTTGATCTACTTATAACTAAGGGTTTACACATTTCATCAACTGTTGTTAAGGATGTGGCACTATCTGATCATTTCTGTATCTTTTTTGATATATTGATCACTCCAGCTATTAAAGACAGATCTGTCTCTGTCAGAAAGAGATGCATAAATGAGAACACTAGTGAGCAGTTTATGAAGGCCATATCACTAGCACCAAGTATATCTGCAGATTCTGTTGATTCTCTCCTTGATTTGTTCAATTCTAAAATTGAGAATGTCATAAATGACATCGCTCCTGTTAAAGTCAAGAAGATGACTGGCAGGCAAAAGGGATCTTGGACAAGGTCACCGAGAGTACAAATGATGAAAAGACAGTGCAGAAAAGCTGAGCGAATGTGGAGAAAAACGAAATTAGTAGTCCATTATAACATCTATAAAGACAGTCTTCATGCCTTTAATATGGAACTAAACACTGCTAGACAGACTTTCTTTTCAAGCCTTATAAACAGCAACTTAAATAATGCTCGTACACTCTTTGCAACGATAGAGAGACTCACAAACCCCCCCAGTCAGATTCCCAGTGAGCTCCTCTCTGAAAGCAAATGTAATGAGTTTGCTCATTTCTTCACTGATAAGATTAATAATATCAGAAAGGCAATCAGCTCATCCAATCAGCCAAGTTGTGTCGATATCAAACAAGCTCAACCACAACTTAAGAAATCAGACACTATGTCTGATTTCATGGCAATTAACAGCAAAATCTTAGAAGAGACTGTGCAAGCTATGAAAACATCAACCTGCAGTCTTGACACGCTCCCCACATCATTCTTCAAAACGGTGTTTACATGTTTAGAAATGGATCTTCTAAAAGTGGTAAATGCTTCACTTCTATCAGGGGTTTTTCCAACCTCACTTAAAACTGCAGTTGTTAAACCCCTCTTGAAGAAGAGCAACCTGGATAACACCCTATTGAGCAATTACAGGCCAATCTCAAATCTCCCTTTCATTGGCAAAATCATTGAAAAAGTTGTTTTTAACCAGGTCAACAAGTTCTTAAACTTCAGGGGGTGTTTAGACAATTTTCAATCGGGGTTCAGAGCACATCACAGTACAGAGAGCGCTCTTATAAAGATAATCAATGATATACGCCTAAATACAGATTCAGGTAAAATAACAGTGCTGGTATTGTTGGATCTCAGTGCTGCATTTGACACTGTCGATCACAGCATACTTCTGGATAGGCTGGAAAACTGGGTCGGACTATCTGGCACGGTCCTCAAATGGTTTAGATCTTACCTAGAAGGTAGAGGTTACCATGTCAGTATAGGTGACCATAGGTCGAGGTGGACACCCATGACGTGTGGAGTCCCACAAGGCTCGATTCTGGCACCTCTCCTGTTCAACCTTTACATGCTCCCTCTAAGCCAAATAATGAGAAAGAACCAAATCTCCTACCACAGCTATGCTGATGACACTCAGATCTACCTAGCCTTACAGCCTAATGACTACAGCCCCATTGACACCCTCTGCCAATGTATTGATGAAATGAGCAATTGGATGTGCCAAAACTTTCTTCAGTTAAACAAAGAGAAAACTGAAACTATTGTGTTTGGAAACAAAGATGAGGTTCTCAAGGTAAATGCGTACCTTGACACTAAAGGTCAAACGACAAAAAATAAGGTCAAGAATCTTGGTGTGACTCTGGAGTCAGATCTGAGTTTCAACAGTCATGTCAAAGCAGTCAGTAAATCAGCATACTATCATCTCAAAAACATAGCAAGAATCAGATGCTTTGTTTCTAGTGAAGATTTAGAAAAACTTGTTCATGCTTTTATCAGCAGCAGGGTGGATTACTGTAATGGACTCCTCACTGGCCTTCCTAAAAAGACAGTCAGACAGTTGCAGCTCATCCAGAACGCTGCAGCCAGAATTCTAACCAGAACCAGAAAATCAGAGCACATCACACCTGTCCTCAGGTCTTTACACTGGCTGCCAGTTACATTCAGAATAGATTTTAAAGTATTATTACTGGTCTATAAATCACTAAATGGCCTAGGACCTAAATACATCACAGATATGCTCACTCAATACAAACCTAACAGATCACTCAGATCTTTAGGATCATATAAACTAGAAGTTCCAAGAGTTCAGTCAAAGCAGGGTGAATCGGCTTTTAGCCACTACGCCCCTCGCTGCTGGAATCAGCTTCCAGAAATGATCAGATGTGCTCCAACATTAGGCACATTCAAATCAAGACTGAAAACACATCTGTTTAGCTGTGCCTTTACTGAATGAGCACTGTGCTGCGTCCGACAGATTGCACTATCATGTTTTTCTCTTCTTCTTCATTCTTTTATATCACATTTTACCTGTTTTTATGTTTTGTTTTGTTTTTATGCATTTTTATTATTTGTTTTTATTTTTATTTTACTTGTTTCTTTTATTCTTGTTTATGTAAAGCACTTTGAATTGCCATTGTGTATGAAATGTGCTATATAAATAAACTTGCCTTGCCTTGCCTTGCCTTGCCTTGCCCTCAACCCAGGTTCCTCTGATCCCAGCAAGCTACCCAGGGGTCCACCTCTCTCACTGGACTTGAAGTAGAGGCCCCAGGGTGCCCCCTGGCCCTCCACCTAGGGGCCTCTGACCCCAGCAAGCTACCCAGGGGTCCACCTCTCTCACTGGACTTGCAGTAGAGGCCCTAGGGTGCCCCCTGGCCCTTCAACTAGGGAACTCTGACACCAGCAAGCTAACCAGGGGTCCACCTCTCTCACTGGACTTGCAGTAGAGGCCCCAGGGTGCCCCCTGGCCCTCGACCTAGGGGCCTCTGACCCCAGCAAGCTACTCAGGGGTCCACCTCTCTCCGAGGACTTGCAGTAGAGGCACTAGGACACCCCCTGGCCCTTCACTTAGGGGCCTCTGACCCCAGCAAGCTACCCAGGACTCCACCTCTATCCCTGGACTTGCGGTATAGGCCCCAGGGTGCCCCCTTGCCCTCAACCTAGGGGCCTCTGACCCCAGCAAGCTACACAGGGGTCAACCTCTCTCCCTGGACATGCAGTAGAGACCCCAAGGTGCCCCCTGGCCCTCCACCTTATGGCGTCTTACCCCAGCAAGCTACCCAGGGGTCCACCTCTCTCCCTGGACTTGCATTAGAGGCCCTAGGGTGCCCCCTGGCCCTCCACCAAGGGGCCTCTGACAGCAGGAAGCTGCCCAGGGGTCCACCTCTCTCCCTGGACTTGCAGTACAGGCCCCAGGGTGACCACTGGCCCTCCTCCTAGGGGCCTTTGACCTCAGCAAGCTACCCAGGGGTTCCACCTCTCTCCCTGGACTTGCAGTGGAGGCCCCAGCATGCTCCCTGGCCCTCCACCTATTGCCTCTGACCCCAGCAAGCTACCCAGGGGTTCTACCTCTCTCCCTGGACTTGCAATAGAGGCCCCAGGGTGCCCCTGGCCCTCCACCTAGGGCCTTCTGACCTCAGCAAGCTACCCAGGGGTTCACCTCTCTCCCTGGACTTGCAGTAGAGGCCCTAGGGTGCCCCCTGGCCCTTCACCTAGAGCCTCTGACCCCAGCAAGTTACCCAGGGGTCCACCTCTCTCTCTGGACTTGCAGTAGAGGCCCCAGGGTGCCCCCTGGCCCTCCACCTAGGGGACTCTGACCCCAGCAAGCTACCCAGGGGTCCACCTCTCTCCCTGGACTTGCAGTAGAGGCCACAGGGTGCCCACTGGCCCTCTTCCTAGGGGCCTCTGACCCCAGCAAGCTACCCTTGGCTCCACCTCTCCCACTGGACTTGCAGTAGAGGCCCCAGGGTGCCCCGTGGCCCTCAACCTAGGTGCCTCTGACCCCAGCAAGCTACCTAGGGGTCCACCTCTCTCATTGGACTTGCAGTAGAGGCTACAGGGTGCCCCTGGCCCTCTTCCTAGGGGCCTCTGACCCCAGCAAGCTACCAAAGGGTCCACCTCTCTTCCTGGACTTGAAGTAGAGGTACTAGGGTGCCCCCTGGCCCTTCACCTAGGGGCCTCTGACCCCAGCAAGCTACCCAGGGGTCCACCTCTCTCCCTGGACTTCCAGTAGAGGCCCCAGGGTGCTCCCTGGCCCTCCACCTATTGCCTCTGACCCCAGCAAGCTACCCAGGGGTTCCACCTCTCTCCCTGGACTTGCAGTAGAGGCCCCAGGGTGCCCCTGGCCCTCCACCTAGGGCCTTCTGACCTCAGCAAGCTACCCAGGGGTTCACCTCTCTCCCTGGACTTGCAGTAGAGGCCCTAGGGTGCCCCCTGGCCCTTCACCTAGGGGCCTCTGAACCCAGCAAGCTACCCAGGGGTCCACCTCTCTCTCTGGACTTGCAGTAGAGGCCCCAGGGTGCCCCCTGGCCCTCCACATAGGGGCCTCTGACCCCAGCAAGCTACCCAGGGGTCAACGTCTCTCCCTGGACTTGCAGTAGAGGCCACAGGGTGCCCACTGGCCTTCTTCTTAGGGGCCTCTGACCCCAGCAAGCTACCCTTGGCTCCACCTCTCCCCCTGGACTTGCAGTAGAGGCCCCAGGGTGCCCCCTGGACCTCCACCTTATGGCCTCTGACCCCAGCAAGCTACACAGGGGTCAACCTCTCTCCCTGGACTTGCATTAGGGGCCCTAGGGTGCCCCCAGGCCCTCCACCAAGGGGCCTCTGACAGCAGGAAGCTGCCCAGGGGTCCACTTCTCTCCCTGGACTTGCAGTACAGGCCCCAGGGTGCCCACTGACCCTCCTCCTAGGGGCCTCTGACCACAGCAAGCTACCCAGGGGTCCACCTCTCTCCCTGGACTTGCAGTGGAGGCCCCAGGGTGCTCCCTGGCCCTCCACCTATTGCCTCTGACCCCAGCAAGCTACCCAGGGGTTCCACCTCTCTCCCTGGACTTGCAGTAGAGGCCCCCAGGGTGCCCCTGGCCCTCCACCTAGGGCCTTCTGACCACAGCAAGCTACCCAGGGGTTCACCTCTCTCCCTGGACTTGTAGTAGAGGCCCTAGGGTGCCCGCTGACCCTTCACCTAGAGCCTCTGACCCCAGCAAGTTACCCAGGGGTCCACCTCTCTCTCTAAACTTGCAGTAGAGGCCCCAGGGTGCCCCCTGGCCCTCCACCTAGAGGCCTCTGACCCCAGCAAGCTACCCAGGGGTCCACCTCTCTCCCTTGACTTGCAGTAGAGGCCACAGGGTGCCCACTGGCACTCTTCCTAGGGGCCTCTGACCCCAGCAAGCTACCTTGGGGTCCACCTCTCTCCCTGGACTTGCAGTAGAGGCCCCAGGGTGTCCCCTCGCCCTCCACCTAGGGGCCTCTGACCCCAGCAAGCTACCCAGGGGTCCACCTCTCTCCCTGGACTGGCAGTAGAGGCCCCAAGGTGCCCCCTGGCCCTCCACCTTATGGCCTCTGACCCCAGCAAGCTACCCAGGGGTCCACCTCTCTCCCTGGACTTGCAGCAGAGGCACTAGGGCACTCCCTGGCCCTTCACTTAGGGGCCTTTGACCCCAGCAAGCTACCCAGGGCTCCACCTCTATCCCTGGACTTGCGGTATAGGCCCAGGGTGCCCCCCTGCCCTCAACCTAGGGGCCTCTGACCCCAGCAAGCTACACAGGAGTCCACCTCTTTCCCTGGACTTGCATTAGAGAACCTAGGGTGCCCACTGGCCCTCTTCCTAGGGGTCTCTGACCCCAGCAAGCTACCCAGGGCTCCACCTCTCCCCCTGGACTTGCAGTAGAGGCCCCAGGGTGACCCGTGGCCCTAAACCTAGGGGCCTCTGACCCCAGCAAGCTACCCTGGGGTCCACCTCTCACCCTGGACTTGCAGTAGAGGCCCCAGGGTGCCCCCTGGCCCTCCACCTAGGGGCCTCTGACCCCAGCAAGCTACCTAGGGGTCCACCTCTCTCATTGCACTTGCAGTAGAGGCCACAGGGTGCCCCTGGCCCTCTTCCTAGGGGCCTCTTACCCCAGCAAGCTACCAAAGGGTCCAACTCTCTTCCTGGACTTGAAGTAGAGGCACTAAGGTGCCCCCTGGCCCTTCACCTAGTTGCCTCTGACCCCAGCAAGCTACCCAGGGGTCCACCTCTCTCTCTGGACTTGCAGTAGAGGCCCCAGGGTGCCCCCTGGCCCTCCACATAGGGGCCTCTGACCCCAGCAAGCTACTCAGGGGTCCACCTCTCTCCCTGGACTTGCAGTAGAATCCACACGGTGCCCACTGGCCCTCCTCCTAGGGGCATCTGACCCCAGCAAGCTACCCAGGGCTACACCTCTTCCCCTGGACTTGCAGTAGAGGCCCCAGGGTGCCCCATGGCCCTCAACCTAGGAGCCTCTGACCCCAGCAAGCTACCCAGGGGTCCACCTGTTTCCCTGGACTTGCAGTAGAGGCCCCAGGGTGCCCCCTGGCCCTCCAACTAGGGGCCTCTGACCCCAGCAAGCTACCCAGGGGTCCAACTCTCTCACTAGACTTGCAGTAGAGGCCCCAGGGTGCCCCTTGGCCCCCCGCCTAGGGGCCTCTGACTCCAGCAAGCTACCCAGGGGTCCACCTCTCTCCCTGGACTTGCAGAAGAGGCACTAGGGCACCCCCTGGCCCTTCACTTAGGGGCCTCTGACCCCAGCAAGCTACACAGGGGTCAACCTCTCTCCCTGGACTTGCAGTAGAGGCCCCAAGGTGCCCCCTGGCCCTCCACCTTATGGCCTCTGACCCCAGCAAGCTACCCAGGAGTCCACCTCTCTCCCTGGACTTGCATTAGAGGCTCTAGGGTGCCCCCTTGCCCTCCTAAAGGGGCCTCTGATAGCAGGAAGCTGCCCAGGGGTCCACTTCTCTCCCTGGACTTGCAGTAGAGGCCCCAGGGTGCCCACTGACCCTCCTCCTAGGGGCCTATTACCACAGCAAGCTACCCAGGGGTCCACCTCTCTCCCTGGACTTGCAGTGGAGGCCCCAGCATGCTCCCTGGCCCTCCACCTATTGCCTCTGACCCTTAGCAACCTACCCAGGGGTTCCACCTCTCTGCCTGGACTTGCAATAGAGGCCCCAGGGTGCCCCTGGCCCTCCACCTAGGGCCTTCTGACCTTAGCAAGCTACCCAGGGGTTCACCTCTCTCCCTGGACTTGCAGTAGAGGCCCTAGGGTGCCCCCTGGCCCTTCACCTAGAGCCTCTGACCCCAGCAAGTTACCCAGGGGTATATATCTCTCCCTGGACTTGCAGTAAAGGCCCAAGTGTGCCCCCTCGCCCTCCACATAAGAGCCTTTGTCCCTATCAAGCTTCCCAGGGGTCCACCTCTCCCCCTGGACTTGCAGTAGAGGGCCCTGGGTGCCCCCTTGCCCTCCACCCAGGTTCCTCTGATCCCAGCAAGCTACCCAGGGGTCCACCTCTCTCACTGGACTTGCAGTAGAGGCCCCAGGGTGCCCCCTGGCCCTCCACCTAGGGGCCTCTGACCCCAGCAAGCTACCCAGGGGTCTACCTCTCTCACTGGACTTGCAGTAGAGGCCCTATGGTGCCCCCTGGCCCTTCAACTAGGGGCCTCTGACACCAGCAAGCTACCCAGGGGTCCACCTCTCTCACTGGACTTGCAGTAGAGGCCCCAGGGTGCCCCCTGGCCCTCCACCTAGGGGCCTCTGACCCCAGCAAGCTACTCAGTTGTCCACCTCTCTCCCAGGACTTGCAGTAGAGCCACTAGGGCACCCCCTGGCCCTTCACTTAGGGGCCTCTGACCCCAGCAAGCTACCCAGGTCTCCACCTCTATCCCTGGACTTGCGGTATAGGCCCCATGGTGCCCCCTTGCCCTGAACCTAGGGGCCTCTGACCCCAGCAAGCTACACAGGGGTCAACCTCTCTCCCTGGACATGCAGTAGAGCCCCCAAGGTGCCCCCTGGCCCTCCACCTTATGGCCTCTGACCCCAGCAAGCTACCCAGGGGTCCATCTCTCTCCCTGGACTTGCATTAGAGGCCCTAGGTTGCCCCCTTGCCCTCCACCAAGGGGCCTCTGACAGCAGAAAGCTGCCCAGGGGTCCACCTCTCTCCCTGGACTTGCAGTACAGGGCCCAGGGTGACCACTGGCCCTCCTCCTAGGGGCCTCTGACCACAGCAAGCTACTCAGGGGTCCACCTCTCTCCCTGGACTTGCAGTAGAGGCCCCAGGGTGCTCCCTGGCCCTCCACCTATTGCCTTTGACCTCAGCAAGCTACCCAGGGGTTCCACCTCTCTCCCTGGACTTGCAGTAGAGGCCCCAGGGTGCCCCATGGCCCTCAACGTAGGGGCCTCTGACCCCAGCAAGCTACCCAGGGGTCCACATGTTTCCCTGGACTTGCAGTAGAGGCCCAAGGGTGCCCCCTGGCCCTCCAACTAGGGGCCTCTGACCCCAGCAAGCTACCCAGGGGTCCAACTCTCTCACTAGACTTGCAGTAGAGGCCCCAGGGTGCCCCTTGGCCCCCCGCCTAGGGGCCTCTGACTCCAGCAAGCTACCCAGGGGTCCACCTCTCTCCCTGGACTTGCAGAAGAGGCACTAGGGCACCCCCTGGCCCTTCATTTAGGGGCCTCTGACCCCAGCAAGCTACCCAGGGCTCCACCTCTATCCCTGGACTTGCAGTAGAGGCCCCAGGGTGACCACTGGCCCTCCTCCTAGGGGCCTCTGACCACAGCAAGCTACCCAGGGGTCCACCTCTCTCCCTGGACTTCCAGTAGAGGCCCCAGGGTGCTCCCTGGCCCTCCACCTATTGCCTCTGACCCCAGCAAGTTACCCAGGGGTCCACCTCTCTCTCTGGACTTGCAGTAGAGGCCACAGGGTGCCCACTGGCCCTCTTCCTAGGGGTCTCTGACCCCAGTAAGCTACCCAGGGCTCCACCTCTCCCCCTGGACTTGCAGTAGAGGCCCCAGGGTGCCCCGTGGCCCTCAACCTAGGGGCCTCTGACCCCAGCAAGCTACACAGGAGTCCACCTCTTTCCCTGGACTTGCATTAGAGGCCCTAGGGTGCCCCCTGGCCCTCCACCAAGGGGCCTCTGATAGCAGGAAGCTGCCCAGGGGTCCACTTCTCTCCCTGGACTTGCAGTAGAGGCCCCAGGGTGCCCACTGACCCTCCTCCTAGGGGCCTATTACCACAGCAAGCTACCCAGGGGTCCACCTCTCTCCCTGGACCTGCAGTGGAGGCCCCAGCGTGCTCCCTGGCCCTCCACCTATTGCCTCTGACCCCAGCAAGCTACCTAGGGGTCCACCTCTCTCTTTGGACTTGCAGTAGAGGCCACAGGGTGCCCCTGGCCCTCTTCCTAGGGGCCTCTGACCCCAGCAAGCTACCAAGGGGTCCACCTCTCTTCCTGGAGTTGAAGTAGAGGCACTAGGGTGCCCCCTGGCCCTTCACCTAGGGGCCTTTGACCCCAGCAAGCTACCCAGGGGTCCACCTCTCTCCCTGGACTTCCATCAGAGGCCCCAGGGTGCTCCCTGGCCCTCCACCTATTGCCTCTGACCCCAGCAAGCTACCCAGGGGTTCCACCTCTCTCCCTGGACTTGCAGTAGAGGCCCCAGGGTGCCCCTGGCCCTCCACCTAGGGCCTTCTGACCTCAGCAAGCTACCCAGGGGTTCACCTCTCTCCCTGGACTTGCAGTAGAGGCCCTAGGGTGCCCCCTGGCCCTTCACCTAGGGGCCTCTGACCCCAGCAAGCTACCCAGGGGTCCACCTCTCTCTCTGGACTTGCAGTAGAGGCCCCAGGGTGCCCCCTGGCCCTCCACATAGGGGCCTCTGACCCCAGCAAGCTACCCAGGGGTCCACCTCTCTCCCTGGACTTGCAGTAGAGGCCACAGGGTGCCAACTGGCCCTCTTCCTAGGGGCCTCTGACCCCAGCAAGCTACACAGGGCTCCACCTCTATCCCTGGACTTGCAGTAGAGGCCCCAGGGTGCCCCCTGGCCCTCAACCTAAGGG
Organism: Danio rerio; assembly: GCF_052040795.2. NCBI lineage: Eukaryota > Metazoa > Chordata > Actinopteri > Cypriniformes > Danionidae > Danio > Danio rerio. The sequence goes on from NC_141027.1 coordinate 67,639,532, forward strand.
CCTCTGACCCCAGCAAGCTACACAGGGGTCATCCTCTCTCCCTGGACTTGCAGTAGAGGCCCCAAGGTGCCCCCTGGCCCTCCACCTTATGGCCTCTTACCCCAGCAAGCTACACAGGGGTCAACCTCTCTCCCTGGACTTGCTTTAGAGGCCCTAGGGTGCCCCCTGGCCCTCCACCAAGGGGCCTCTGACAGCAGGAAGCTGCCCAGGGGTCCACTTCTCTCCCAGGACTTGCAGTACAGGCACCAGGGTGCCCACTGACCCTCCTCCTAGGGGCCTATTACCACAGCAAGCTACCCAGGGGTCCACCTCTCTCCCTGGACCTGCAGTGGAGGCCCCAGCGTGCTCCCTGGCCCTCCACCTATTGCCTCTCACCCAAGCAAGCTACCCAGGGGTTCCACCTCTCTCCCTGGACTTGCAGTAGAGGCCCCAGGGTGCCCCTGGCCCTCCACCTAGGGCCTTCTGACCTTAGCAAGCTACCCAGGGGTCCACCTCTCTCCCTGGACTTGCAGTAGAGGCCCTAGGGTGCCCCCTGGCCCTTCACCTAGAGCCTCTGTCCCCAGCAAGTTACCCAGGGGTCCACCTCTCTCTCTGGACTTGCAGTAGAGGCCCCAGGGTGCCCCCTGGCCCTCCACCTAGGGGCCTCTGACCCCAGCAAGCTACCCAGGGGTCCACCTCTCTCCCTGGACTTGCAGTAGAGGCCACAGGATGCCCACTGGCCCTCTTCCTAGGGGTCTCTGACCCCAGTAAGCTACCCAGGGCTCCACCTCTCCCCCTGGACTTGCAGTAGAGGCCCCAGGGTGCCCCGTGGCCCTCAAACTAGGGGCCTCCGACCCCAGCAAGCTACCCTGGGGTCCACCTCTCACCCTGGACTTGCAGTAGAGGCCCCAGGGTGCCCCCTGGCCCTCCACCTAGGGGCCTCTGACCCCAGCAAGCTACCTAGGGGTCCACCTCTCTCATTGGACTTGCAGTAGAGGCCACAGGGTGCCCCTGGCCCTCTTCCTAGGGGCCTCTGACCCCAGCAAGCTACCAAGGGGTCCACCTCTCTTCCTGGACTTGAAGTAGAGGCACTAGGGTGCCCCCTGGCCCTTCACCCAGGGGCCTTTGACCCCAGCAAGCTACCCAGGGGTCCACCTCTCTCCCTGGACTTCCATCAGAGGCCCCAGGGTGCTCCCTGGCCCTCCACCTATTGCCTCTGACCCCAGCAAGCTACCCAGGGGTTCCACCTCTCTCCCTGGACTTGCAGTAGAGGCCCCAGGGTGCCCCTGGCCCTCCACCTAGGGCCTTCTGACCTCAGCAAGCTACCCAGGGGTTCACCTCTCTCCCTGGACTTGCAGTAGAGGCCCTAGGGTGCCCCCTGGCCCTTCACCTAGGGGCCTCTGACCCCAGCAAGCTACCCAGGGGTTCACCTCTCTCCCTGGACTTGCAGTAGAGGCCCTAGGGTGCCCCGTGGCCCTCAACCTAGGGGCCTCTGACCCCAGCAAGCTACCCTGGGGTCCACCTCTCACCCTGGACTTGCAGTAGAGGCCCCAGGGTGCCCCCTGGCCCTCCACCTAGAGCCTCTGACCCCAGCAAGCTACCTATTGGTCCACCTCTCTCATTGGACTTGCAGTAGAGGAAACAGGGTGCCCCTGGCCCTCTTCCTAGGGGCCTCTGACCCCAGCAAGCTACCAAAGGGTCCACCTCTCTTCCTGGACTTGAAGTAGAGGCACTAGGGTGCCCCCTGGCCCTTCACCTAGGGGCCTTTGACCCCAGCAAGCTACCCAGGGGTCCACCTCTCTCCCTGGACTTCCAGTAGAGGCCCCAGGGTGCTCCCTGGCCCTCCACCTATTGCCTCTGACCCCAGCAAGCTACCCAGGGGTTCCACCTCTCTCCCTGGACTTGCAGTAGAGGCCCCAGGGTGCCCCTGGCCCTCCACCTAGGGCCTTCTGACCTCAGCAAGCTACCCAGGGGTTCACCTCTCTCCCTGGACTTGCAGTAGAGGCCCTAGGGTGCCCCCTGGCCCTCCACATAGGGGCCTCTGACCCCAGCAAGCTACCCAGGGGTCCACCTCTCTCCCTGGACTTGCAGTAGAGGCCACAGGGTGCCCACTGGCCCTCTTCCTAGGGGCCTCTGACCCCAGCAAGCTACCCAGGGCTCCACCCCTCCCCCTGGACTTGCAGTAGAGGCCCTAGGGTGCCCCCTGGCCCTCCACATAGGGGCCTCTGACCCCAGCAAGCTACCCAGGGGTCCATCTCTCTCCCTGGACTTGCAGTAGAGGCCACAGGGTGCCCACTGGCCCTCTTCCTAGGGGCCTCTGACCCCAGCAAGCTACCCAGGGCTCCACCCCTCCCCCTGGACTTGCAGTAGAGGCCCCAGGGTGCCCCGTGGCCCTCAACCTAGGGGCCTCTGACCCCAGCAAGCTACACAGGGGTCAACCTCTCTCCCTGGACTTGCAGTAGAGGCCCTAGGGTGCCCCCTGGCCCTTCACCTAGAGCCTCTGACCCCAGCAAGTTACCCAGGGGTCCACCTCTCTCTCTGGACTTGCAGTAGAGGCCCCAGGGTGCCCCCTGGCCCTCCACCTAGGGGCCTCTGACCCCAGCAAGCTACCCAGGGGTCCACCTCTCTCCCTGGACTTGCAGTAGAGGCCACAGGGTGCCAACTGGCCCTCTTCCTAGGGGCCTCTGACCCCAGCAAGCTACCCAGGGCTCCACCCCTCCCCCTGGACTTGCAGTAGAGGCCCTAGGGTGCCCCCTGGCCCTCCAACTAGGGGCCTCTGACCCCAGCAAGCTACCTAGGGGTCCACCTCTCTCATTGGACTTGCAGTAGAGGCCACAGGGTGCCCCTGGCCCTCTTCCTAGGGGCCTCTGACCCCAGCAAGCTACCAAAGGGTCCACCTCTCTTCCTGGACTTGAAGTAGAGGCACTAGGGTGCCCCCTGGCCCTTCACCTAGGGGCCTTTGACCCCAGCAAGCTACCCAGGGGTCCACCTCTCTCCCTGGACTTCCAGTAGAGGCCCCAGGGTGCTCCCTGGCCCTCCACCTATTGCCTCTGACCCCAGCAAGCTACCCAGGGGTTCCACCTCTCTCCCTGGACTTGCAGTAGAGGCCCCAGGGTGCCCCTGGCCCTCCACCTAGGGCCTTCTGACCCCAGCAAGCTACCCAGGGGTCCACCTCTCTCCCTGGACTTGCAGTAGAGGCCACAGGGTGCCCACTGGCCCTCTTCCTAGGGGCCTCTGACCCCAGCAAGCTACCCAGGGCTCCACCCCTCCCCCTGGACTTGCAGTAGAGGCCCCAGGGTGCCCCGTGGCCCTCAACCTAGGGGCCTCTGACCCCAGCAAGCTACACAGGGGTCAACCTCTCTCCCTGGACTTGCAGTAGAGGCCCCAAGGTGCCCCCTGGCCCTCCACCTTATGGCCTCTGACCCCAGCAAGCTACACAGGGGTCAACCTCTCTCCCTGGACTTGCATTAGAGGCCCTAGGGTGCCCCCTGGCCCTCCACCAAGGGGCCTCTGACAGCAGGAAGCTGCCCAGGGGTCCACTTCTCTCCCAGGACTTGCAGTACAGGCCCCAGGGTGCCCACTGACCCTCCTCCTAGGGGCCTCTGACCCCAGCAAGCTACACAGGGGTCAACCTCTCTCCCTGGACTTGCAGTAGAGGCCCCAAGGTGCCCCCTGGCCCTCCACCTTATGGCCTCTGACCCCAGCAAGCTACACAGGGGTCAACCTTTCTCCCTGGACTTGCATTAGAGGCCCTAGGGTGCCCCCTGGCCCTCCACCAAGGGGCCTCTGACAGCAGGAAGCTGCCCAGGGGTCCACTTCTCTCCCAGGACTTGCAGTACAGGCCCCAGGGTGCCCACTGACCCTCTTCCTAGGGGCCTCTGACCACAGCAAGCTACCCAGGGGTCCACCTCTCTCCCTGGACTTGCAGTAGAGGCCCCAGGGTGCCCCTGGCCCTCCACCTAGGGCCTTCTGACCTCAGCAAGCTACCCAGGGGTTCACCTCTCTCCCTGCACTTGCAGTAGAGGCCCTAGGATGCCCGCTGGCCCTTCACCTAGAGCTTCTGACCCCAGCAAGCTACCCAGGGGTCCACCTCTCTCCCTGGACTTATAGTAGAGGCACTAGGGAACCCCCTGGCCCTTCACTTAGGGGCCTCTGACCCCAGCAAGTTACCCAGGGGTCCACCTCTCTCTCTGGACTTGCAGTAGAGGCCACAGGGTGCCCACTGGCCCTCTTCCTAGGGGTCTCTGACCCCAGTAAGCTACCCAGGGCTCCACCTCTCCCCCTGGACTTGCAGTAGATGCCCCAGGGTGCCCCGTGGCCCTCAACCTAGGGGCCTCTGACCCCAGCAAGCTACACAGGAGTCCACCTCTTTCCCTGGACTTGCATTAGAGGCCCTAGGGTGCCCCCTGGCCCTCCACCAAGGGGCCTCTGATAGCAGGAAGCTGCCCAGGGGTCCACTTCTCTCCCTGGACTTGCAGTAGAGGCCCCAGGGTGCCCACTGACCCTCCTCCTAGGGGCCTATTACCACAGCAAGCTACCCAGGGGTCCACCTCTCTCCCTGGACCTGCAGTGGAGGCCCCAGCGTGCTCCCTGGCCCTCCACCTATTGCCTCTGACCCCAGCAAGCTACCTAGGGGTTCCACCTCTCTCCCTGGAATTGCAGTAGAGGACCCAGGGTGCCCCTGGCCCTCCACCTAGGGCCTTCTGACCTTAGCAAGCTACCCAGGGGTCCACCTCCCTCCCTGGACTTGCAGTAGAGGCCCTAGGGTGCCCCCTGGCCCTTCACCTAGAGCCTCTGACCCCAACAAGTTACCCAGGGGTCCACCTCTCTCTCTGGACTTGCAGTAGAGGCCACAGGGTGCCCACTGGCCCTCTTCCTAGGGGTCTCTGACCCCAGTAAGCTACCCAGGGCTCCACCTCTCCCCCTGGACTTGCAGTAGAGGCCCCAGGGTGCCCCGTGGACCTCAACCTAGGGGCCTCTGACCCCAGCAAGCTACACAGGTTTCAACCTCTCTCCCTGGACATGCAGTAGAGGCCCCAAGGTGCCCCCTGGCCCTCCACCTTATGGCCTCTGACCCCAGCAAGCTACCCTGGGGTCCACCTCTCACCCTGGACTTGCAGTAGAGGCCCCAGGGTGCCCCTTGGCCCTCCAGCTAGGGGCCTCTGACCCCAGCAAGCTACCTAGGGGTCCACCTCTCTCATTGCACTTGCAGTAGAGGCCACAGGGTGCCCCTGGCCCTCTTCCTAGGGGCCTCTTACCCCAGCAAGCTACCAAAGGGTCCAACTCTCTTCCTGGACTTGAAGTAGAGGCACTAAGGTGCCCCCTGGCCCTTCACATAGGGGCCTTTGACCCCAGCAAGCTACCCAGGGGTCCACCTCTCTCCCTGGACTTCCAGTAGAGGCCCCAGGGTGCTCCCTGGCCCTCCACCTATTGCCTCTGACCCCAGCAAGCTACCCAGGGGTTCCACCTCTCTCCCTGGACTTGCAGTAGAGGCCCCAGGGTGCCCCTGGCCCTCCACCTAGGGCCTTCTGACCTTAGCAAGCTACCCAGGTGTCCACCTCTCTCCCTGGACTTGCAGTAGAGGCCCTAGGGTGCCCCCTGGCCCTTCACCTAGAGCCTCTGACCCCAGCAAGTTACCCAGGGGTCCACCTCTCTCTCTGGACTTGCAGTAGAGGCCCCAGGGTGCCCCCTGGCCCTCCACCTAGGGGCCTCTGACCCCAGCAAGCTACCCAGGGGTCCACCTCTCTCCCTGGACTTGCAGTAGAGGCCACAGGATGCCCACTGGCCCTCTTTCTAGGGGTCTCTGACCCCAGCAAGCTACCAAGGGCTCTACCTCTCTCCCTGGACTTGCAGTGGAGGCCCCAGCGTGCTCCCTGGCCCTCCACCTATTGCCTCTGACCCCAGCAAGCTACCCAGGGGGTCCACCTCTCTCATTGGACTTGCAGTAGAGGCCACAGGGTGCCCCTGGCCCTCTTCCTAGGGGCTTCTGACCCCAGCAAGCTACCAAGGGGTCCACCTCTCTTCCTGGACTTGAAGTAGAGACACTAGGGTGCCCCCTGGCCCTTCACCTAGGGGCCTTTGACCCCAGCAAGCTACCCAGGGGTCCACCTCTCTCCCTGGACTTCCATCAGAGGCCCCAGGGTGCTCCCTGGCCCTCCACCTATTGCCTCTGACCCCAGCAAGCTACCCAGGGGTCCACCTCTCTCTCTGGACTTGCAGTAGAGGCCCCAGGGTGCCCCCTGGCCCTCCACATAGGGGCCTCTGACCCCAGCAAGCTACCCAGGGGTCCACCTCTCTCCCTGGACTTGCAGTAGAGGCCACAGGGTGCCCACTGGCCCTCTTCCTAGGGGCCTCTGACCCCAGCAAGCTACCCAGGGCTCCACCTCTCCCCCTGGACTTGCAGTAGAGGCCCCAGGGTGCCCCCTGGCCCTCAACCTAGGGGCCTCTGACCCCAGCAAGCTACACAGGGGTCAACCTCTCTCCCTGGACTTGCAGTAGAGGCCCCAAGGTGCCCCCTGGCCCTCCACCTTATGGCCTCTTACCCCAGCAAGCTACACAGGGGTCAACCTCTCTCCCTGGACTTGCTTTAGAGGCCCTAGGGTGCCCCCTGGCCCTCCACCAAGGGGCCTCTGACAGCAGGAAGCTGCCCAGGGGTCCACTTCTCTCCCAGGACTTGCAGTACAGGCCCCAGGGTGCCCACTGACCCTCCTCCTAGGGGCCTATTACCACAGCAAGCTACCCAGGGGTCCACCTCTCTCCCTGGACCTGCAGTGGAGGCCCCAGCGTGCTCCCTGGCCCTCCACCTATTGCCTCTCACCCAAGCAAGCTACCCAGGGGTTCCACCTCTCTCCCTGGACTTGCAGTAGAGGCCCCAGGGTGCCCCTGGCCCTCCACCTAGGGCCTTCTGACCTTAGCAAGCTACCCAGGGGTCCACCTCTCTCCCTGGACTTGCAGTAGAGGCCCTAGGGTGCCCCCTGGCCCTTCACCTAGAGCCTCTGTCCCCAGCAAGTTACCCAGGGGTCCACCTCTCTCTCTGGACTTGCAGTAGAGGCCCCAGGGTGCCCCCTGGCCCTCCACCTAGGGGCCTCTGACCCCAGCAAGCTACCCAGGGGTCCACCTCTCTCCCTGGACTTGCAGTAGAGGCCACAGGATGCCCACTGGCCCTCTTCCTAGGGGTCTCTGACCCCAGTAAGCTACCCAGGGCTCCACCTCTCCCCCTGGACTTGCAGTAGAGGCCCCAGGGTGCCCCGTGGCCCTCAACCTAGGGGCCTCCGACCCCAGCAAGCTACCCTGGGGTCCACCTCTCACCCTGGACTTGCAGTAGAGGCCCCAGGGTGCCCCCTGGCCCTCCACCTAGGGGCCTCTGACCCCAGCAAGCTACCTAGGGGTCCACCTCTCTCATTGGACTTGCAGTAGAGGCCACAGGGTGCCCCTGGCCCTCTTCCTAGGGGCCTCTGACCCCAGCAAGCTACCAAGGGGTCCACCTCTCTTCCTGGACTTGAAGTAGAGGCACTAGGGTGCCCCCTGGCCCTTCACCCAGGGGCCTTTGACCCCAGCAAGCTACCCAGGGGTCCACCTCTCTCCCTGGACTTCCATCAGAGGCCCCAGGGTGCTCCCTGGCCCTCCACCTATTGCCTCTGACCCCAGCAAGCTACCCAGGGGTTCCACCTCTCTCCCTGGACTTGCAGTAGAGGCCCCAGGGTGCCCCTGGCCCTCCACCTAGGGCCTTCTGACCTCAGCAAGCTACCCAGGGGTTCACCTCTCTCCCTGGACTTGCAGTAGAGGCCCTAGGGTGCCCCCTGGCCCTTCACCTAGGGGCCTCTGACCCCAGCAAGCTACCCAGGGGTCCACCTCTCTCTCTGGACTTGCAGTTGAGGCCCCAGGGTGCCCCCTGGCCCTCCACATAGGGGCCTCTGACCCCAGCAAGCTATCCAGGGGTCCACCTCTCTCCCTGGACTTGCAGTAGAGGCCACAGGGTGCCCACTGGCCCTCTTCCTAGGGGCCTCTGACCCAGCAAGCTACCCAGGGCTCCACCTCTCCCCCTGGACTTGCAGTAGAGGTCCCAGGGTGCCCCCTGGCCCTCAACCTAGGGGCCTCTGACCCCAGCAAGCTACACAGGGGTCAACCTCTCTCCCTGGACTTGCATTAGAGGCCCTAGGGTGCCCCCTGGCCCTCCACCAAGGGGCCTCTGACAGCAGGAAGCTGCCCAGGGGTCCACTTCTCTCCCAGGACTTGCAGTACAGGCCCCAGGGTGCCCACTGACCCTCCTCCTAGGGGCCTATTACCACAGCAAGCTACCCAGGGGTCCACCTCTCTCCCTGGACCTGCAGTGGAGGCCCCAGCGATCTCCCTGGCCCTCCACCTATTGCCTCTGACCTTAGCAAGCTACCCAGGTGTCCACCTCTCTCCCTGGACTTGCAGTAGAGGCCCTAGGGTGCCCCCTGGCCCTTCACCTAGAGCCTCTGACCCCAGCAAGTTACCCAGGGGTCCACCTCTCTCTCTGGACTTGCAGTAGAGGCCCCAGGGTGCCCCCTGGCCCTCCACCTAGGGGCCTCTGACCCCAGCAAGCTACCCAGGGGTCCACCTCTCTCCCTGGACTTGCAGTAGAGGCCACAGGATGCCCACTGGCCCTCTTCCTAGGGGTCTCTGACCCCAGCAAGCTACCCAGGGCTCTACCTCTCCCCCTGGACTTGCAGTGGAGGCCCCAGCGTGCTCCCTGGCCCTCCACCTATTGCCTCTGACCCCAGCAAGCTACCCAGGGGTTCCACCTCTCTCCCTGGACTTGCAGTAGAGGCCCCAGGGTGCCCCTGGCCCTCCACCTAGGGCCTTCTGACCTTAGCAAGCTACCCAGGTGTCCACCTCTCTCCCTGGACTTGCAGTAGAGGCCCTAGGGTGCCCCCTGGCCCTTCACCTAGAGCCTCTGACCCCAGCAAGTTACCCAGGGGTCCACCTCTCTCTCTGGACTTGCAGTAGAGGCCCCAGGGTGCCCCCTGGCCCTCCACCTAGGGGCCTCTGACCCCAGCAAGCTACCCAGGGGTCCACCTCTCTCCCTGGACTTGCAGTAGAGGCCACAGGATGCCCACTGGCCCTCCACCTAGGGCCTTCTGACCTCAGCAAGCTACCCCGGGGTTCACCTCTCTCCCTGGACTTGCAGTAGAGGCCCTAGGGTGCCCCCTGGCCCTTCACCTAGGGGCCTCTGACCCCAGCAAGCTACCCAGGGGTCCACCTCTCTCTCTGGACTTGCAGTAGAGGCCCCAGGGTGCCCCCTGGCCCTCCACATAGGGGCCTCTGACCCCAGCAAGCTACCCAGGGGTCCACCTCTCTCCCTGGACTTGCAGTAGAGGCCACAGGGTGCCCACTGGCCCTCTTCCTAGGGGCCTCTGACCCCAGCAAGCTACCCAGGGCTCCACCCCTCCCCCTGGACTTGCAGTAGAGGCCCCAGGGTGCCCCGTGGCCCTCAACCTAGGGGCCTCTGACCCCAGCAAGCTACACAGGGGTCAACCTCTCTCCCTGGACTTGCAGTAGAGGCCCCAAGGTGCCCCCTGGCCCTCCACCTTATGGCCTCTGACCCCAGCAAGCTACACAGGGGTCATCCTCTCTCCCTGGACTTGCATTAGAGGCCCTAGGGTGCCCCCTGGCCCTCCACCAAGGGGCCTCTGACAGCAGGAAGCTGCCCAGGGGTCCACTTCTCTCCCAGGACTTGCAGTACAGGCCCCAGGGTGCCCACTGACCCTCCTCCTAGGGGCCTCTGACCACAGCAAGCTACCCAGGGGTCCACCTCTCTCCCTGGACTTGCAGTAGAGGCCCCAGGGTGCCCCTGGCCCTCCACCCAGGGCCTTCTGACCTCAGCAAGCTACCCAGGGGTTCACCTCTCTCCCTGGACTTGCAGTAGAGGCCCTAGGGTGCCCGCTGGCCCTTCACCTAGAGCCTCTGACCCCAGCAAGCTACCCAGGGGTCCACCTCTCTCCCTGGACTTGCAGTGGAGGCCCCAGGGTGCTCCGTGGCCCTCCACCTATTGCCTCTGACCCCAGCAAGCTACCCAGGGGTTCCACCTCTCTCCCTGGACTTGCAGTAGAGGCCCCAGGGTGCCCCGTGGCCCTCAACCTAGGGGCCTCTGACCCCAGCAAGCTACCCAGGGGTCCACCTCTCTCCCTGGACTTGCAGTAGAGGCACTAGGGAACCCCCTGGCCCTTCACTTAGGGGCCTCTGACCCCAGCAAGCTACCCATGGCTCCACCTCTATCCCTGGACTTGCGGTATAGGCCCCAGGGTGCCCCCTTGCCCTAAACCTAGGGGCCTCTGACCCCAGCAAGCTACACAGGGGTCAACCTCTCTCCCTGGACATGCAGTAGAGGCCCCATGGTGCCCCCTGGCCCACCACCTTATGGCCTCTGACCCCAGCAAGCTACCCAGGGGTCCACCTCTCTCCCTGGACTTGCATTAGAGGCCCTAGGGTGCCCCCTGGCCCTCCACCAAGGGGCCTCTGACAGAAGGAAGCTGCCAGGGGTCCACCTCTCTCCCTGGACTTGCAGTACAGGCCCCAGGGTGACCACTGGCCCTCCTCCTAGAGGCCTCTGACCACAGCAAGCTAACCAGGGGTCCACCTCTCTCCCTGGACTTGCAGTAGAGGCCCCAGGGTGCTCCCTGGCCCTCCACCTATTGCCTATGACCCCAGCAAGCAACCCAGGGGTTCCACCTCTCTCCCTTGACTTGCAGTAGAGGCCCCAGGGTGCCCCCTGGCCCTCCACCTAGGGGCCTCTGACCCCAGCAAGCTACCCAGGGGTCCACCTCTCTCTCTTGACTTGCAGTAGAGGCCACAGGGTGCCCACTGGCACTCTTCCTAGGGGCCTCTGACCCCAGCAAGCTACCCAGGGGTCCACCTCTCTCCCTTGACTTGCAGTAGAGGCCACAGGGTGCCCCCTGGTCCTCCTCCTAGGGGCCTCTGACCCCAGCAAGCTACCCAAGGGTCCACCTCTCTTCCTGGACTTGAAATAGAGGCACTAGGGTGCCCCCTGGCCCTTCACTTAGGGGCCTTTGACCCCAGCAAGCTACTCAGGGCTCCACCTCTATCCCTGGACTTGCGGTATAGGCCCCAGGGTGCCCCGTGGCCCTGAACCTAGGGGCCTCTGAACCCAGCAAGCTACACAGGGGTCAACCTCTCTCCCTGGACTTGCAGTAGAGGCCCCAAGGTGCCCCCTGGCCCTCCATCTTATGGCCTCTGACCCCAGCAAGCTACACAGGGGTCAACCTCTCTCCCTGGACTTGCATTAGAGGCCCTAGGGTGCCCCCTGGCCCTCCACCAAGGGGCCTCTGACAGCAGGAAGCTGCCCAGGGGTCCACTTCTCACCCAGGACTTGCAGTACAGGCCCCAGGATGCCCACTGACCCTCTTCCTAGGGGCCTCTGACCACAGCAAGCTACCCAGGGGTCCACCTCTCTCCCTGGACTTGCAGTAGAGGCCCCAGGGTGCCCCTGGCCCTCCACCTAGGGCCTTCTGACCTCAGCAAGCTACCCAGGGGTTCACCTCTCTCCCTGGACTTGCAGTAGAGGCCCTAGGGTGCCCGCTGGCCCTTCACCTAGAGCCTCTGACCCCAGCAAGCTACCCAGGGGTCCACCTCTCTCCCTGGACTTGCAGTAGAGGCACTAGGGAACCCCCTGGCCCTTCACTTAGGGGCCTCTGACCCCAGCAAGCTACCCATGGCTCCACCTCTATCCCTGGACTTGCGGTATAGGCCCCAGGGTGCCCCCTTGCCCTCAACCTAGGGGCCTCTGACCCCAGTAAGCTACACAGGGGTCAACCTTTCTCCCTGGACATGCAGTAGAGGCCCCATGGTGCCCCCTGGCCCACCACCTTATGGCCTCTGACCCCAGCAAGCTACCCAGGGGTCCACCTCTCTCCCTGGACTTGCATTAGAGGCCCTAGGGTGCCCCCTGGCCCTCCACCAAGGGGCCTCTGACAGAAGGAAGCTGCCAGGGGTCCACCTCTATCCCTGGACTTGCGGTATAGGCCCCAGGGTGCCCCCTTGCCCTCAACCTAGGGGCCTCTGACCCCAGTAAGCTACACAGGGGTCAACCTTTCTCCCTGGACTTGCAGTAGAGGCCCTAGGGTGCCCCCTGGCCCTCCATCTAGGGGCCTCTGACCCCAGCAAGCTACCCAGGGGTCCACCTCTCTCCCTGGACTTGCAGTAGAGGTCCCAGGGTGCCCCTGGTCCTCCACCTAGGGCCTTCTGACCTCAGCAAGCTACCCAGGGGTCCACCTCTCTCCCTGGACTTGCAGTAGAGGCCCTAGGGTGCCCCTTGGCCCTCCATCTAGTGGATGTCTGACCCCAGCAAGCTACCCAAGGGTCCACCTCTCTCCCTGGACTTGCAGTATAGGCCCCAGGGTGCCCCCTTGCCCTCCACCTTGGGGACTCTGACAGCAGGAAGTTTCCCAGGGGTCCACCTCTTTCCCTGGATTTGCAGTAGGGGCCCCAGCGTGCCCGCTGGCCCTCCACCTAGGGGCCTCTTACCCCAGCTAGCTTCTCAGGGGTGCACTTCTCTCCCTGGACTTGCAGTAGAGGCCCTAGGGTGCCCCCTGGCCCTCCATCTAGGGGCGTCTGACCCCATCAAGCAACCCATGGATCCAGCTCTCTCTCTGGACTTGCAGTATAGGCCCCATGGTGCCCCCTTGCCCTCAACCTAGGGGCCTCTGATCCCAGCAAGCTACCCACGGGTCCAGCTCTCTCTAGACTTGCAGTAAAGGCCCCAGGGTGCCCCTTTGCCCTCCACCTGTGGGCCTCTGACCCTAGCAAGCTACCCAGGGGTCAACCTCTCTCCCTGGACTTGCAGTATAGGCCCCAGGGTGACCCCTTGCCCTCCACCTAGGGGACTCTGACAGCAGGAAGCTTCCCAGGGGTCCACCTCTTTCCCTAGACTTGCAGTAGAGGCCCCAGCGTGCCCGCTGGCCCTCTACCTAGGGGCCTCTTACCCCAGCTAGCTTCTCAGGGGTCCACCTCTTTCCCTGGACTTGCAGTAGAGGCCCCAGCGTGCCCGCTGGCCCTCCACCTAGGGCCTTCTGACCTCAGCAAGCTACCCAGGGGTCCACCTCTCTCCCTGGACTTGCAGTAGAGGCCCTAGGGTGCCCCTTGGCCCTCCATCTAGTGGGCGTCTGACCCCAGCAAGCTACCCAGGGGTCCACCTCTCTCCCTGGACTTGCAGTATAGGCCCCAGGGTGCCCCCTTGCCCTCCACCTAGGGGACTCTGACAGCAGGAAGTTTCCCAGGGGTCCACCTCTTTCCCTGGATTTGCAGTAGGGGCCCCAGCGTGCCCGCTGGCCCTCCACCTAGGGGCCTCTTACCCCAGCTAGCTTCTCAGGGGTGCACTTCTCTCCCTGGACTTGCAGTAGAGGCCCTAGGGTGCCCCCTGGCCCTCCATCTAGGGGCGTCTGACCCCATCAAGCAACCCATGGATCCAGCTCTCTCTCTGGACTTGCAGTATAGGCCCCATGGTGCCCCCTTGCCCAAAACCTAGGGGCCTCTGATCCCAGCAAGCTACCCACGGGTCCAGCTCTCTCTCTGGACTTGCAGTAAAGGCCCCAGGGTGCCCCTTTGCCCTCCACCTGTGGGCCTCTGACCCTAGCAAGCTACCCAGGGGTCCACCTCTCTCCCTGGACTTGCAGTATAGGCCCCAGGGTGACCCCTTGCCCTCCACCTAGGGGACTCTGACAGCAGGAAGCTGCCCAGGGGTCCACCTCTTTCCCTAGACTTGCAGTAGAGGCCCCAGCGTGCCCGCTGGCCCTCTACCTAGGGGCCTCTTACCCCAGCTAGCTTCTCAGGGGTCCACCTCTCTCCCTGGACTTGCAGTAGAGGCCCTAGGGTAACCCCTGGCCCTCCATCTAGGGGCGTCTGACCCCATCAAGCAACCCAGGGATCCAGCTCTCTCTCTGGACTTGCAGTAGAGGCCCCAGGGTGCCCCGTGGCCCTCAAACTAGAGGCCTCTCACCCCAGCAAGCTACCCAGGTGTCCACCTCTCTCCCTGGACTTGCATTAGAGGCCCTAGGGTGCCCCCTGGCCCTCCACCAAGGGGCCTCTGACAGCAGGAAGCTACCCAGGTGTCCACCTCTCTCCCTGGACTTGCAGTAGAGGCCCCAGGGTGCCCCTGGCCCTCCACCTAGGGCCTTCTGACCTCAGCAAGCTACCCAGGGGTTCACCTCTCTCCCTGGACTTGCAGTAGAGGCCCTAGGGTGCCCGCTGGCCCTTCACCTAGAGCCTCTGACCCCAGCAAGCTAACCAGGGGTCCACCTCTCTCCCTGGACTTGCAGTGGAGGCCCCAGGGTGCTCCGTGGCCCTCCACCTATTGCCTCTGACCCCAGCAAGCTACCCAGGGGTTCCACCTCTCTCCCTGGACTTGCAGTAGAGGCCCCAGGGTGCCCCGTGGCCCTCAACCTAGGGGCCTCTGACCCCAGCAAGCTACACAGGGGTCAACCTCTCTCCCTGGACTTGCAGTAGAGGCCCCAAGGTGCCCCCTGGCCCTCCACCTTATGGCCTCTGACCCCAGCAAGCTACACAGGGGTCAACCTCTCTCCCTGGACTTGCATTAGAGGCCCTAGGGTGCCCCCTGGCCCTCCACCAAGGGGCCTCTGACAGCAGGAAGCTGCCCAGGGGTCCACTTCTCACCCAGGACTTGCAGTACAGGCCCCAGGATGCCCACTGACCCTCTTCCTAGGGGCCTCTGACCACAGCAAGCTACCCAGGGGTCCACCTCTCTCCCTGGACTTGCAGTAGAGGCCCCAGGGTGCCCCTGGCCCTCCACCTAGGGCCTTCTGACCTCAGCAAGCTACCCAGGGGTTCACCTCTCTCCCTGGACTTGCAGTAGAGGCCCTAGGGTGCCCGCTGGCCCTTCACCTAGAGCCTCTGACCCCAGCAAGCTACCCAGGGGTCCACCTCTCTCCCTGGACTTGCAGTAGAGGCACTAGGGAACCCCCTGGCCCTTCACTTATTGGCCTCTGACCCCAGCAAGCTACCCATGGCTCCACCTCTATCCCTGGACTTGCGGTATAGGCCCCAGGGTGCCCCCTTGCCCTCAACCTAGGGGCCTCTGACCCCAGTAAGCTACACAGGGGTCAACCTTTCTCCCTGGACATGCAGTAGAGGCCCCATGGTGCCCCCTGGCCCACCACCTTATGGCCTCTGACCCCAGCAAGCTACCCAGGGGTCCACCTCTCTCCCTGGACTTGCATTAGAGGCCCTAGGGTGCCCCCTGGCCCTCCACCAAGGGGCCTCTGACAGCAGGAAGCTACCCAGGTGTCCACCTCTCTCCCTGGACTTGCAGTAGAGGCCCCAGGGTGCCCCTGGCCCTCCACCTAGGGCCTTCTGACCTCAGCAAGCTACCCAGGGGTTCACCTCTCTCCCTGGACTTGCAGTAGAGGCCCTAGGGTGCCCGCTGGCCCTTCACCTAGAGCCTCTGACCCCAGCAAGCTAACCAGGGGTCCACCTCTCTCCCTGGACTTGCAGTGGAGGCCCCAGGGTGCTCCGTGGCCCTCCACCTATTGCCTCTGACCCCAGCAAGCTACCCAGGGGTTCCACCTCTCTCCCTGGACTTGCAGTAGAGGCCCCAGGGTGCCCCGTGTCCCTCAACCTAGGGGCCTCTGACCCCAGCAAGCTACACAGGGGTCAACCTCTCTCCCTGGACTTGCAGTAGAGGCCCCAAGGTGCCCCCTGGCCCTCCACCTTATGGCCTCTGACCCCAGCAAGCTACACAGGGGTCAACCTCTCTCCCTGGACTTGCATTAGAGGCCCTAGGGTGCCCCCTGGCCCTCCACCAAGGGGCCTCTGACAGCAGGAAGCTGCCCAGGGGTCCACTTCTCACCCAGGACTTGCAGTACAGGCCCCAGGATGCCCACTGACCCTCTTCCTAGGGGCCTCTGACCACAGCAAGCTACCCAGGGGTCCACCTCTCTCCCTGGACTTGCAGTAGAGGCCCCAGGGTGCCCCTGGCCCTCCACCTAGGGCCTTCTGACCTCAGCAAGCTACCCAGGGGTTCACCTCTCTCCCTGGACTTGCAGTAGAGGCCCTAGGGTGCCCGCTGGCCCTTCACCTAGAGCCTCTGACCCCAGCAAGCTACCCAGGGGTCCACCTCTCTCCCTGGACTTGCAGTAGAGGCACTAGGGAACCCCCTGGCCCTTCACTTAGGGGCCTCTGACCCCAGCAAGCTACCCATGGCTCCACCTCTATCCCTGGACTTGCGGTATAGGCCCCAGGGTGCCCCCTTGCCCTCAACCTAGGGGCCTCTGACCCCAGTAAGCTACACAGGGGTCAACCTTTCTCCCTGGACATGCAGTAGAGGCCCCATGGTGCCCCCTGGCCCACCACCTTATGGCCTCTGACCCCAGCAAGCTACCCAGGGGTCCACCTCTCTCCCTGGACTTGCATTAGAGGCCCTAGGGTGCCCCCTGGCCCTCCACCAAGGGGCCTCTGACAGAAGGAAGCTGCCAGGGGTCCACCTCTCTCCCTGGACTTGCAGTAGAGGCCCCAGGGTGCTCCCTGGCCCTCCACCTATTGCCTATGACCCCAGCAAGCAACCCAGGGGTTCCACCTCTCTCCCTGGACTTGCAGTAGAGGCCCTAGGGTGCCCCCTGGCCCTCCATCTAGGGGCCTCTGACCCCAGCAAGCTACCCAGGGGTCCACCTCTCTCCCTTGACTTGCAGTAGAGGCCACAGGGTGCCCCCTGGCCCTCCTCCTAGGGGCCTCTGACCCCAGCAAGCTACCCAAGGGTCCACCTCTCTTCCTGGACTTGAAATAGAGGCACTAGGGTGCCCCCTGGCCCTTCACCTAGGGGCCTCTGACCCCAGCAAGCTACCCAGGGGTCCACCTCTCTCCCTGGACTTGCAGTAGAGACCCCAGGGTGTCCCCTCGCCCTCCACCTAGGGGCCTCTGACCCCAGCAAGCTACCCAGGGGTCCACCTCTCTCCCTGGACTGGCAGTAGAGGCCCCAAGGTGCCTCCTGGCCTCCACCTTATGGCCTCTGACCCCAGCAAGCTACCCAGGGGTTCACCTCTGTCCCTGGACTTGCAGTAGAGGCACTAGGGCACCCCCTGGCCCTTCACTTAGGGGCCTTTGACCCCAGCAAGCTACTCAGGGCTCCACCTCTATCCCTGGACTTGCGGTATAGGCCCCAGGGTGCCCCCTTGCCCTCAACCTAGGGGCCTCTGACCCCAGCAAGCTACACAGGGGTCAACCTCTCTCCCTGGACTTGCAGTAGAGGCCCCAAGGTGCCCCCTGGCCCTCCACCTTATGGCCTCTGACCCCATCAAGCAACCCATGGATCCAGCTCTCTCTCTGGACTTGCAGTATAGGCCCCAGGGTGCCCCCTTGCCCTCAACCTAGGGGCCTCTGATCCCAGCAAGCTACCCACGGGTCCAGCTCTCTCTCTGGACTTGCAGTAAAGGCCCCAGGGTGCCCCTTTGCCCTCCACCTGTGGGCCTCTGACCCTAGAAAGCTACCCAGGGGTCCACCTCTCTCCCTGGACTTGCAGTATAGGCCCCAGGCTGACCCCTTGCCCTCCACCTAGGGGACTCTGACAGCAGGAAGCTTCCCAGGGGTCCACCTCTTTCCCTAGACTTGCAGTAGAGCCCCAGCGTGCCCGCTGGCCCTCTACCTAGGGGCCTCTTACCCCAGCTAGCTTCTCAGGGGTCCAACTCTTTCCCTGGACTTGCAGTAGAGGCCCCAGCGTGCCCGCTGGCCCTCCACCTAGGGGCCTCTGACCCCAGCAAGCTACCCAGGGGTCCATCTCTCTCCCTGGACTTGCATTAGAGGCCCTAGGGTGCCCCCTGGCCCTCCACCAAGGGGCCTCTGACAGCAGGAAGCTGCCCTGGGGTCTACTTCTCTCCCTGGACTTGCAGTACAGGCCCCAAGGTGCCCAC
The DNA here is from genome assembly GCF_052040795.2 of Danio rerio. NCBI lineage: Eukaryota > Metazoa > Chordata > Actinopteri > Cypriniformes > Danionidae > Danio > Danio rerio. Next base: position 67,657,408 of record NC_141027.1, read on the forward strand.
TGACCCTCCTCCTAGCGGCCTTTGACCACAGCAAGCTACCCAGGGGTCCACCTCTCTCCCTGGACTTGCAGTGGAGGCCCCAGGGTGCTCCCTGGCCCTCCACCTATTGCCTCTGACCCCAGCAAGCTACCCAGGGGTTCCACCTCTCTCCCTGGACTTGCAGTAGAGGCCCCAGGGTGCCCCTGGCCCTCCACCTAGGGCCTTCTGACCTCAGCAAGCTACCCAGGGGTCCACCTCCCTCCCTGGACTTGCAGTAGAGGCCCTAGGGTGCCCCTTGGCCCTCCATCTAGTGGGCGTCTGACCCCAGCAAGCTACCCAGGGGTCCACCTCTCTCCCTGGACTTGCAGTATAGGCCCCAGGGTGACCCCTTGCCCTCCACCTAGGGGACTCTGACAGCAGGAAGTTTCCCAGGGGTCCACCTCTTTCCCTGGATTTGCAGTAGTGGCCCCAGCGTGCCCGCTGGCCCTTCACCTAGGGGCCTCTCACCCCAGCTAGCTTCTCAGGGGTGCACTTCTCTCCCTGGACTTGCAGTAGAGGCCCTAGGGTGCCCCCTGGCCCTCCATCTAGGGGCGTCTGACCCCATCAAGCAACCCATGGATCCAGCTCTCTCTCTGGACTTGCAGTATAGGCCCCATGGTGCCCCCTTGCCCTCAACCTAGGGGCCTCTGATCCCAGCAAGCTACCCAGGTGTCCACCTCTCTTCCTGGACTTAAAGTAGAGGCACTAGGGTGCCCCCTGGCCCTTCACCTAGGGGACTCTGACCCCAGCAGGCTACCCAGGGGTCCACATCTCTCACTGGACTTGCAGTAGAGGCCCCAGGGTGTCCCCTGGCCCTCCACCTAGGGGCCTCTGACCCCAGCAAGCTACCCAGGGGTCCACCTCTCTCCCTGGACTTGCATTAGAGGCCCAAGGGTGCCCCCTGGCCCTCCACCAAGGGGCCTCAGACAGCAGGAAGCTGCCCAGGGGTCCACCTCTCTCCCTGGACTTGCAGTACAGGCCCCAGGGTGACCACTGGCCCTCTTCCTAGGGGCCTCTGACCACAGCAAGCTACCCAGGGGTACACCTCTCTTCCTGGACTTGAAGTAGAGGCACAAGGGTGCCACCTGGCCCTTCACCTAGGGGCCTCTGACCCCAGCAAGCTACCTAGTGGTCCACCTCTCTCCCTGGACTTGCAGTAGAGGCCCCAGGGTGTCCCCTCGCCCTCCACCTAGGGGCCTCTGACCCCAGCAAGCTACCCAGGGGTCCACCTCTCTCTCTGGACTGGCAGTAGAGGCCCCAAAGTGCCCCCTGGCCCTCCACCTTATGGCCTCTGACCCCAGCAAGCTACCCAGGGTTCCACCTCTATCCCTGGACTTGCGGTATAGGCCCCAGGGTGCCCCCTTGCCCTCAACCTAGGGGCCTCTGACCCCAGCAAGCTACACAGGGGTCAACCTCTCTCCCTGGACTTGCAGTAGAGGCCCCAAGGTGCCCCCTGGCCCTCCACCTTATGGCCTCTGACCCCATCAAGCAACCCATGGATCCAGCTCTCTCTCTGGACTTGCAGTATAGGCCCCAGGGTGCCCCCTTGCCCTCAACCTAGGGGCCTCTGATCCCAGCAAGCTACCCACGGGTCCAGCTCTCTCTCTGGACTTGCAGTAAAGGCCCCAGGGTGCCCCTTTGCCCTCCACCTGTGGGCCTCTGACCCTAGCAAGCTACCCAGGGGTCCACCTCTCTCCCTGGACTTGCAGTATAGGCCCCAGGCTGACCCCTTGCCCTCCACCTAGGGGACTCTGACAGCAGGAAGCTTCCCAGGGGTCCACCTCTTTCCCTAGACTTGCAGTAGAGGCCCCAGCGTGCCCGCTGGCCCTCTACCTAGGGGCCTCTTACCCCAGCTAGCTTCTCAGGGGTCCAACTCTTTCCCTGGACTTGCAGTAGAGGCCCCAGCGTGCCCGCTGGCCCTCCACCTAGGGGCCTCTGACCCCAGCAAGCTACCCAGGGGTCCATCTCTCTCCCTGGACTTGCATTAGAGGCCCTAGGGTGCCCCCTAGCCCTCCACCAAGGGGCCTCTGACAGCAGGAAGCTGCCCTGGGGTCTACTTCTCTCCCTGGACTTGCAGTACAGGCCCCAAGGTGCCCACTGACCCTCCTCCTAGCGGCCTTTGACCACAGCAAGCTACCCAGGGGTCCACCTCTCTCCCTGGACTTGCAGTGGAGGCCCCAGGGTGCTCCCTGACCCTCCTCCTAGCGGCCTTTGACCACAGCAAGCTACCCAGGGGTCCACCTCTCTCCCTGGACTTGCAGTATAGGCCCCAGGGTGACCCCTTGCCCTCCACCTAGGGGACTCTGACAGCAGGAAGTTTCCCAGGGGTCCACCTCTTTCCCTGGATTTGCAGTAGGGGCCCCAGCGTGCCCGCTGGCCCTCCACCTAGGGGCCTCTCACCCCAGCTAGCTTCTCAGGGGTGCACTTCTCTCCCTGGACTTGCAGTAGAGGCCCTAGGGTGCCCCCTGGCCCTCCATCTAGGGGCGTCTGACCCCATCAAGCAACCCATGGATCCAGCTCTCTCTCTGGACTTGCAGTATAGGCCCCATGGTGCCCCCTTGCCCTCAACCTAGGGGCCTCTGATCCCAGCAAGCTACCCAGGTGTCCACCTCAATTCCTGGACTTAAAGTAGAGGCACTAGGGTGCCCCCTGGCCCTTCACCTAGGGGACTCTGACCCCAGCAGGCTACCCAGGGGTCCACATCTCTCACTGGACTTGCAGTAGAGGCCCCAGGGTGTCCCCTGGCCCTCCACCTAGGGGCCTCTGACCCCAGCAAGCTACCCAGGGGTCCACCTCTCTCCCTGGACTTGCATTAGAGGCCCAAGGGTGCCCCCTGGCCCTCCACCAAGGGGCCTCAGACAGCAGGAAGCTGCCCAGGGGTCCACCTCTCTCCCTGGACTTGCAGTACAGGCCCCAGGGTGACCACTGGCCCTCTTCCTAGGGGCCTCTGACCACAGCAAGCTACCCAGGGGTACACCTCTCTTCCTGGACTTGAAGTAGAGGCACAAGGGTGCCACCTGGCCCTTCACCTAGGGGCCTCTGACCCCAGCAAGCTACCCAGTGGTCCACCTCTCTCCCTGGACTTGCAGTAGAGGCCCCAGGGTGTCCCCTCGCCCTCCACCTAGGGGCCTCTGACCCCAGCAAGCTACCCAGGGGTCCACCTCTCTCTCTGGACTGGCAGTAGAGGCCCCAAAGTGCCCCCTGGCCCTCCACCTTATGGCCTCTGACCCCAGCAAGCTACCCAGGGTTCCACCTCTATCCCTGGACTTGCGGTATAGGCCCCAGGGTGCCCCCTTGCCCTCAACCTAGGGGCCTCTGACCCCAGCAAGCTACACAGGGGTCAACCTCTCTCCCTGGACTTGCAGTAGAGGCCCCAAGGTGCCCCCTGGCCCTCCACCTTATGGCCTCTGACCCCATCAAGCAACCCATGGATCCAGCTCTCTCTCTGGACTTGCAGTATAGGCCCCAGGGTGCCCCCTTGCCCTCAACCTAGGGGCCTCTGATCCCAGCAAGCTACCCACGGGTCCAGCTCTCTCTCTGGACTTGCAGTAAAGGCCCCAGGGTGCCCCTTTGCCCTCCACCTGTGGGCCTCTGACCCTAGCAAGCTACCCAGGGGTCCACCTCTCTCCCTGGACTTGCAGTATAGGCCCCAGGCTGACCCCTTGCCCTCCACCTAGGGGACTCTGACAGCAGGAAGCTTCCCAGGGGTCCACCTCTTTCCCTAGACTTGCAGTAGAGGCCCCAGCGTGCCCGCTGGCCCTCTACCTAGGGGCCTCTTACCCCAGCTAGCTTCTCAGGGGTCCAACTCTTTCCCTGGACTTGCAGTAGAGGCCCCAGCGTGCCCGCTGGCCCTCCACCTAGGGACCTCTGACCCCAGCAAGCTACCCAGGGGTCCATCTCTCTCCCTGGACTTGCATTAGAGGCCCTAGGGTGCCCCCTGGCCCTCCACCAAGGGGCCTCTGACAGCAGGAAGCTGCCCTGGGGTCTACTTCTCTCCCTGGACTTGCAGTACAGGCCCCAAGGTGCCCACTGACCCTCCTCCTAGCGGCCTTTGACCACAGCAAGCTACCCAGGGGTCCACCTCTCTCCCTGGACTTGCAGTGGAGGCCCCAGGGTGCTCCCTGGCCCTCTACCTATTGCCTCTGACCCCAGCAAGCTACCCAGGGGTTCCACCTCTCTCCCTGGACTTGCAGTAGAGGCCCCAGGGTGCCCCTGGCCCTCCACCTAGGGCCTTCTGACCTCAGCAAGCTACCCAGGGGTCCACCTCCCTCCCTGGACTTGCAGTAGAGGCCCTAGGGTGCCCCTTGGCCCTCCATCTAGTGGGCGTCTGACCCCAGCAAGCTACCCAGGGGTCCACCTCTCTCCCTGGACTTGCAGTATAGGCCCCAGGGTGACCCCTTGCCCTCCACCTAGGGGACTCTGACAGCAGGAAGTTTCCCAGGGGTCCACCTCTTTCCCTGGATTTGCAGTAGGGGCCCCAGCGTGCCCGCTGGCCCTCCACCTAGGGGCCTCTCACCCCAGCTAGCTTCTCAGGGGTGCACTTCTCTCCCTGGACTTGCAGTAGAGGCCCTAGGGTGCCCCCTGGCCCTCCATCTAGGGGCGTCTGACCCCATCAAGCAACCCATGGATCCAGCTCTCTCTCTGGACTTGCAGTATAGGCCCCATGGTGCCCCCTTGCCCTCAACCTAGGGGCCTCTGATCCCAGCAAGCTACCCAGGTGTCCACCTCTCTTCCTGGACTTAAAGTAGAGGCACTAGGGTGCCCCCTGGCCCTTCACCTAGGGGACTCTGACCCCAGCCGGCTACCCAGGGGTCCACATCTCTCACTGGACTTGCAGTAGAGGCCCCAGGTTGTCCCCTGGCCCTCCACCTAGGGGCCTCTGACCCCAGCAAGCTACCCAGGGGTCCACCTCTCTCCCTGGACTTGCATTAGAGGCCCAAGGGTGCCCCCTGGCCCTCCACCAAGGGGCCTCAGACAGCAGGAAGCTGCCCAGGGGTCCACCTCTCTCCCTGGACTTGCAGTACAGGCCCCAGGGTGACCACTGGCCCTCTTCCTAGGGGCCTCTGACCACAGCAAGCTACCCAGGGGTACACCTCTCTTCCTGGACTTGAAGTAGAGGCACAAGGGTGCCAAATGGCCCTTCACCTAGGGGCCTCTGACCCCAGCAAGCTACCCAGTGGTCCACCTCTCTCCCTGGACTTGCAGTAGAGGCCCCAGGGTGTCCCCTCGCCCTCCACCTAGGGGCCTCTGACCCCAGCAAGCTACCCAGGGGTCCACCTCTCTCTCTGGACTGGAAGTAGAGGCCCCAAAGTGCCCCCTGGCCCTCCACCTTATGGCCTCTGACCCCAGCAAACTACCCAGGGTTCCACCTCTCTCCCTGGACTTGCAGTAGAGGCCCTAGAGTGCCCCTTGGCCCTCCGTCTAGTGGGCGTCTGAACCCAGCAAGCTACCTAGGGGTCCACTTCTCTCCCTGGACTTGCAGTATAGGCCCCAGGGTGCCCCCTTGCCCTCCACCTAGGGGACTCTGACAGCAGGAAGCTTCTCAGGGGTCCACCTCTCTCCCTGGACTTGCAGTAGAGGCCCTAGGGTGCCCCCTGGCCCTCCATCTAAGGGTGTCAGATCCCATCAAGCAACCCAGGGATCCAGCTCTCTCTCTGGACTTGCCGTAGAGGCCCCAGGGTGCCCCGTGGCCCTCAAACTAGGGGCCTCTCACCTTAGCAAGCTACCCAGGGGTCCACCTCTCTCCCTGGACTTGCATTAGAGGCCCTAGGGTGCCCCCTGGCCCTCCACCAAGGGGCCTCTGACAGCAGGAAGCTGCCCAGGGGTCCACCTCTCTCCCTGGACTTGCAGTACAGGCCCCAGGTTGACCACTGGCCCTCCTCCTAGGGGCCTCTGACCACAGCAAGCTACCCAGGGGTCCACCTCTCTCCCTGGACTTGCAGTAGAGGCCCCAGGGTGCCACTGGCCCTCCACCTAGGGCCTTCTGACCTCAGCAAGCTACCCAGGGGTTCACCTCTCTCCCTGGACTTGCAGTAGAGGCCCTAGGGTGCCCCCTGGCCCTTCACCTAGGGGCCTCTGACCCCAGCAAGCTACCCAGGGGTCCACCTCTCTCTCTGGACTTGCAGTAGAGGCCCCAGGGTGCCCTCTGGCCCTCCACCTAGGGGCCTCTGACCCCAGCAGGCTACCCAGTGGTCCACCTCTCTCCCTGGACTTGCAGTAGAGGCCACAGGGTGCCCACTGGCCCTCCTCCTAGGGGCCTCTGACCCCAGCAAGCTACCCAGGGCATCACCTCTCCCCCTGGACTTGCAGTAGAGGCCCCAGGGTGCCCCGTGAACCTCAACCTAGGGGCCTCTGACCCCAGCAAGCTACCCAGGGGTCCACCTCTCTTCCTGGACTTGAAGTAGAGGCACTAGGGTGCTCCTTTACCCTTCACCTAGGGGCCTGTGACCACAGCAAGCTACCTAGGGGTCCACCTCTCTTCCTGGACTTGCAGTAGAGGCCACAGGGTGCCCCCTGGCCCTCCTACTAGGGGCCTCTGACCCCAGCAAGCTACCCAGGGGTCCACCTCTCTTCCTGGACTTGAAGTAGAGGCACTAGGGTGCCCCTTTGCCCTCCACCTAGGGGCCTGTGACCACAGCAAGCTTTCCAGGGGTCCACCTCTCTCCCTGGACTTGCAGTATAGGGCCCAGGGTGCCCCCTGGCTCACCACCCAGGGGCCTCTGACCCTAGCAAGCTACCCAGGGGTATACCTCTCTCCCTGGACTTGCATTATAGGCCCAAGAGTGCCCCCTCGCCCTCCACATAGGGGCCTCTGTCCCTATCAAGCTTCCCAGGGGTCCAACTCTCTCCCTGGACTTGCAGTAGAGGCACTAGGGCACCCCCTGCCACTTTACTTAGGGGCCTCTGACCCCAGCAAGCTACCGATGGCTCCACCTCTATCCCTGCACTTGCATTAGAGGCCCTAGGGTGCCCCTTGGCCCTCCACCAAGGGGCCTCTGACAGCAGGAAGCTACCCAGGGGTCCACCTCTCTCCCTGGACTTGCAGTAGAGGCCTCAGGGTGCTCCCTGGCCCTCCACCTATTGCCTTTGACCTCAGCAAGCTACCCAGGGGTTCCACCTCTCTCCCTGGACTTGCAGTAGAGGCCCCAGGCTGCCCCTGGCCCCCCACCTTGGGCCTTCTGACCTCATCAATCTACCCAGGGGTTCACCTCTCTCCCTGGACTTGCAGTAGAGGCCCTAGGGTGCCCTCTGGCCGTTCACCTAGGGGTTTCTGACCACAGCAAGCTACCCAGGGGTCCACCTCTCTCTCTGGACTTGCAGTAGAGGCCCCAGGGTGCCCCCTGGCCCTTCACCTAGGGGCCTCTGACCCCAGCAAGCTACCCAGGGCTCCACCTCTATCCCTGGACTTGCGGTATAGGCCCCAGGGTGCCCCCTTGCCCTCAACCTAGGGGCCTCTGACCCCAGCAAGCTACACAGGGGTCAACCTCTCTCCCTGGACATGCAGTAGAGGCCCCAAGGTGCCCCCTGGCCCACCAACTTATGGCCTCTGACCCCAGCAAGCTACCCAGGGGTCCACCTCTCTCCCTGGACTTGCAGTAGAGGACATAGGGTGCCCCCTGGCCCTCCACCAAGGGGCCTCTGACAGCAGGAAGCTGCCCAGGGGTCCACCTCTCTCCCTGGACTTGCAGTACAGGCCCCAGGGTGACCACTGGCCCTCCTCCTAGAGGCCTCTGACCACAGCAAGCTACCCAGGGGTCCACCTCTCTCCCTGGACTTGCAGTAGAGGCCCCAGTGTGATCCCTGGCCCTCCACCTATTGCCTATGACCCCAGCAAGCTACCCAGGGGTCCACCTCTCTCCCTGGACTTGCAGTAGAGGCCACAGGGTGCCCACTGGCCCTCCTCCTAGGGGCCTCTGACCCCAGCAAGCTACCCAGGGCTCCACCTCTCCCCCTGGACTTGCAGTAGAGGCCCCAGGGTGCCCCGTGGCCCTCAACCTAGGGGCCTCTGACCCCAGCAAGCTACCCAGGGGTCCACCTGTTTCCCTGGACTTGCAGTAGAGGCCCCAGGGTGCCCCTTGGCCCTCCAACTAGGGGCCTCTGACCCCAGCAAGCTACCCAGGGGTCCACCTCTCTCACTGGACTTTCAATAGAGGCCCCAGGGTGCCCCTTGGCCCCCCGCCTAGGGGCCTCTGACCCCAGCAAGCTACCCAGGGGTCCACCTGTTTCCCTGGACTTGCAGAAGAGGCCCCAGGGTGCCCCCTGGCCCTCAAACTAGGGGCCTCTGACCCCAGCAAGCTACCCAGGGGCCCACCTCTCTCACTGGACTTACAGTAGAGGCCCCAGGGTGCCCCTTGGCCCCCCTCCTAGGGGCCTCTGACCCCAGCAAGCTACCCAGGGGTCCACCTCTCTCCCTGGACTTGCAGTAGAGGCACTAGGGCACCCCCTGGCCCTTCACTTAGGGGCCTTTGACCCCAGCAAGCTACCCAGGGCTCCACCTCTATCCCTGGACTTGCGGTATAGGCCCCAGGGTGCCCCCTTGCCCTCAACCTAGGGGCCTCTGACCCCAGCAAGCTACATAGGGGTCAACCTCTCTCCCAGGACTTGCAGTAGAGGCCCCAAGGTGCCCCCTGGCCCTCCACCTTATGGCCTCTTACTCCAGCAAGCTACCTAGGGGTCCACCTCTCTCCCTGGACTTGCATTAGAGGCCCTAGGGTGCACCCTGGCCCTCCACCAAGGGGCCTCTGACAGCAGGAAGCTGCCCAGGGGTCCACTTCTCTCCCTGGACTTGCAGGACAGGCCCCAGGGTGCCCACTGACCCTCCTTCTAGGGGCCTCTGACCACAGCAAGCTACCCAGGGGTCCACCTCTCTCCCTGGACTTGCAATGGAGGCCCCAGGGTGCTCCCTTGCCCTCCACCTATTGCCTCTGACCCCAGCAAGCTACCCAGGGGTTCCACCTCTCTCCCTGGACTTGCAGTAGAGGCCCTAGGGTGCCCGCTGGCCCTTCACCTAGAGCCACTGACCCCAGCAAGCTACCCAGGGGTCCACCTCTCTCCCTGGACTTGCAGTAGAGGCCCTCTGGTGCCCCCTGGCCCTTCACCAAGGGGCCTCTGACAGCAGGAAGCTAGCCAGGGGATCCACCTCTCTTCCTGGACTTGCAGTAGAGGCCCTAGGGTCCCCCCTGGCCCTTCACCTAGGGGCCTCTGACCACAGCAAGCTACCCAGGGCTCCACCTCTCTCCCTGGACTTGCTGTAGAGGCCCCAGGGTGCTCCCTGGCCCTCCACCTATTGCCTCTGACCCCAGCAAGCTACCCAGAGATCCACCTCCCTTCCTGGACTTGCAGTAGAGGCCCTAGGGTCCCCCCTGGGCCTTCACCTAGGGGCCTCCGACCCCAGCAAGCTACCCAGGGGTCCACCTCTCTCCCTGGACTTGCAGTAGAGGCACTAAGGAACCCACTGGCCCTCCACCTAGGGCCTTCTGACCTCAGCAAGCTACCCAGGGGTTAACCTCTCTCCCTGGACTTGCAGTAGAGGCCCTAGGGTGCCCCCTGGCCCTTCACCTAGGGGACTCTGACCCCAGCAGGCTACCCAGGGGTCCACATCTCTCACTGGACTTGCAGTAGAGGCCCCAGGGTGTCCCCTGGCCCTCCACCTAGGGGCCTCTGACCCCAGCAAGCTACCCAGGGGTCCACCTCTCTCCCTGGACTTGCATTAGAGGCCCAAGGGTGCCCCCTGGCCCTCCACCAAGGGGCCTCAGACAGCAGGAAGCTGCCCAGGGGTCCACCTCTCTCCCTGGACTTGCAGTACAGGCCCCAGGGTGACCACTGGCCCTCTTCCTAGGGGCCTCTGACCACAGCAAGCTACCCAGGGGTACACCTCTCTTCCTGGACTTGAAGTAGAGGCACAAGGGTGCCACCTGGCCCTTCACCTAGGGGCCTCTGACCCCAGCAAGCTACCCAGTGGTCCACCTCTCTCCCTGGACTTGCAGTAGAGGCCCCAGGGTGTCCCCTCGCCCTCCACCTAGGGGCCTCTGACCCCAGCAAGCTACCCAGGGGTCCACCTCTCTCTCTGGACTGGCAGTAGAGGCCCCAAAGTGCCCCCTGGCCCTCCACCTTATGGCCTCTGACCCCAGCAAGCTACCCAGGGTTCCACCTCTATCCCTGGACTTGCGGTATAGGCCCCAGGGTGCCCCCTTGCCCTCAACCTAGGGGCCTCTGACCCCAGCAAGCTACACAGGGGTCAACCTCTCTCCCTGGACTTGCAGTAGAGGCCCCAAGGTGCCCCCTGGCCCTCCACCTTATGGCCTCTGACCCCATCAAGCAACCCATGGATCCAGCTCTCTCTCTGGACTTGCAGTATAGGCCCCAGGGTGCCCCCTTGCCCTCAACCTAGGGGCCTCTGATCCCAGCAAGCTACCCACGGGTCCAGCTCTCTCTCTGGACTTGCAGTAAAGGCCCCAGGGTGCCCCTTTGCCCTCCACCTGTGGGCCTCTGACCCTAGCAAGCTACCCAGGGGTCCACCTCTCTCCCTGGACTTGGAGTATAGGCCCCAGGCTGACCCCTTGCCCTCCACCTAGGGGACTCTGACAGCAGGAAGCTTCCCAGGGGTCCACCTCTTTCCCTAGACTTGCAGTAGAGGCCCCAGCGTGCCCGCTGGCCCTCTACCTAGGGGCCTCTTACCCCAGCTAGCTTCTCAGGGGTCCAACTCTTTCCCTGGACTTGCAGTAGAGGCCCCAGCGTGCCCGCTGGCCCTCCACCTAGGGGCCTCTGACCCCAGCAAGCTACCCAGGGGTCCATCTCTCTCCCTGGACTTGCATTAGAGGCCCTAGGGTGCCCCCTGGCCCTCCACCAAGGGGCCTCTGACAGCAGGAAGCTGCCCTGGGGTCTACTTCTCTCCCTGGACTTGCAGTACAGGCCCCAAGGTGCCCACTGACCCTCCTCCTAGCGGCCTTTGACCACAGCAAGCTACCCAGGGGTCCACCTCTCTCCCTGGACTTGCAGTGGAGGCCCCAGGGTGCTCCCTGGCCCTCTACCTATTGCCTCTGACCCCAGCAAGCTACCCAGGGGTTCCACCTCTCTCCCTGGACTTGCAGTAGAGGCCCCAGGGTGCCCCTGGCCCTCCACCTAGGGCCTTCTGACCTCAGCAAGCTACCCAGGGGTCCACCTCCCTCCCTGGACTTGCAGTAGAGGCCCTAGGGTGCCCCTTGGCCCTCCATCTAGTGGGCGTCTGACCCCAGCAAGCTACCCAGGGGTCCACCTCTCTCCCTGGACTTGCAGTATAGGCCCCAGGGTGACCCCTTGCCCTCCACCTAGGGGACTCTGACAGCAGGAAGTTTCCCAGGGGTCCACCTCTTTCCCTGGATTTGCAGTAGGGGCCCCAGCGTGCCCGCTGGCCCTCCACCTAGGGGCCTCTCACCCCAGCTAGCTTCTCAGGGGTGCACTTCTCTCCCTGGACTTGCAGTAGAGGCCCTAGGGTGCCCCCTGGCCCTCCATCTAGGGGCGTCTGACCCCATCAAGCAACCCATGGATCCAGCTCTCTCTCTGGACTTGCAGTATAGGCCCCATGGTGCCCCCTTGCCCTCAACCTAGGGGCCTCTGATCCCAGCAAGCTACCCAGGTGTCCACCTCTCTTCCTGGACTTAAAGTAGAGGCACTAGGGTGCCCCCTGGCCCTTCACCTAGGGGACTCTGACCCCAGCAGGCTACCCAGGGGTCCACATCTCTCACTGGACTTGCAGTAGAGGCCCCAGGTTGTCCCCTGGCCCTCCACCTAGGGGCCTCTGACCCCAGCAAGCTACCCAGGGGTCCACCTCTCTCCCTGGACTTGCATTAGAGGCCCAAGGGTGCCCCCTGGCCCTCCACCAAGGGGCCTCAGACAGCAGGAAGCTGCCCAGGGGTCCACCTCTCTCCCTGGACTTGCAGTACAGGCCCCAGGGTGACCACTGGCCCTCTTCCTAGGGGCCTCTGACCACAGCAAGCTACCCAGGGGTACACCTCTCTTCCTGGACTTGAAGTAGAGGCACAAGGGTGCCAAATGGCCCTTCACCTAGGGGCCTCTGACCCCAGCAAGCTACCCAGTGGTCCACCTCTCTCCCTGGACTTGCAGTAGAGGCCCCAGGGTGTCCCCTCGCCCTCCACCTAGGGGCCTCTGACCCCAGCAAGCTACCCAGGGGTCCACCTCTCTCTCTGGACTGGAAGTAGAGGCCCCAAAGTGCCCCCTGGCCCTCCACCTTATGGCCTCTGACCCCAGCAAACTACCCAGGGTTCCACCTCTCTCCCTGGACTTGCAGTAGAGGCCCTAGAGTGCCCCTTGGCCCTCCATCTAGTGGGCGTCTGAACCCAGCAAGCTACCTAGGGGTCCACTTCTCTCCCTGGACTTGCAGTATAGGCCCCAGGGTGCCCCCTTGCCCTCCACCTAGGGGACTCTGACAGCAGGAAGCTTCCCAGGGGTCCACCTCTTTCCCTGGACTTGCAGTAGAGGCCCCAGCGTGCCCACTGGCCCTCCACCTAGGGGCCTCTTACCCCAGCGAGCTTCTCAGGGGTCCACCTCTCTCCCTGGACTTGCAGTAGAGGCCCTAGGGTGCCCCCTGGCCCTCCATCTAAGGGTGTCAGATCCCATCAAGCAACCCAGGGATCCAGCTCTCTCTCTGGACTTGCCGTAGAGGCCCCAGGGTGCCCCGTGGCCCTCAAACTAGGGGCCTCTCACCTTAGCAAGCTACCCAGGGGTCCACCTCTCTCCCTGGACTTGCATTAGAGGCCCTAGGGTGCCCCCTGGCCCTCCACCAAGGGGCCTCTGACAGCAGGAAGCTGCCCAGGGGTCCACCTCTCTCCCTGGACTTGCAGTACAGGCCCCAGGTTGACCACTGGCCCTCCTCCTAGGGGCCTCTGACCACAGCAAGCTACCCAGGGGTCCACCTCTCTTCCTGGACTTGCAGTAGAGGCCCCAGGGTGCCACTGGCCCTCCACCTAGGGCCTTCTGACCTCAGCAAGCTACCCAGGGGTTCACCTCTCTCCCTGGACTTGCAGTAGAGGCCCTAGGGTGCCCCCTGGCCCTTCACCTAGGGGCCTCTGACCCCAGCAAGCTACCCAGGGGTCCACCTCTCTCTCTGGACTTGCAGTAGAGGCCCCAGGGTGCCCTCTGGCCCTCCACCTAGGGGCCTCTGACCCCAGCAGGCTACCCAGTGGTCCACCTCTCTCCCTGGACTTGCAGTAGAGGCCACAGGGTGCCCACTGGCCCTCCTCCTAGGGGCCTCTGACCCCAGCAAGCTACCCAGGGCTTCACCTCTCCCCCTGGACTTGCAGTAGAGGCCCCAGGGTGCCCCGTGAACCTCAACCTAGGGGCCTCTGACCCCAGCAAGCTACCCAGGGGTCCACCTCTCTTCCTGGACTTGAAGTAGAGGCACTAGGGTGCTCCTTTACCCTTCACCTAGGGGCCTGTGACCACAGCAAGCTACCTAGGGGTCCACCTCTCTTCCGGGACTTGCAGTAGAGGCCACAGGGTGCCCCCTGGCCCTCCTACTAGGGGCCTCTGACCCCAGCAAGCTACCCAGGGGTCCACCTCTCTTCCTGGACTTGAAGTAGAGGCACTAGGGTGCCCCTTTGCCCTCCACCTAGGGGCCTGTGACCACAGCAAGCTTTCCAGGGGTCCACCTCTCTCCCTGGACTTGCAGTATAGGGCCCAGGGTGCCCCCTGGCTCACCACCCAGGGGCCTCTGACCCTAGCAAGCTACCCAGGGGTATACCTCTCTCCCTGGACTTGCATTATAGGCCCAAGAGTGCCCCCTCGCCCTCCACATAGGGGCCTCTGTCCCTATCAAGCTTCCCAGGGGTCCAACTCTCTCCCTGGACTTGCAGTAGAGGCACTAGGGCACCCCCTGCCACTTTACTTAGGGGCCTCTGACCCCAGCAAGCTACCGATGGCTCCACCTCTATCCCTGCACTTGCATTAGAGGCCCTAGGGTGCCCCTTGGCCCTCCACCAAGGGGCCTCTGACAGCAGGAAGCTACCCAGGGGTCCACCTCTCTCCCTGGACTTGCAGTAGAGGCCTCAGGGTGCTCCCTGGCCCTCCACCTATTGCCTTTGACCTCAGCAAGCTACCCAGGGGTTCCACCTCTCTCCCTGGACTTGCAGTAGAGGCCCCAGGCTGCCCCTGGCCCCCCACCTTGGGCCTTCTGACCTCATCAATCTACCCAGGGGTTCACCTCTCTCCCTGGACTTGCAGTAGAGGCCCTAGGGTGCCCTCTGGCCGTTCACCTAGGGGTTTCTGACCACAGCAAGCTACCCAGGGGTCCACCTCTCTCTCTGGACTTGCAGTAGAGGCCCCAGGGTGCCCCCTGGCCCTTCACCTAGGGGCCTCTGACCCCAGCAAGCTACCCAGGGCTCCACCTCTATCCCTGGACTTGCGGTATAGGCCCCAGGGTGCCCCCTTGCCCTCAACCTAGGGGCCTCTGACCCCAGCAAGCTACACAGGGGTCAACCTCTCTCCCTGGACATGCAGTAGAGGCCCCAAGGTGCCCCCTGGCCCACCAACTTATGGCCTCTGACCCCAGCAAGCTACCCAGGGGTCCACCTCTCTCCCTGGACTTGCAGTAGAGGACATAGGGTGCCCCCTGGCCCTCCACCAAGGGGCCTCTGACAGCAGGAAGCTGCCCAGGGGTCCACCTCTCTCCCTGGACTTGCAGTACAGGCCCCAGGGTGACCACTGGCCCTCCTCCTAGAGGCCTCTGACCACAGCAAGCTACCCAGGGGTCCACCTCTCTCCCTGGACTTGCAGTAGAGGCCCCAGTGTGATCCCTGGCCCTCCACCTATTGCCTATGACCCCAGCAAGCTACCCAGGGGTCCACCTCTCTCCCTGGACTTGCAGTAGAGGCCACAGGGTGCCCACTGGCCCTCCTCCTAGGGGCCTCTGACCCCAGCAAGCTACCCAGGGCTCCACCTCTCCCCCTGGACTTGCAGTAGAGGCCCCAGGGTGCCCCGTGGCCCTCAACCTAGGGGCCTCTGACCCCAGCAAGCTACCCAGGGGTCCACCTGTTTCCCTGGACTTGCAGTAGAGGCCCCAGGGTGCCCCTTGGCCCTCCAACTAGGGGCCTCTGACCCCAGCAAGCTACCCAGGGGTCCACCTCTCTCACTGGACTTTCAATAGAGGCCCCAGGGTGCCCCTTGGCCCCCCGCCTAGGGGCCTCTGACCCCAGCAAGCTACCCAGGGGTCCACCTGTTTCCCTGGACTTGCAGAAGAGGCCCCAGGGTGCCCCCTGGCCCTCAAACTAGGGGCCTCTGACCCCAGCAAGCTACCCAGGGGCCCACCTCTCTCACTGGACTTACAGTAGAGGCCCCAGGGTGCCCCTTGGCCCCCCTCCTAGGGGCCTCTGACCCCAGCAAGCTACCCAGGGGTCCACCTCTCTCCCTGGACTTGCAGTAGAGGCACTAGGGCACCCCCTGGCCCTTCACTTAGGGGCCTTTGACCCCAGCAAGCTACCCAGGGCTCCACCTCTATCCCTGGACTTGCGGTATAGGCCCCAGGGTGCCCCCTTGCCCTCAACCTAGGGGCCTCTGACCCCAGCAAGCTACATAGGGGTCAACCTCTCTCCCAGGACTTGCAGTAGAGGCCCCAAGGTGCCCCCTGGCCCTCCACCTTATGGCCTCTTACTCCAGCAAGCTACCTAGGGGTCCACCTCTCTCCCTGGACTTGCATTAGAGGCCCTAGGGTGCACCCTGGCCCTCCACCAAGGGGCCTCTGACAGCAGGAAGCTGCCCAGGGGTCCACTTCTCTCCCTGGACTTGCAGGACAGGCCCCAGGGTGCCCACTGACCCTCCTTCTAGGGGCCTCTGACCACAGCAAGCTACCCAGGGGTCCACCTCTCTCCCTGGACTTGCAATGGAGGCCCCAGGGTGCTCCCTTGCCCTCCACCTATTGCCTCTGACCCCAGCAAGCTACCCAGGGGTTCCACCTCTCTCCCTGGACTTGCAGTAGAGGCCCTAGGGTGCCCGCTGGCCCTTCACCTAGAGCCACTGACCCCAGCAAGCTACCCAGGGGTCCACCTCTCTCCCTGGACTTGCAGTAGAGGCCCTCTGGTGCCCCCTGGCCCTTCACCAAGGGGCCTCTGACAGCAGGAAGCTAGCCAGGGGATCCACCTCTCTTCCTGGACTTGCAGTAGAGGCCCTAGGGTCCCCCCTGGCCCTTCACCTAGGGGCCTCTGACCACAGCAAGCTACCCAGGGCTCCACCTCTCTCCCTGGACTTGCTGTAGAGGCCCCAGGGTGCTCCCTGGCCCTCCACCTATTGCCTCTGACCCCAGCAAGCTACCCAGAGATCCACCTCCCTTCCTGGACTTGCAGTAGAGGCCCTAGGGTCCCCCCTGGGCCTTCACCTAGGGGCCTCCGACCCCAGCAAGCTACCCAGGGGTCCACCTCTCTCCCTGGACTTGCAGTAGAGGCACTAAGGAACCCACTGGCCCTCCACCTAGGGCCTTCTGACCTCAGCAAGCTACCCAGGGGTTAACCTCTCTCCCTGGACTTGCAGTAGAGGCCCTAGGGTGCCCCCTGGCCCTTTACCTAGGGGCCTCTGACCCCAGCAAGCTACCCAGGGGTCCACCTCTCTCTCTGGACTTGCAGTAGAGGCCCCAGGGTGCCCTCTGGCCCTCCACCTAGGGGCCTCTGACCCCAGCAGGCTACCCAGGGGTCCACCTCTCTCCCTGGACTTGCAGTAGAGGCCACAGGGTGCCCACTGGCCCTCCTCCTAGGGGCCTCTGACCCCAGCAAGCTACCCAGGGCTTCACCTCTCCCCCTGGACTTGCAGTAGAGGCCCCAGGGTGCCCCTTGAACCTCAACCTAGGGGCCTCTGACCCCAGCAAGCTACCCAGGGGTCCACCTCTCTTCCTGGACTTGAAGTAGAGGCACTAGGGTGCCCCTTTACCCTTCACCTAGGGGCCTGTGACCACAGCAAGCTACCTAGGGGTCCACCTCTCTTCCTGGACTTGCAGTAGAGGCCACAGGGTGCCCCCTGGCCCTCCTACTAGGGGCCTCTGACCCCAGCAAGCTACCCAGGGGTCCACCTCTCTTCCTGGACTTGAAGTAGAGGCACTAGGGTGCCCCTTTGCCCTCCACCTAGGGGCCTGTGACCACAGCAAGCTTTCCAGGGGTCCACCTCTCTCCCTGGACTTGCAGTATAGGGCCCAGGGTGCCCCCTGGCTCACCACCCAGGGGCCTCTGACCCTAGCAAGCTACCCAGGGGTATACCTCTCTCCCTGGACTTGCAGTATAGGCCCAAGAGTGCCCCCTCGCCCTCCACATAGGGGCCTCTGTCCCTATCAAGCTTCCCAGGGGTCCAACTCTCTCCCTGGACTTGCAGTAGAGGCACTAGGGCACCCCCTGCCACTTCACTTAGGGGCCTCTGACCCCAGCAAGCTACCGATGGCTCCACCTCTATCCCTGCACTTGCATTAGAGGCCCTAGGGTGCCCCTTGGCCCTCCACCAAGGGGCCTCTGACAGCAGGAAGCTACCCAGGGGTCCACCTCTCTCCCTGGACTTGCAGTAGAGGCCTCAGGGTGCTCCCTGGCCCTCCACCTATTGCCTTTGACCTCAGCAAGCTACCCAGGGGTTCCACCTCTCTCCCTGGACTTGCAGTAGAGGCCCCAGGCTGCCCCTGGCCCCCTACCTTGGGCCTTCTGACCTCATCAATCTACCCAGGGGTTCACCTCTCTCCCTGGACTTGCAGTAGAGGCCCTAGGGTGCCCTCTGGCCGTTCACCTAGGGGTTTCTGACCACAGCAAGCTACCCAGGGGTCCACCTCTCTCTCTGGACTTGCAGTAGAGGCCCCAGGGTGCCCCCTGGCCCTTCACCTAGGGGCCTCTGACCCCAGCAAGCTACCCAGGGCTCCACCTCTATCCCTGGACTTGCGGTATAGGCCCCAGGGTGCCCCCTTGCCCTCAACCTAGGGGACTCTGACCCCAGCAAGCTACACAGGGGTCAACCTCTCTCCCTGGACATGCAGTAGAGGCCCCAAGGTGCCCCCTGGCCCACCACCTTATGGCCTCTGACCCCAGCAAGCTACCCAGGGGTCCACCTCTCTCCCTGGACTTGCAGTAGAGGACATAGGGTGCCCCCTGGCCCTCCACCAAGGGGCCTCTGACAGCAGGAAGCTGCCCAGGGGTCCACCTCTCTCCCTGGACTTGCAGTACAGGCACCAGGGTGACCACTGGCCCTCCTCCTAGAGGCCTCTGACCACAGCAAGCTACCCAGGGGTCCACCTCTCTCCCTGGACTTGCAGTAGAGGCCCCAGTGTGCTCCCTGGCCCTCCACCTATTGCCTTTGACCCCAGCAAGCTACCCAGGGGTCCACCTCTCTCCCTGGACTTGCAGTAGAGGCCACAGGGTGCCCACTGGCCCTCCTCCTAGGGGCCTCTGACCCCAGCAAGCTACCCAGGGCTCCACCTCTCCCCCTGGACTTGCAGTAGAGGCCCCAGGGTGCCCCGTGGCCCTCAACCTAGGGGCCTCTGACCCCAGCAAGCTACCCAGGGGTCCACCTGTTTCCCTGGACTTGCAGTAGAGGCCCCAGGGTGCCCCCTGGCCCTCCAACTAGGGGCCTCTGACCCCAGCAAGCTACCCAGGGGTCCACCTCTCTCACTGGACTTTCAATAGAGGCCCCAGGGTGCCCCTTGGCCCCCCGCCTAGGGGCCTCTGACCCCAGCAAGCTACCCAGGGGTCCACCTGTTTCCCTGGACTTGCAGAAGAGGCCCCAGGGTGCCCCCTGGCCCTCAAACTAGGGGCCTCTGACCCCAGCAAGCTACCCAGGGGCCCACCTCTCTCACTGGACTTACAGTAGAGGCCCCAGGGTACCCCTTGGCCCCCCTCCTAGGGGCCTCTGACCCCAGCAAGCTACCCAGGGGTCCACCTCTCTCCCTGGACTTGCAGTAGAGGCACTAGGTCACCCCCTGGCCCTTCACTTAGGGGCCTTTGACCCCAGCAAGCTACCCAGGGCTCCACCTCTATCCCTGGACTTGCGGTATAGGCCCCAGGGTGCCCCCTTGCCCTCAACCTAGGGGCCTCTGACCCCAGCAAGCTACATAGGGGTCAACCTCTCTCCCAGGACTTGCAGTAGAGGCCCCAAGGTGCCCCCTGGCCCTCCACCTTATGGCCTCTTACTCCAGCAAGCTACCCAGGGGTCCACCTCTCTCCCTGGACTTGCATTAGAGGCCCTAGGGTGCACCCTGGCCCTCCACCAAGGGGCCTCTGACAGCAGGAAGCTGCCCAGGGGTCCACTTCTCTCCCTGGACTTGCAGTACAGGCCCCAGGGTGCCCACTGACCCTCCTTCTAGGGGCCTCTGACCACAGCAAGCTACCCAGGGGTCCACCTCTCTCCCTGGACTTGCAATGGAGGCCCCAGGGTGCTCCCTTGCCCTCCACCTATTGCCTCTGACCCCAGCAAGCTACCCAGGGGTTCCACCTCTCTCCCTGGACTTGCAGTAGAGGCCCTAGGGTGCCCGCTGGCCCTTCACCTAGAGCCACTGACCCCAGCAAGCTACCCAGGGGTCCACCTCTCTCCCTGGACTTGCAGTAGAGGCCCTCTGGTGCCCCCTGGCCCTTCACCAAGGGGCCTCTGACAGCAGGAAGCTAGCCAGGGGATCCACCTCTCTTCCTGGACTTGCAGTAGAGGCCCTAGGGTCCCCCCTGGCCCTTCACCTAGGGGCCTCTGACCACAGCAAGCTACCCAGGGCTCCACCTCTCTCCCTGGACTTGCTGTAGAGGCCCCAGGGTGCTCCCTGGCCCTCCACCTATTGCCTCTGACCCCAGCAAGCAACCCAGAGATCCACCTCCCTTCCTGGACTTGCAGTAGAGGCCCTAGGGTCCCCCCTGGGCCTTCACCTAGGGGCCTCCGACCCCAGCAAGCTACCCAGGGGTCCACCTCTCTCCCTGGCCTTGCAGTAGAGGCACTAAGGAACCCCCTGGCCCTTCACTTAGGGGCCTCTGACCCCAGCAAGCTACCCAGGGCTCCACCTCTATCCCTGGACTTGCAGTATAGGGTTCAGGGTGCCCCCTTGCCCTCAACCTAGGGGCCTCTGACCCCAGCAAGCTACACAGGGGTCAACCTCTCTCCCTGGACATGCAGTGGAGGCCCCAAGGTGCCATCTGGCCCACCACCTTATGGCCTCTGACCCCAGCAAGCTAACCAGGGGTCCACCTCTCTCTCTGGACTTGCATTAGAGGCCCTAGGGTGCCCCCTGGCCCTCCACCAAGGGCCTCTGACAGCAGGAAGCTGCCCAGGGGTCCACCTCTCTCCCTGGACTTGAAGTACAGGCCCCAGTGTGACCACTGGCCCTCCTCCTAGGGGCCTCTGACCACAGCAAGCTACCCAGGGGTCCACCTCTCTCCTTGGACTTGCAGTAGAGGCCCCAGGGTGCTCCCTGGCCCTCCACCTATTGCCTATGACCCCAGCAAGCTACCTAGGGGTCCACCTCTCTCCCTGGACTTGCAGTAGAGGCCACAGGGTGCCCACTGGCCCTCCTCCTAGGGGCCTCTCACCCCAGCAAGCTACCCAGGGCTCCACCTTTCCCCCTGGACTTGCAGTAGAGGCCCCAGGGTGCCCCGTGGCCCTCAACCTAGGGGCCTCTGACCCCAGCAAGCTACCCAGGGGTCCACCTGTTTCCCTGGACTTGCAGTAGAGGCCCCAGGGTGCCCCCTGGCCCTCCAACTAGGGGCCTCTGACCCCAGCAAGCTACCCAGGGGTCCACCTCTCTCACTGGACTTGCAGTAGAGGCCCCAGGGTGCCCCTTGGCCCCCCTTCTAGGGGCCTCTGACTCCAGCAAGCTACCCAGGGGTCCACCTCTCTCCCTGGACTTGCAGTAGAGGCACTAGGGCACCCCCTGGCCCTTCACTTAGGGGCCTCTGACCCCAGCAAGCTACCCAGGGCTCCACCTCTATCCCTGGACTTGCGGTATAGGCCCCAGGGTGCCCCCTGGCCCTCCACCTAGGGGCCTCTGACCCCAGCAAGCTACACAGGGGTCAACCTCTCTCCCTGGACTTGCAGTAGAGGCCCCAAGGTGCCCCCTGGCCCTCCACCTTATGGCCTCTGACCCCAGCAAGCTACCCAGGGGTCAACCTCTCTCCCTGGACTTGCATTAGAGGCCCTAGGGTGCCCCCTGGCCCTCCACCAAGGGGCCTCTGATAGCAGGAAGCTGCCCAGGGGTCCACTTCTCTCCCTGGACTTGCAGTACAGGCCCCAGGGTGCCCAATGACCCTCCTCCTAGGGGCCTATCACCAAAGCAAGCTACCCAGGGATCCAGCTCTCTCCCTGGACTTGCAGTGGAGGCCCCAGCGTGCTCCCTGGCCCTCCACCTATTGCCTCTGACCCCAGCAAGCTACCCAGGGGTTCCACTTCTCTCCCTGGACTTGCAGTAGAGGCCCTAGGGTGCCCCCTGGCCCTTCACCTAGATCCTCTGACCCCAGCAAGTTACCCAGGGGTCCACCTCTCTCTCTGGACTTGGAGTAGAGGCCCCAGGGTGCCCACTGGACCTCCACCTAGGGGCCTTTGACCCCAGCAAGCTACCCAGGGGTCCACCTCTCTCCCTGGACTTGCAGTAGAGGCCACAGGGTGCCCACTGGCCCTCTTCCTAGGGGCCTCTGACCCCAGCAAGCTACCCAGGGCTCCACCTCTCCCCCTGGACATGCAGTAGAGGCCCCTGGGTGCCCCGTGGCCCTCAACCTAGGGGCCTCTGACCCCAGCAAGCTACCCTGGGGTCCACCTCTCTCCCTGGACTTGCAGTAGAGGCCCCAGGGTGCCCCCTGGCCCTCCACCTAGGGGCCTCTGACCCCAGCAAGCTACACAGGGGTCCACCTCTCTCATTGGACTTGCAGTAGAGGCCACAGGGTGCCCCTGGCCGTCTTCCTAGGGGCCTCTGACCCCAGCAAGCTACCCAAGGGTCCACCTCTCTTCCTGGACTTGAAGTAGAGGCACTAGGGTGCCCCCTGGCCCTTCACCTAGGGGCCTCTGACCCCAGCAAGCTACCCAGGGGTCCACCTCTCTCCCTGGACTTCCAGTAGAGGCCCCAGGGTGCTCCCTGGCCCTCCACCTATTGTCTCTGACCCCAGCAAGCTACCCAGGGGTTCCACCTCTCTCCCTGGACTTGCAGTAGAGGCCCCAGGATGCCCTGGCCCTCCACCTAGGGCCTTCTGACCTCAGCAAGCTACCCAGGTGTTCACCTCTCTCTCTGGACTTGCAGTAGAGGCCCTAGGGTGCCCCCTGTCCCTTCACCTAGGGGCCTCTGACCCCAGCAAGCTACCCAGGGGTGCACCTCTCTCCCTGGACTTGCAGTAGAGGCCACAGGGTGCCCACTGGCCCTCTTCCTAGGGGCCTCTGACCCCAGCAAGCTACCCAGGGCTCCACCTCTCTCCCTGGACTTGCAGTAGAGGCCCCAGGGTGCCCCGTGGCCATCAACCTAGGGGCCTCTGACCCCAGCAAGCTACCCAGGGGTCCACCTGTTTCCCTGGACTTGCAGTAGAGGCCCAAGGGTGCCCCCTGGCCCTCCAACTAGGGGCCTCTGACCCCAGCAAGCTACCCAGGGGTCCACCTCTCTCACTGGACTAACAGTAGTGGCCCCAGGGTGCCCCTTGGCCCCCCTCCTAGGGGCCTCTGACCCCAGCAAGCTACCCAGGGCTCCACCTCTCTCCCTGGACTTGCAGTAGAGGCACTAGGGCACCCCCTGGCCCTTCACTTAGGGGCCTTTGACCCCAGCAAGCTACCCAGGGCTCCACCTCTATCCCTGGCTTGCGGTATAGGCCCCAGGGTGCCCCCTTGCCCTCAACCTACGGCCCTCTGGCCCCAGCAAGCTACACAGGGGTCAACCTCTCTCCCTGGACTTGCAGTAGAGGCCCCAAGGTGCCCCCTGGCCCTCCACCTTATGGCCTCTGACCCCAGCAAGCTACACAGGGGTCAACTTCTCTCCCTGGACTTGCATTAGAGGCCCTAGGGTGTCCCCTGTCCCTCCACCAAGGGGCCTCTGACAGCAGGAAGCTGCCCAGGGGTCCACTTCTCTCCCTGGACTTGCAGTACAGGCCCAAGGGTGCCCACTGACCCTCCTCCTGGGGGCCTCTGACCACAGCAAGCTACCCAGGGGTCCACCTCTCTCCCTGGACTTGCAGTGGAGAACCCAGGGTGCTCCCTGGCCCTCCACCTATTGCCTCTGACCCCAGCAAGCTACCCAGGGGTTCCACCTCTCTCCCTGGACTTGCAGTAGAGGCCCCAGGGTGCCCCTGGCCCTCCACCTAGGGCCTTCTGACCTCAGCAAGCTACCCAGGGGTTCACCTCTCTCCCTGGACTTGCAGCAGAGGCACTAGGGCACCCCCTGGCCCTTCACTTAGGGGCCTCTGACCCCAGCAAGCTACCCTGGGGTCCACCTCTCTCCCTGGACTTGCAGTAGAGGCCCCAGGGTGCCCCCTGGCCCTCCACCTAGGGCCTTCTGACCCCAGCAAGCTAACTAGGAGTCCACCTCTCTACCTGGACTTTGAGTGGATTTCCCAGGGTGCTCCCTGGCCCTCCACCTATTGCCTCTGACCCCAGCAAGCTACCCAGGGGTTCCACCTCTCTCCCTGGACTTGCAGTAGAGGCCCCAGGGTGCCCCTGGCCCTCCACCTAGGGCCTTCTGACCTCAGCAAGCTACCCAGGGGTTTACCTCTCTCCCTGGACTTGCAGTAGAGGCCCTAGGGTGCCCGCTGGCCCTTCACCTAGAGCCTCTGACCCCAGCAAGTTACCCAGGGGTCCACCTTTCTCTCTGGACTTGCAGTAAAGGCCACAGGGTGCCCCCTGGCGCTCCACCTAGGGGCCTCTGACCCCAGCAAGCTACCCAGGGGTCCACCTCTCTCCCTTGACTAGCAGTATAGGCCACAGGGTGCCCACTGGCCCTCTTCCTAGGGGCCTCTGACCCCAGCAAGCAACCCAGGGCTCCACCTCTCCCCCTGGAGTTGCAGTAGAGGCCCCAGGGTGCCCCGTGGCCCTCTACCTGGGGGCCTCTGACCCCAGCAAGCTACCCTGGGGTCCACCTCTCTCCCTGGACTTGCAGTAGAGGCCCCAGGGTGCCCCCTGGCCCTCCACGTAGGGGCCTCTGACCCCAGCAAGCTACCTAGGAGTCCACCTCTCTACCTGGACTAGCAGTAGAGGCCACAGGGTGCCCCCTGGCCCTCCTCCTAGGGGCCTCTGACCCCAGCAAGCTACCCAAGGGTCCACCTCTCTTCCTGGACTTGAAGTAGAGGCACTAGGGTGCCCCCTGGCCCTTCACCTAGGGGCCTCTGACCCCAGCAAGCTACCCAGGGGTCCACCTCTCTCCCTGAACTTGCAGTAGAGGCCCCAGGCTGTCCCCTCGCCCTCCACCTAGGGGCCTCTGACCCCAGCAAGCTACCCAGGGGTCCACCTCTCTCCCTGGACTGGCAGTAGAGGCCCCAAGGTGCCCCCTGGCCCTCCACCTTATGGCCTCTGACCCCAGCAAGCTACCCAGGGGTCCACCTCTCTCCCTGGACTTGCAGTAGAGGCCCTAGGGTGCCCCTTGGCCCTCCATCTAGTGGGCATCTGACCCCAGCAAGCTACCCAGGGGTCCACCTCTCTCCCTGACCTTGCAGTATAGGCCCCAGGGTGCCCCCTTGCCCTCCACCTAGGGGACTCTGACAGCAGGAAGTTTCCCAGGGGTCCAACTCTTTCCCTGGACTTGCAGTAGAAGCCCCAGCGTGCCCGCTGGCCCTCCACCTAGGGGCCTCTTACCCCAGCTAGCTTCTCAGGGGTCCACATCTCTCCCTGGACTTGCAGTAGAGGCTCTAGGGTGCCCCCTGGCCCTCCATCTAGGGGCGTCTGACCCCAACAAGCAACCCATGGATCCAGCTCTATCTCTGGACTTGCAGTATAGGCCCCAGGGTGCCCCTTTGCCCTCCACCTGTGGGCCTCTGACCCTAGCAAGCTACCCAGGGGTCCACCTCTCTCCCTGGACTTGCAGTATAGGCCCCAGGGTGCCCCCTTGCCCTCCACCTAGGGGACTCTGACAGCAGGAAGCTTCCCAGGGGTCCACCTCTTTCCCTGGACTTGCAGTAGAGAACCCAGCGTGCCAGCTGGCCCTCTACCTAGGGGCCTCTTACCCCAGCTAGCTTCTCAGGGGTTCACCTCTATCCCTGGACTTGCAGTAGAGGCCCCAGCGTGCCCGCTGGCCCTCTACCTAGGGGCCTCTTACCCCAGCTAGCTTCTCAGGGGTCCACCTCTCTCCCTGGACTTGCAGTAGAGGCCCTAGGGTGCCCCCTGGCCCTCCATCTAGGGGTGTCTGACCCCCTCAAGCAACTCAGGGATCCAGCTCTCTCTCTGGACTTGCAGTAGAGGCCCCAGGGTGCCTCGTGGCCCTCAAACTAGGGGCCTCTCACCCCAGCAAGCTACCCAGGGGTCCACCTCTCTCCCTGGCCTTGCAGCAGAGGCACTAGGGTGCCCCCTGGCCCTTCACCTAGGGGACTCTGACCCCAGCAAGCTACCCAGGGGTCCACCTCTCTTACTGGACTTGCAGTTGAGGTCCCAGGGTGTCCCCTGGCCCTCCACCTAGGGGCCTCTGACCCCAAGCAAGCTACCCAGGGGTCCACCTCTCTTACTGGACTTGCAGTTGAGGCCCCAGGGTGTCCCCTGGCCCTCCACCTAGGGGCCTCTGACCCCAGCAAGCTACCCAGGGGTCAACCTCTCTCCCTGGACTTGCGTTAGAGGCCCTAGGGTGCCCCCTGGCCCTCCACTAAGGGGCCTCAGACAGCAGGAAGCTGCCCAGTGGTCCACCTCTCTCCCTGGACTTGCAGTAGAGGCCCCATGGTGCTCCCTGGCCCTCCACCTATTGCCTTTGACCCCAGCAAGCTACCCAGGGGTTCCACCTCTCTTCCTGGACTTGTAGTAGAGGCCCCAGGGTGCCCTTGACCCTCCACCTAGGGCCTTCTGACCTCAGCAAGCTACCCAGGTTTTCACCTCTCTCCCTGGACTTGCAGTAGAGGGCCTAGGGTTTCCCCTGGCCCTTCACCTAGGGGCCTCTGACTCCAGCAAGCTACCCAGAGGTCCACCTCTCTCTCTGGACTTGCAGTAGAGGCCCCAGGGTGCCCCCTGGCCCTCCACCTAGGGGCCTCTGACCCCAGCTAGCTACCCAGGGGTTCACCTCTCTCCCTGGACTTGCAGTAGAGGCCACAGGGTGCCCACTGGCCCTCCTCCTAGGGGCCTCTGACCCTAGCAAGCTACCCAGGGCTCCACCTCTCCCCCTGGACTTGCAATAGAGGCCCCAGGGTGCCCTGTGGCCCTCAACCTATGGGCCTCTGACCCCAGCAAGCTACCCAGGGGTCCACCTCACTCCCTGGACTTGCAGTAGAGGCCCCAGGGTGCCTCGTGGCCCTCAAACTAGGGGCCTCTCACCCCAGCAAGCTACCCAGGGGTCCACCTCTCTCCCTGGCCTTGCAGCAAAGGCCACAGGGTGCCCCCTGGCCCTCATCCTAGGGGCCTCAGACCCCAGCAAGCTACCCAGGGGTCCACCTCTCTTCCTGGACTTAAAGTAGAGGCACTAGGGTGCCCCCTGGCCCTTCACCTAGGGGACTCTGACCCCAGCAAGCTACCCAGGGGTCCACCTCTCTTACTGGACTTGCAGTTGAGGCCCCAGGGTGTCCCCTGGCCCTCCACCTAGGGGCCTCTGACCCCAGCAAGCTACCCAGGGGTCCACCTCTCTCCCTGGACTTGCATTAGAGGCCCTAGGGTGCCCCCTGGCCCTCCACCAAGGGGCCTCAGACAGCAGGAAGCTGCCCAGTGGTCCACCTCTCTCCCTGGACTTTCAGTAGAGGCCCCATGGTGCTCCCTGGCCCTCCACCTATTGCCTTTGACCCCAGCAAGCTACCCAGGGGTTCCACCTCTCTTCCTGGACTTGTAGTAGAGGCCCCAGGGTGCCCCTGGCCCTCCACCTAGGGCCTTCTGACCTCAGCAAGCTACCCAGGTTTTCACCTCTCTCCCTGGACTTGCAGTAGAGGGCCTAGGGTTTCCCCTGGCCCTTCACCTAGGGGCCTCTGACTCCAGCAAGCTACCCAGGGCTCCACCTCTCCCCCTGGACTTGCAGTAGAGGCCCCAGGGTGCCCCCTGGCCCTCCACCTAGGAGCCTCTGACCCCAGCAAGCTACCTAGGGGTCCACCTCTCTCCCTGGACTTGCAGTAGAGGCCACAGGGTGCCCCCTGTCCCTCCTCCTAGGGGCCTCTGACCCCAGCAAGCTACCCAGGGGTCCACCTCTCTTCCTGGACCTGAAGTAGAGGTACTAGGGTGCCCCCTGGCCCTTCACCTAGGGGCCTCTGACTCCAGCAAGCTACCCAGGGGTCCACCTCTCTCACTGGACTTGCAGTAGAGGCCCCAGGGTGTCCCCTGGCCCTCATCCTAGAGGCCTCTGACCCCAGCAAGCTTCCAAGGGGTTCACCTCTCTCCCTGGACTTGCAGTAGAGGCCCTAGGGTGCCCGCTGGCCCTCCACCTAGGGGCCTCTGACCCCAGCAAGCTGCCCAGGGGTCCACCTCTTTCCCTGGACTTGCAGTAGAGGCCCCAGGGTGCCCGCTGGCCCTCCACCTAGGGGCCTCTGACCCCAGCAAGCTTCTCATGGGTCCACCTCTCTCCCTGGACTTGCAGTAGAGGCCCTAGGGTGCCCCCTGGACCTCCATCTAGGGGCGTCTGACCCCTTCAAGCAACCAAAGGATCCAGCTCTCTCCCTCGTCTTGCAGTATAGGCCCCAGGGTGCCCCCTTGCCCTCCACCTAGGGCCCTCTGACCCCAGCAAGCTACCCAGGGGTCCAGCTCTCTGTGTGGACTAGCAGTATAGGCCCCGGGGTGCCCCTTTGCCCTCCACCTAGGGGCCTGTGACCACAGCAAGCTTCCCAGGGGTCCAACTCTCTCCCTGGACTTGCAGTATAGGCCCCAGGGTGCCCCCTGGCCCTCCACCCAGGGGCCTCTGACCCTAGCAAGCTACCCAGGGGTATATATCTCTCCCTGGACTTGCAGTATAGGCCCAAGTGTGCCCCCTCGCCCTCCACATAGGGGCCTCTGTCCCTATCAAGCTTCCCAGGGGTCCACTTCTCCCCCTGGACTTGCAGTAGAGGCCCCTGGGTGCCCCCTTGCCCTCCACCCAGGTTCCTCTGATCCCAGCAAGCTACCCAGGGGTCCACCTCTCTCACTGAACTTGCAGTAGAGGCCCCAGGGTGCTCCCTGGCCCTCCACCTAGGGGCCTCTGACCCCAGCAAGCTACCCAGGGGTCCACCTCTCTCACGAGACTTGCAGTAGAGGCCCTAGGGTGCCCCCTGGCCCTTCAACTAGGGGCCTCTGACACCAGCAAGCTACCCAGGGGTCCACCTCTCTCACTGGACTTGCAGTAGAGGCCCCAGGGTGCCCCCTGGCCCTCCACTTAGGGGCCTCTGACCCCAGCAAGCTACTCAGGGGTCCACCTCTCTCCCAGGACTTGCAGTAGAGGCACTAAGGCACCCCCTGGCCCTTCACTTAGGGGCCTCTGACCCCAGCAAGCTACCCAGGGCTCCACTTCTAACCCTGGACTTGCGGTATAGGCCCCAGGGTGCCCCCTTGCCCTCAACCTAGGGGCCTCTGACCCCAGCAAGCTACACAGGGGTTAACCTCTCTCCCTATACATGCAGTAGAGGCCCCAAGGTGCCCCCTGGCCCTCCACCTTATGGCCTCTGACCCCAGCAAGCTACCCAGGGGTCCACCTCTCTCCCTGGACTTGCATTAGAGGCCCTAGGGTGCCCCCTGGCCCTCCACCAAGGGGCCTCTGACAGCAGGAAGCTGCCCAGGGGTCCACCTCTCTCCCTGGACTTGCAGTACAGACCCCAGGGTGACCACTGGCCCTCCTCCTAGGGGCCTCTGACCACAGCAAGCTACCCATGGGTCCACCTCTCCCCCTTGACTTGCAGTAGAGGCCGCAGGGTGCCCCCTGGCCCTTTACCTAGGGGCCTCTGACCCCAGCAAGCTACCCAGGGGTCCACCTCTCTCCCTGAACTTGCAGTAGAGGCCCCAGGGTGTCCCCTCGCCCTCCACCTAGGGGCCTCTGACCACAGCAAGCTACCCAGGGGTCCAACTCTCTCCCTGGACTTGCAGTTGAGGCCCCAAGGTGCCCCCTGGCCCTCCACCTTTTGGCCTCTGACCCCAGCAAGCTACCCAGGGGTCCACCTCTCTCCCTGGACTTGCAGTAGAGGCCCCAAGGTGCCCCCTGGCCCTTCACCTTATGGCCTCTGACCCCAGCAAGCTACCCAGGGGTCCACCTCTCTCCCTGGACTTGCAGTAGAGGCCCTAGGGTGCCCCTTGGCCCTCCATCTAGTGGGCGTCTGACCCCAGCAAGCTACCCAGGGGTCCACCTCTCTCCCTGGACTTGCAGTATAGGCCCCAGGGTGCCCCCTTGCCCTCCACCTAGGGGACTCTGACAGCAGGACGTTTCCCAGGGGCCCACCTCTTTCCCTGGACTTGCAGTAGAGGCCCCAGCGTGCCCGCTGGCCCTCCACCTAGGGGCCTCTTACCCCAGCTAGTTTCTCAGGGGTCCACATCTCTCCCTGGACTTGCAGTAGAGGCACTAGGGTGCCCCCTGGCCCTTCGCCTAGGGGCCTCTGACCCCAGCAAGCTAGCCAGGGGTCCACCTCTCTCACTGGACTTGCAGTAGAGGCCCCAGGGTGCCCCCTGGCCCTCCACCTAGGGGCCTCTGACCCCAGCTAGCTACCCAGGGGTCCACCTCTCTCCCTGGACTTGCAGTAGAGGCCACAGGGTGCCCACTGGCCCTCCTCCTAGGGGCCTCTAACCCCAGCAAGCTACCCAGGGCTCCACCTCTCCCCCTGGACTTGCAGTAGAGGCCCCAGGGTGCCCCGTGGCCCTCAACTTAGGGGACTTTGACCCCAGCAAGCTACCCAGGGGTCCACCTCACTCCCTGGACTTGCAGTAGAGGCCCCAGGGTATCCCTGGCCCTCCACCTAGGAGCCTCTGACCCCAGCAAGCTACCTAGGGGTCCACCTCTCTCCCTGGACTTGCAGTAGAGGCCACTGGTTGCCCCCTGGCCCTCCTCCTAGGGGCCTCTGACCCCAGCAAGCTACCCAGGGGTCCACCTCTCTTCCTGGACTTGAAGTAGAGGCACTAGGGTGCCCCCTGGCCTTACACCTAGGGGCCTCTGACTCCAGCAAGCTACCGAGGGGTCCACCTCTCTCACTGGACTTGCAGTAGAGGCCCCAGGGTGTCCCCTGGCCCTCATCCTAGAGGCCTCTGACCCCAGCAAGCTTCCCAGGGGTCCACCTCTCTCCCTGGACTTGCAGTAGAGGCCCTAGGGTGCCCGCTGGCCCTCCACCTAGGGGCCTCTGACCCCAGCAAGCTGCCCAGGGGTCCACCTCTTTCCCTGGACTTGCAGTAGAGGCCCCAGGGTGCCCGCTGGCCCTCCACCTAGGGGCCTCTGACCCCAGCAAGCTGCTCATGGGTCCACCTCTCTCCCTGGACTTGCAGTAGAGGCCCTAGGGTGCCCCCTGGCCCTCCTTCTAGGGGCGTCTGACCCCTTCAAGCAACCAAAGGATCCAGCTCTCTCCCTCGTCTTGCAGTATAGGCCCCAGGGTTCCCCCTTGCCCTCCACCTAGGGCCCTCTGACCCCAGCAAGCTACCCAGGGGTCCAGCTCTCTGTCTGGACTAGCAGTATAGGCCCCAGGGTGCCCCTTTGCCCTCCACCTAGGGGCCTGTGACCACAGCAAGCTTCCCAGGGGTCCACCTCTCTCCCTGGACTTGCAGTATAGGCCCCAGGGTCCCCCCTGGCCCTCCACCCAGGGGCGTCTGACCCCAGCAAGCTACCCAGGGGTCCACCTCTCTCCCTGGACTTGCATTAGAGGCCCTAGGGTGCCCCCTGGCCCTCCACCAAGGGGCCTCAGACAGCAGGAAGCTGCCCAGTGGTCCACCTCTCTCCCTGGACTTGCAGTAGAGGCCCCATGGTGCTCCCTGGCCCTCCACCTATTGCCTTTGACCCCAGCAAGCTACCCAGGGGTTCCACCTCTCTTCCTGGACTTGTAGTAGAGGCCCCAGGGTGCCCCTGGCCCTCCACCTAGGGCCTTCTGACCTCAGCAAGCTACCCAGGTTTTCACCTCTCTCCCTGGACTTGCAGTAGAGGGCCTAGGGTTTCCCCTGGCCCTTCACCTAGGGGCCTCTGACTCCAGCAAGCTACCCAGGGGTCCACCTCTCTCTCTGGACTTGCAGTAGAGGCCCCAGGGTGCCCCCTGGCCCTCCACCTAGGGGCCTCTGACCCCAGCTAGCTACCCAGGGGTTCACCTCTCTCCCTGGACTTGCAGTAGAGGCCACAGGGTGCCCACTGGCCCTCCTCCTAGGGGCCTCTGACCCCAGCAAGCTACCCAGGGCTCCACCTCTCCCCCTGGACTTGCAGTAGAGGCCCCAGGGTGCCCCGTGGCCCTCAACCTAGGGGCCTCTGACCCCAGCAAGCTACCCAGGGGTCCACCTCACTCCCTGGACTTGCAGTGTAGGCCCCAGGGTGCCCCCTGGCCCTCCACCTAGGAGCCACTGACCCCAGCAAGCTACCTAGGGGTCCACCTCTCTCCCTGGACTTGCAGTAGAGGCCACAGGGTGCCCCCTGTCCCTCCTCCTAGGGGCCTCTGACCCCAGCAAGCTACCCAGGGGTCCACCTCTCTTCTTGGACTTGAAGTAGAGGTACTAGGGTGCCCCCTGGCCCTTCACCTAGGGGCCTCTGACTCCAGCAAGCTACCCAGGGGTCCACCTCTCTCACTGGACTTGCAGTAGAGGCCCCAGGGTGTCCCCTGGCCCTCATCCTAGAGGCCTCTGACCCCAGCAAGCTTCCAAGGGGTTCACCTCTCTCCCTGGACTTGCAGTAGAGGCCCTAGGGTGCCCGCTGGCCCTCCACCTAGGGGCCTCTGACCCCAGCAAGCTGCCCAGGGGTCCACCTCTTTCCCTGGACTTGCAGTAGAGGCCCCAGGGTGCCCGCTGGCCCTCCACCTAGGGGCCTCTGACCCCAGCAAGCTTCTCATGGGTCCACCTCTCTCCCTGGACTTGCAGTAGAGGCCCTAGGGTGCCCCCTGGACCTCCATCTAGGGGCGTCTGACCCCAGCAAGCTACCCAGGGGTCCACCTCTCTCCCTGAACTTGCAGTAGAGGCCCCAGGGTGTCCCCTCGCCCTCCACCTAGGGGCCTCTGACCACAGCAAGCTACCCAGGGGTCCAACTCTCTCCCTGGACTTGCAGTTGAGGCCCCAAGGTGCCCCCTGGCCCTTCACCTTTTGGCCTCTGACCCCAGCAAGCTTCCCAGGGGTCCACCTCTCTCCCTGGACTTGCAGTATAGGCCCCAGGGTCCCCCCTGGCCCTCCACCCAGGGGCCTCTGACCCTAGCAAGCTACCCAGGGGTATATATCTCTCCCTGGACTTGCAGTATAGGCCCAAGTGTGCCCCCTCGCCCTCCACATAGGAGCCTTTGTCCCTATCAAGCTTCCCAGGGGTCCACCTCTCCCCCTAGACTTGCAGTAGAGGGCCCTGGGTGCCCCCTTGCCCTCCACCCAGGTTCCTCTGATCCCAGCAAGCTACCCAGGGGTCCACCTCTCTCACTGGACTTGCAGTAGAGGCCCCAGGGTGCCCCCTGACCCTCCACCTAGGGGCCTCTGACCCCAGCGAGCTACCCAGGGGTCCACCTCTCTCCCTGGACTTTTAGTAGAGGCCACAGGGTGCCCCCTGGCCCTACTTCAAGGGGCCTCTGACCCCAGCAAGCTAGCCAGGGGTCCACCTCTCTCACTGGACTTGCAGTAGAGGCCCCAGGGTGTCCCCTGGCCCTCCACCTAGG
The DNA here is from genome assembly GCF_052040795.2 of Danio rerio. Taxonomy (NCBI): domain Eukaryota; kingdom Metazoa; phylum Chordata; class Actinopteri; order Cypriniformes; family Danionidae; genus Danio; species Danio rerio. Next base: position 67,690,248 of record NC_141027.1, read on the forward strand.
GGCCTCTGACCCCAGCAAGCTACCCAGGGGTCCACCTCTCTCACTGGACTTGCAGTAGAGGCTCTAGGGTGCCCCCTGGCCCTACTTCTAGGGGCCTCTGACCCCAGCAAGCTACTCAGGGGTCCACCTCTCTCCCAGGACTTGCAGTAGAGGCACTAGGGCACCCCCTGGCCCTTCACTTAGGGGCCTCTGACCCTAGCAAGCTACCCAGGGCTCCACCTCTATCCCTGGACTTGCGGTATAGGCCCCAGGGTGCCCCCTTGCCCTCAACCTAGGGGCCTCTGACCCAAGCAAGCTACACAGTGGTCAACCTCTCTCCCTGGACATGCAGTAGAGGCCCCAAGGTGCCGCCTGGCCCTCCACATTATGGCCTCTGACCCCAGCAAGCTACCCAGGGGTCCACCTCTCTCCCTGGACTTGCATTAGAGGCCCTAGGGTGCCCCCTGGCCCTCCACCAAGGGGCCTCTGACAGCAGGAAGCTGCCCAGGGGTCCACCTCTCTCCCTGGACTTGCAGTACAGGCCCCAGGGTGACCACTGGCCCTCCTCCTAAGGGCCTCTGACCACAGCAAGCTACCCAGGGGTCCACCTCTCTCCCTGGACTTGCAGTAGAGGCCCCAGGGTGCTCCCTGGCCCTCCACCTATTGCCTTTGACCTCAGCAAGCTACCCAGGGGTTCCACCTCTCTCCCTGGACTTGCAGTAGAGGCCCCAGGGTGCCCCTGGCCCTCCACCGAGGGTCTTCTGACCTCAGCAATCTACCCAGGGGTTCACCTCTCTCCCTGGACTTGCAGTAGAGGCATAAGCGTGCCCCCTGGCCCTTCACCTAGGGGTCTCTGACCCCAGCAAGCTACCCAGGGGTCCACCTCTCTCTCTGGAAATGCAGTAGAGGCCCCAGGGTGCCCCCTGGCCCTCCACCTAGGGGCCTCTGACCCCAGCGAGCTACCAAGGGGTCCACCTCTCTCCCTGGACTTTTAGTAGAGGCCACAGGGTGCCCCCTGGCCCTACTTCTTGGGGCCTCTGACCCCAGCAAGCTACCCAGGGGTCCACCTCTCTCACTGGACTTGAAGTAGAGGCACTAGGGTGCCCCCTGGCCCTTCGCCTAGGGGCCTCTGACCCCAGCAAGCTAGCCAGGGGTCCACCTCTCTCACTGGACTTGCAGTAGAGGCCCCAAGGTGCCCCCTGGCCCTCCACCTTTTGGCCTCTGACCCCAGCAAGCTACCCAGGGGTCCACCTCTCTCCCTGGACTTGCAGTAGAGGCCCTAGGGTGCCCCCTGGCCACCCACCAAGGGGCCACTGACAGCAGGAAGCTGCTCAGGGGTCCACCTCTTTCCCTGGACTTGCAGTAGAGGCCCCAGGATGCCCGCTGGCCCTCCACCTAGGGTCCTCTGACCCCAGCAAGCTTCTCATGGGTCCACCTTTCTCTCTGGACTTGCAGTAGAGGCCCTAGGGTGCCCCCTGGCCCTTCCTCTACGGGTCTTTGACCCCAGCAAGCTACCCAGGGGTCCACCTCTCTCTCTGGAAATGCAGTAGAGGCCCCAGGGTGCCCCCTGGCCCTCCACCTAGGGGCCTCTGACCCCAGCGAGCTATCCAGGGGTCCACCTCTCTCCCTGGACTTGCAGTAGAGGCCACAGGGTGCCCACTGGCCCTCCTCCTAGGGGCCTCTGACCCCATCAAGCTACCCAGGGCTCCACCTCTCCCCCTGGACTTGCAGTAGAGGCCCCAGGGTGCCCCGTGGCCCTCAACCTAGGGGCCTCAGACCCCAGCAAGCTACCCAGTGGACCACCTCTCTCCCTGGACTTGCAGTAGAGGCCCCAGGGTGCCCCCTGGCCCTCCACCTAGGGGCCTCTGACCCCAGCAAGCTACCCAGGGGTATACCTCTCTCCCTGGACTTGCAGTATAGGCCCAAGAGTGCCCCCTGGCCCTCCACATAGGGGCCTCTGTCCCCATCAAGCTTCCCAGGGGTCCACCTCTCCCCCTGGACTTGCAGTAGAGGCCCCTGGGTGCCCCCTTGCCCTCCACCCAGGTTCCTCTGACCCCAGCAAGCTACACAGGGGTCAACCTCTCTCCCGAGACTTGCAGTATAGGCCCCAGGGTGCCCCCTTGCCCTCCACGTAGGGTCCTCTCACTCCAGCAAGCTACCCAGGGGTCCAGCTCTCTCTCTGGACTTGCAGTATCGGCCACAGGGTGCCCCTTTGCCCTCCACCTAGGGGCCTCTGACCCCAGCAAGCTTCCCAGGAGTCCACCTTTCTCCCTGGACTGGCAGTAGAGGCCCCAGGGTGCCCCCTGGCCCTCCACGTTATGGCCTCTGACCCCAGCAAGCTACCCAGGGGTCCACCTCTCTCCCTGGACTTGCAGTAGAGGCCCTATGGTGCCCCCTGGCCCTCCACCAAGGGGCCTCTGACAGCAGGAAGCTACCCAGGGGTCCACCTCTCTCCCTGGACTTGCAGTAGAGGCCCTAGGGTCCCCCCTGGCCCTTCACATAGGGGCCTCTGACCACAGCAAGCTACCCAGGGCTCCACCTCTCTCCCTGGACTTGCAGTAGAGGCCCCAGGTTGCTCCCTGTCCTTCCACCTATTGCCTCTAACCCCAGCAAGCTACCCAAAGATCCACCTCCCTTCCTGGACTTGCAGTAGCGGCCATAGGGTCCCCCCTTGCCCTTCACCTAGGGGCCTTCGACCCCGGCAAGCTACCCAGGGGTCCACCTCTCTCCCTGGACTTGCAGTAGAGGCACTAGGGCACCCCCTGGCCCTTCACTTAGGGTCCTCTGACCCCAGCAAGCTACCAAGGGCTCCACCTCTATCCCTGGACTTGCGATATAGGCCCCAGGGTGCCCCCTTGCCCTCAACCTAGGGGCCTCTGACCCCAGCAAGCTACTCAGGGGTCCACCTCTCTCCCTGGACTTGCAGTAGAGGCCCCAGGGTGCTCCCTGGCCCTTAACCTATTGCATCTGACCCCTGCAAGCTACCCAGGGGTTCCACCTCTCTCCCTGGACTTCAGTAGAGGCCCCAGGGTGCCCCTGGCCCTCCACCTAGGGCCTTCTGACCTCAGCAAGCTACCCAGGGGTTCACCTCTCTCCCTGGACTTGCAGTAGAGGCCCCTGGGTGCCCCCTTGCCCTCAACCCAGGTTCCTCTGATCCCAGCAAGCTACCCAGGGGTCCACCTCTCTCACTGGACTTGAAGTAGAGGCCCCAGGGTGCCCCCTGGCCCTTCAACTAGGGAACTCTGACACCAGCAAGCTAACCAGGGGTCCACCTCTCTCACTGGACTTGAAGTAGAGGCCCCAGGGTGCCCCCTGGCCCTCCACCTAGGGGCCTCTGACCCCAGCAAGCTACTCAGGGGTCCACCTCTCTCCGAGGACTTGCAGTAGAGGCACTAGGACACCCCCTGGCCCTTCACTTATGGGCCTCTGACCCCAGCAAGCTACCCAGGACTCCACCTCTATCCCTGGACTTGCGGTATAGGCCCCAGGGTGCCCCCTTGCCCTCAACCTAGGGGCCTCTGACCCCAGCAAGCTACACAGGGGTCAACCTCTCTCCCTGGACATGCAGTAGAGGCCCCAAGGTGCCCCCTGGCCCTCCACCTTATGGCGTCTGACCCCAGCAAGCTACCCAGGGATCCACCTCTCTCCCTGGACTTGCATTAGAGGCCCTAGGGTGCCCCCTGGCCCTCCACTAAGGGGCCTCTGACAGCAGGAAGCTGCCCAGGGGTCCACCTCTCTCCCTGGACTTGCAGTACAGGCCCCAGGGTGACCACTGGCCCTCCTCCTAGGGGCCTTTGACCTCAGCAAGCTACCCAGGGGTTCCACCTCTCTCCCTGGACTTGCAGTGGAGGCCCCAGCATGCTCCCTGGCCCTCCACCTATTGCCTCTGACCCCAGCAAGCTACCCAGGGGTTCTACCTCTCTCCCTGGACTTGCAATAGAGGCCCCAGGGTGCCCCTGGCCCTCCACCTAGGGCCTTCTGACCTCAGCAAGCAACCCAGGGGTTCACCTCTCTCCCTGGACTTGCAGTAGAGGCCCTAGGGTGCCCCCTGGCCCTTCACCTAGAGCCTCTGACCCCAGCAAGTTACCCAGGGGTCCACCTCTCTCTCTGGACTTGCAGTAGAGGCCCCAGGGTGCCCCCTGGCCCTCCACCTAGGGGACTCTGACCCCAGCAAGCTACCCAGGGGTCCACCTCTCTCCCTGGACTTGCAGTAGAGGCCACAGGGTGCCCACTGGCCCTCTTCCTAGGGGCCTCTGACCCCAGCAAGCTACCCTTGGCTCCACCTCTCCCCCTGGACTTGCAGTAGAGGCCCCAGGGTGCCCTGTGGCCCTCAACCTAGGGGCCTCTGACCCCAGCAAGCTACCTAGGGGTCCACCTCTCTCATTGGACTTGCAGTAGAGGCTACAGGTTGCCCCTGGCCCTCTTCCTAGGGGCCTCTGACCCCAGCAAGCTACCAAAGGGTCCACCTCTCTTCCTGGACTTGAAGTAGAGGCACTAGGGTGCCCCCTGGCCCTTCACCTAGGGGCCTCTGACCCCAGCAAGCTACCCAGGGGTCCACCTCTCTCCCTGGACTTCCAGTAGAGGCCCCAGGGTGCCCCCTGGCCCTTCACCTAGAGCCTCTGACCCCAGCAAGTTACCCAGGGGTCCACCTCTCTCTCTGGACTTGCAGTAGAGGCCCCAGGGTGCCCCCTGGCCCTCCACCTAGGGGACTCTGACCCCAGCAAGCTACCCAGGGGTCCACCTCTCTCCCTGGACTTGCAGTAGAGGCCACAGGGTGCCCACTGGCCCTCTTCCTAGGGGCCTCTGACCCCAGCAAGCTACCCTTGGCTCCACCTCTCCCCCTGGACTTGCAGTAAAGGCCCCAGGGTGCCCTGTGGCCCTCAACCTAGGGGCCTCTGACCCCAGCAAGCTACCTAGGGGTCCACCTCTCTCATTGGACTTGCAGTAGAGGCTACAGGGTGCCCCTGGCCCTCTTCCTAGGGGCCTCTGACCCCAGCAAGCTACCAAAGGGTCCACCTCTCTTCCTGGACTTGAAGTAGAGGCACTAGGGTGCCCCCTGGCCCTTCACCTAGGGGCCTCTGACCCCAGCAAGCTACCCAGGGGTCCACCTCTCTCCCTGGACTTCCAGTAGAGGCCCCAGGGTGCTCCCTGGCCCTCCACCTATTGCCTCTGACCCCAGCAAGCTACCCAGGGGTTCCACCTCTCTCCCTGGACTTGCAGTAGAGGCCCCAGGGTGCCCCTGGCCCTCCACCTAGGGCCTTCTGACCTCAGCAAGCTACCCAGGGGTTCACCTCTCTCCCTGGACTTGCAGTAGAGGCCCTAGGGTGCCCCCTGGCCCTTCACCTAGGGGCCTCTGACCCCAGCAAGCTACCCAGGGGTCCACCTCTCTCTCTGGACTTGCAGTAGAGGCCCCAGGGTGCCCCCTGGCCCTCCATATAGGGGCCTCTGACCCCAGCAAGCTACCCAGGGGTCCACCTCTCTCCCTGGACTTGCAGTAGAGGCCACAGGGTGCCCACTGGCCCTCTTCCTAGGGGCCTCTGACCCCAGCAAGCTACCCAGGGCTCCACCTCTCCCCCTGGACTTGCAGTAGAGGCCCCAGGGTGCCCCCTGGCCCTCCACCTTATGGCCTCTAACCCCAGCAAGCTACACAGGGGTCAACCTCTCTCCCTGGACTTGCATTAGGGGCCCTAGGGTGCCCCCAGGCCCTCCACCAAGGGGCCTCTGACAGCAGGAAGCTGCCCAGGGGTCCACTTCTCTCCCTGGACTTGCAGTACAGGCCCCAGGGTGCCCACTGACCCTCCTCCGAGGGGCCTCTGACCACAGCAAGCTACCCAGGGGTTCACCTCTCTCCCTGGACTTGTAGTAGAGGCCCGAGGGTGCCCGCTGACCCTTCACCTAGAGCCTCTGACCCCAGCAAGTTACCCAGGGGTCCACCTCTCTCTCTAATCTTGCAGTAGAGGTCCCAGGGTGCCCCCTGGCCCTCCACCTAGGGGCCTCTGACCCCAGCAAGCTACCCAGGGGTCCACCTCTCTCCCTTGACTTGCAGTAGAGGCCACAGGGTGCCCACTGGCACTCTTCCTAGGGGCCTCTGACCCCAGCAAGCTACCCAGGGCTCCACCTCTCCCCCTGGACTTGCAGTAGAGGCCCCAGGGTGCCCCGTGGCCCTCTACCTAGGGACCTCTGACCCCAGCAAGCTACCTTGGGGTCCACCTCTCTCCCTGGACTTGCAGTAGAGGCCGCAGGGTGTCCCCTCGCCCTCCACCTAGGTGCCTCTGACCCCAGCAAGCTACCCAGGGGTCCACCTCTCTCCCTGGACTGGCAGTAGAGGCCCCAAGGTGCCCCCTGGCCCTCCACCTTATGGCCTCTGACCCCAGCAAGCTACCCAGGGGTCCACCTCTCTCCCTGGACTTGCAGCAGAGGCACTAGGGCACTCCCTGGCCCTTCACTTAGGGGCCTTTGACCCCAGCAAGCTACCCAGGGCTCCACCTCTATCCCTGGACTTGCGGTATAGGCCCCAGGGTGCCCCCTTGCCCTCAACCTAGGGGCCTCTGACCCCAGCAAGCTACACAGGAGTCCACCTCTTTCCCTGGACTTGCATTAGAGGCCCTAGGGTGCCCCCTGGCCCTCCACCAAGGGGCCTCTGATAGCAGGAAGCTGCCCAGGGGTCCACTTCTCTCCCTGGACTTGCAGTACAGGCCCCAAGGTGCCCACTGACCCTCCTCCTAGGGGCCTATTACCACAGCAAGCTACCCAGGGGTCCACCTCTCTCCCTGGACTTGCAGTGGAGGCCCCAGCGTGCTCCCTGGCCCTCCACCTATTGCCTCTGACCCCAGCAAGCTACCCAGGGGTTCCACCTCTCTCCCTGGACTTGCAGTAGAGGCCCCAGGGTGCCCCTGGCCCTCCACCTAGGGCCTTCTGACCTTAGCAAGCTACCTAGGGGTCCACCTCTCTCATTGCACTTGCAGTAGAGGCCACAGGGTGCCCCTGGCCCTCTTCCTAGGGGCCTCTTACCCCAGCAAGCTACCAAAGGGTCCAACTCTCTTCCTGGACTTGAAGTAGAGGCACTAAGGTGCCCCCTGGCCCTTCACATAGGGGCCTTTGACCCCAGCAAGCTACCCAGGGGTCCACCTCTCTCCCTGGACTTCCAGTAGAGGACCAGGGTGCTCCCTGGCCCTCCACCTATTGCCTCTGACCCCAGCAAGCTACCCAGGGGTTCCACCTCTCTCCATGGACTTGCAGTAGAGGCCCCAGGGTGCCCCTGGCCCTCCACCTAGGGCCTTCTGACCTCAGCAAGCTACCCAGGGGTTCACCTCTCTCCCTGGACTTGCAGTAGAGGCCCTAAGGTGCCCCCTGGCCCTTCACCTAGTTGCCTCTGACCCCAGCAAGCTACCCAGGGGTCCACCTCTCTCTCTGGACTTGCAATAGAGGCCCCAGGGTGCCCCCTGGCCCTCCACATAGGGGCCTCTGACCCCAGCAAGCTACTCAGGGGTCCACCTCTCTCCCTGGACTTGCAGTAGAATCCACACGGTGCCCACTGGCCCTCCTCCTAGGGGCATCTGACCCCAGCAAGCTACCCAGGGCTACACCTCTTCCCCTGGACTTGCAGTAGAGGCCCCAGGGTGCCCCATGGCCCTCAACCTAGGGGCCTCTGACCCCAGCAAGCTACCCAGGGGTCCACCTGTTTCCCTGGACTTGCAGTAGAGGCCCCAGGGTGCCCCCTGGCCCTCCAACTAGGGGCCTCTGACCCCAGCAAGCTACCCAGGGGTCCAACTCTCTCACTAGACTTGCAGTAGAGGCCCCAGGGTGCCCCTTGGCCCCCCGCCTAGGGGCCTCTGACTCCAGCAAGCTACCAAGGGGTCCACCTCTCTCCCTGGACTTGCAGAAGAGGCACTAGGGCACCCCCTGGCCCTTTATTTAGGGGCCTCTGACCCCAGCAAGCTACCCAGGGCTCCACCTCTATCCCTGGACTTGCGGTATAGGCCCCAGGGTGCCCCCTTGCCCTCAACCTAGGGGCTTCTGACCCCAGCAAGCTACACAGGGGTCAACCTCTCTCCCTGGACTTGCAGTAGAGGCCCCAAGGTGCCCCCTGGCCCTCCACCTTATGGCCTCTGACCCCAGCAAGCTACCCAGGAGTCCACCTCTCTCCCTGGACTTGCATTAGAGGCCCTAGGGTGCCCCCTTGCCCTCCTAAAGGGGCCTCTGATAGCAGGAAGCTGCCCAGGGGTCCACTTCTCTCCCTAGACTTGCAGTACAGGCCCCAGGGTGCCCACTGACCCTCCTCCTAGGGGCCTATTACCACAGCAACCTACCCAGGGGTTCCACCTCTCTGCCTGGACTTGCAATAGAGGCCCCAGGGTGCCCCTGGCCCTCCACCTAGGGCCTTCTGACCTTAGCAAGCTACCCAGGGGTTCACCTCTCTCTCTGGACTTGCAGTAGAGGCCCCAGGGTGCCCCCTGGCCCTCCACCTAGGGGCCTCTGACCCCAGCAAGCTACCCAGGGGTCCACCTCTCCCCCTGGACTTGCAGTAGAGGCCCCAGGGTGACCCGTGGCCCTAAACCTAGGGGCCTCTGACCCCAGCAAGCTACCTAGGGGTCCACCTCTCTCATTGGACTTGCAGTAGAGGCCACAGGGTGCCCCTGGCCCTCTTCCTAGGGGCCTCTGACCCCAGCAAGCTACCAAAGGGTCCAACTCTCTTCCTGGACTTGAAGTAGAGGCACTAGGGTGCCCCCTGGCCCTTCACCTAGGGGCCTTTGACCCCAGCAAGCTACCCAGGGGTCCACCTCTCTCCCTGGACTTCCAGTAGAGGCCCCAGGGTGCTCCCTGGCCCTCCACCTATTGCCTCTGACCCCAGCAAGCTACCCAGGGGTTCCACCTCTCTCCCTGGACTTGCAGTAGAGGCCCCAGGGTGCCCCTGGCCCTCCACCTAGGGCCTTCTGACCTCAGCAAGCTACCCAGGGGTTCACCTCTCTCCCTGGACTTGCAGTAGAGGCCCTAAGGTGCCCCCTGGCCCTTCACCTAGTTGCCTCTGACCCCAGCAAGCTACCCAGGGGTCCACCTCTCTCTCTGGACTTGCAGTAGAGGCCCCAGGGTGCCCCTTGGCCCTCCACATAGGGGCCTCTGACCCCAGCAAGCTACCCAGGGGTCCACCTCTCTCCCTGGACTTGCAGTAGAGGCCACAGGGTGCCCACTGGCCCTCTTCCTAGGGGCCTCTGACCCCAGCAAGCTACCCAGGGCTCCACCCCTCCCCCTGGACTTGCAGTAGAGGCCCCAGGGTGCCCCGTGGCCCTCAACCTAGGGGCCTCTGACCCCAGCAAGCTACACAGGGGTCAACCTCTCTCCCTGGACTTGCAGAAGAGGCCCCAAGGTGCCCCCTGGCCCTCCACCTTATGGCCTCTGACCCCAGCAAGCTACACAGGGGTCAACCTCTCTCCCGGGACTTGCATTAGAGGCCCCAGGGTGCCCACTGACCCTCCTCCTAGGGGCCTCTGACCACAGCAAGCTACCCAGGGGTCCACCTCTCTCCCTGGACTTGCAGTAGAGGCCCTAGGGTGCCCGCTGGCCCTTTACCTGGAGCCTCTGACCCCAGCAAGCTACCCAGGGGTCCACCTCTCTCCCTGGACTTGCAGTAGAGGCACTAGGGAACCCCCTGGCCCTTCACTTAGGGGTCTCTGACCCCAGCAAGCTACCCATGGCTCAACCTCTATCCCTGGACTTGCGGTATAGGCCCCAGGGTGCCCCCTTGCCCTCAACCTAGGGGCCTCTGACCCCAGCAAGCTACACAGGGGTCAACCTCTCTCCCTGGACATGCAGTAGAGGCCCCAATGTGCCCCCTGGCCCACCACATTATGGCCTCTGACCCCAGCAAGCTACCCAGGGGTCCACCTCTCTCCCTGGACTTGCAGTGGAGGCCCCAGGGTGCTCCCTGGCCCTCCACCTATTGCCTCTGACCCCAGCAAGCTACCCAGGGGTTCCACCTCTCTCCCTGGACTTGCAGTAGAGGCCCCCAGGGTGCCCCTGGCCCTCCACCTAGGGCCTTCTGACCACAGCAAGCTACCCAGGGGTTCACCTCTCTCCCTGGACTTGCAGTAGAGGCCCTAGGGTGCCCGCTGACCCTTCACCTAGAGCCTCTGACCCCAGCAATTTACCCAGGGGTCCACCTCTCTCTCTGGACTTGCAGTAGAGGCCCCAGTGTGCCCCCTGGCCCTCCACCTAGGGGCCTCTGACCCCAGCAAGCTACCCAGGGGTCCACCTCTCTCCCTTGACTTGCAGTAGAGGCCACAGGGTGCCCACTGGCACTCTTCCTAGGGGCCTCTGACCCCAGCAAGCTACCCAGGGGTTCCACCTCTCTCCCTGGACTTGCAGTAGAGGCCCCCAGGGTGCCCCTGGCCCTCCACCTAGGGCCTTCTTACCACAGCAAGCTACCCAGGGGTTCACCTCTCTCCCTGGACTTGCAGTAGAGGCCCTAGGGTGCCCGCTGACCCTTCACCTAGAGCCTCTGACCCCAGCAATTTACCCAGGGGTCCACCTCTCTCTCTGGACTTGCAGTAGAGGCCCCAGGGTGCCCCCTGGCCCTCCACCTAGGGGCCTCTGACCCCAGCAAGCTACCCAGGGGTCCACCTCTCTCCCTTGACTTGCAGTAGAGGCCACAGGGTGCCCACTGGCACTCTTCCTAGGGGCCTCTGACCCCAGCAAGCTACCCAGGGCTCCACCTCTCCCCCTGGACTTGCAGTAGAGGCCCCAGGGTGCCCTGTGGCCCTCTACCTAGGGGCCTCTGACCCCAGCAAGCTACCTTGGGGTCCACCTCTCTCCCTGGACTTGCATTAGAGGCCCCAGGGTGTCCCCTCGCCCTCCACCTAGGGGCCTCTGACAACAGCAAGCTACCCAGGGGTCCACCTCTCTCCCTGGACTGGCATTAGAGGCCCCAAGGTGCCCCCTGGCCCTCCACCTTATGGCCTCTGGCCCCAGCAAGCTACCCAGGGGTCCACCTCTCTCCCTGGACTTGCAGCAGAGGCACTAGGGCACCCCCTGGCCCTTCACTTAGGGGCCTTTGACCCCAGCAAGCTACCCAGGGCTCCACCTCTATCCCTGGACTTGCGGTATAGGCCCCAGGGTGCCCCCTTGCCCTCAACCTAGGGGCCTCTGACCCCAGCAAGCTACACAGGAGTCCACCTCTTTCCCTGGACTTGCATTAGAGGCCCTAGGGTGCCCCCTGGCCCTCCACCAAGGGGCCTCTGATAGCAGGAAGCTGCCCAGGGGTCCACTTCTCTCCCTGGACTTGCAGTACAGGCCCCAGGGTGCCCACTGACCCTCCTCCTAGGGGCCTATTACCACAGCAAGCTACCCAGGGGTCCACCTCTCTCCCTGGACTTGCAGTGGAGGCCCCAGCGTGCTCCCTGGCCCTCCACCTATTGCCTCTGACACCAGCAAGCTACCCAGGGGTTCCACCTCTCTCCCTGGACTTGCAGTAGAGGCCCCAGGGTGCCCCTGGCCCTCCACCTAGGGCCTTCTGACCTTAGCAAGCTACCCAGGGGTCCACCTCTCTCCCTGGACTTGCAGTAGAGGCCCTAGGGTGCCCCCTGGCCCTTCACCTAGAGCCTCTGACCCCAGCAATTTACCCAGGGGTCCACATCTCTCTCTGGACTTGCAGTAGAGGCCCCAGGGTGCCCCCTTGCCCTCCACCCAGGTTCCTCTGACCCCAGCAAAGTACACAGGGGTCAACCTCTCTCCCGAGACTTGCAGTATAGGCCCCAGGGTGCCCCCTTGCCCTCCACGTAGGGTCCTTTCACTCCAGCAAGCTACCCAGGGGTCCAGCTCTCTCTCTGGACTTGCAGTATCGGCCACAGGGTGCCCCTTTGCCCTCCACCTAGGGGCCTCTGACCCCAGCAAGCTTCCCAGGAGTCCACCTTTCTCCCTGGACTTGCAGTAGAGGCCCCAGGGTGCCCCCTGGCCCTCCACCTTATGGCCTCTGACCCCAGCAAGCTACCCAGGGGTCCACCTCTCTCCCTGGACTTGCAGTAGAGGCCCTATGGTGCCCCCTGGCCCTCCACCAAGGGGCCTCTGACAGCAGGAAGCTACCCAGGGGTCCACCTCTCTCCCTGGACTTGCAGTAGAGGCCCTAGGGTCCCCCTTGGCCCTTCACATAGGGGCCTCTGACCACAGCAAGCTACCTAGGGCTCCACCTCTCTCCCTGGACTTGCAGTAGAGGCCCCAGGTTGCTACCTGGCCTTCCACCTATTGCCTCTAACCCCAGCAAGCTACCCAATGATCCACCTCCCTTCCTGGACTTGCAGTAGCGGCCATAGGGTCCCCCCTTGCCCTTCACCTAGGGGCCTTCGACCCCGGCAAGCTACCCAGGGGTCCACCTCTCTCCCTGGACTTGCAGTAGAGGCACTAAAGCACCCCCTGGCCCTTCACTTAGGGTCCTCTGACCCCAGCAAGCTACCAAGGGCTCCACCTCTATCCCTGGACTTGCGGTATAGGCCCCAGGGTGCCCCCTTGCCCTCAACGGGGCCTCTGACCCCAGCAAGCTACTCAGGGGTCCACCTCTCTCCCTGGACTTGCAGTAGAGGCCCCAGGGTGCTCCCTGGCCCTTAACCTATTGCCTCTGACCCCTGCAAGCTACCCAGGGGTTCCACCTCTCTCCCTGGACTTCAGTAGAGGCCCCTGGGTGCCCCCTTGCCCTCAACCCAGGTTCCTCTGATCCCAGCAAGCTACCCAGGGGTCCACCTCTCTCCCTGGACTTGCATTAGAGGCCCTAGGGTGCCCCCTTGCCCTCCACCAAGGGGCCTCTGATAGCAGGAAGCTGCCCAGGGGTCCACTTCTCTCCCTGGACTTGCAGTACAGGCCCCAGGGTGCTCACTGACCCTCCTCCTAGGGGCCTATTACCACAGCAAGCTACCCAGGGGTCCACCTCTCTCCCTGGACTTGCAGTGGAGGCCCCAGCATGCTCCCTGGCCCTCCACCTATTGCCTCTGACCCTTAGCAATCTACCCAGGGGTTCTACCTCTCTGCCTGGACTTGCAATAGAGGCCCCAGGGTACCCCTGGCCCTCCACCTAGGGCCTTCTGACCTCAGCAAGCTACCCAGGGGTTCACCTCTCTCCCTGGACTTGCAGTAGAGGCCCTAGGGTGCCCCCTGGCCCTTCACCTAGAGCCTCTGACCCCAGCAAGTTACCCAGGGGTCCACCTCTCTCTCTGGACTTGCAATAGAGGCCCCAGGGTGCCCCCTGGCCCTCCACCTAGGGGCCTCTGACCCCAGCAAGCTACCCAGGGGTCCACCTCTCTCCCTGGACTTGCAGTAGAGGCCACAGGGTGCCCACTTGCCCTCTTCCTAGGGGCCTCTGACCCCAGCAAGCTACCCAGGGCTCCACCTCTCCCCCTGGACTTGCAGTAGAGGCCCCAGGGTGCCCCGTGGCCCTCAACCTAGGGGCCTCTGACCCCAGCAAGCTACCCTGGGGTCCACCTCTCACCCTGGACTTGCAGTAGAGGCCCCAGGGTGCCCCCTGGCCCTCCACCTAGGGGCCTCTGACCCCAGCAACATACCCAGGGCTCCACCTCTCCCCCTGGACTTGCAGTAGAGGCCCCAGGGTGCCCCGTGGCCCTCAACCTAGGGGCCTCTGACCCCAGCAAACTACACAGGGGTCAACCTCTCTCCTTGGACTTGCAGTAGAGGCCCCAGGGTGCTCCCTGGCCCTCCACCTATTGCCTTTGACCCCAGCAAGCTACCCAGGGGTTCCATCTCTCTTCCTGGACTTGCAGTAGAGGCCCTAGGGTGCCCCCTGGCCTTCCATCTAGGGGCGTCTGACCCCTTCAAGCAACCCAGGGATCCAGCTCTCTCCCTCGTCTTGCAGTATAGGCCCCAGGGTGCCCCCTTGCCCTCCACTCAGGGCCCTCTGACCCCAACAAGCTACCCAGGGGTCCAGCTCTCTGTCTGGACTAGCAGTATAGGCCCCAGGGCACCCCTTTGCCCTCCACCTAGGGGCCTGTGACCACAGCAAGCTTCCCAGGGGTCCACCTCTCTCCCTGGACTTGCAGTATAGGCCCCAGGGTCCCCCCTGGCCCTCCACCCAGGGGCCTCTGACCCTAGCAAGCTACCCAGGGGTATATATCTCTCCCTGGACTTGCAGTATAGGCCCAAGTGTGCCCCCTCGCCCTCCACATAGGAGCCTTTGTCCCTATCAAGCTTCCCAGGGGTCCACCTCTCCCCCTGGACTTGCAGTAGAGGGGCCTGGGTGCCCCCTTGCCCTCCACCCAGGTTCCTCTGATCCCAGCAAGCTACCCAGGGGTCCACCTCTCTCACTGGACTTGCAGTAGAGGCCCCAGGGTGCCCCCTGGCCCTCCACCTAGGGGCCTCTGACCCCAGCAAGCTACCCAGGGGTCCACCTCTCTCACTGGACTTGCAGTAGAGGCCCTATGGTGCCCCCTGGCCCTTCAACTAGGGGCCTCTGACACCAGCAAGCTACCCAGGGGTCCACCTCTCTCACTGGACTTGCAGTAGAGGCCCCAGGGTGCCCCCTGGCCCTCCACCTAGGGGCCCCTGACCCCAGCAAGCTACTCAGGGGTCCACCTCTCTCCCAGGACTTGCAGTAGAGCCACTAGGGCACCCCCTGGCCCTTCACTTAGGGGCCTCTGACCCCAGCAAGCTACCCAGGGCTCCACCTCTATCCCTGGTCTTGCGGTATAGGCCCCAGGGTGCCCCCTTGCCCTCAACCTAGGGGCCTCTGACCCCAGCAAGCTACACAGGGGTCAACCTCTCTCCCTGGACATGCAGTAGAGCCCCCAAGGTGCCCCCTGGCCCTCCACCTTATGGCCTCTGACCCCAGCAAGCTACCCAGGGGTCCATATCTCTCCCTGGACTTGCATTAGAGGCCCTAGGGTGCCCCCTGGCCCTCCACCAAGGGGCCTCTGACAGCAGAAAGCTGCCCAGGGTTCCACCTCTCTCCCTGGACTTGCAGTACAGGCCCCAGGGTGACCACTGGCCCTCCTCCTAGGGGCCTCTGACCACAGCAAGCTACTCAGGGGTCCACCTCTCTCCCTGGACTTGCAGTAGAGGCCCCAGGGTGCTCCCTGGCCCTCCGCCTACTGCCTTTGACCTCAGCAAGCTACCCAAGGGTACCACCTCTCTCCCTGGACTTGCAGTAGAGGCCCCAGGGTGCCCCTGGCCCTCCACCTAGGGCCTTCTGACCTCAGCAATCTACCCAGGGGTTCACCTCTCTCCCTGGACTTGCAGTAGAGGCCCTAGGGTGCCCCCTGGCCCTTCACCTAGGGGTCTCTGACCCCAGCAAGCTACCCAGGGGTCCACCTCTCTCTCTGGAAATGCAGTAGAGGCCCCGGGGTGCCCCCTGGCCCTCCACCTAGGGGCCTCTGACCCCAGCGAGCTACCCAGGGGTCCACCTCTCTCCCTGGACTTTTAGTAGAGGCCACAGGGTGCCCCCTGGCCCTACTTCAAGGGGCCTCTGACCCCAGCAAGCTACCCAGGGGTCCACCTCTCTCACTGGATTTGAAGTAGAGGCACTAGGGTGCCCCCTGGCCCTTCGCCTAGGGGCCTCTGACCCCAGCAAGCTTCCCAGTAGTCCACCTTTCTCCCTGGACTTGCAGTAGAGGCCCCAGGGTGCCCCCTGGCCCTCCACCTTATGGCCTCTGACCCCAGCAAGCTACCCAGGGGTCCACCTCTCTCCCTGGACTTGCAGTAGAGGCCCTATGGTGCCCCCTGGCCCTCCACCAAGGGGCCTCTGACAGCAGGAAGCTACCCAGGGGTCCACCTCTCTCCCTGGACTTGCAGTAGAGGCCCTAGGGTCCCCCCTGGCCCTTCACATAGGGGCCTCTGACCACAGCAAGCTACCTAGGGCTCCACCTCTCTCCCTGGACTTGCAGTAGAGGCCCCAGGTTGCTCCCTGGCCTTCCACCTATTGCCTCTAACCCCAGCAAGCTACCCAATGATCCACCTCCCTTCCTGGACTTGCAGTAGCGGCCATAGGGTCCCCCCTTGCCCTTCACCTAGGGGCCTTCGACCCCGGCAAGCTACCCAGGGGTCCACCTCTCTCCCTGGACTTGCAGTAGAGGCACTAAAGCACCCCCTGGCCCTTCACTTAGGGTCCTCTGACCCCAGCAAGCTACCAAGGGCTCCACCTCTATCCCTGGACTTGCGGTATAGGCCCCAGGGTGCCCCCTTGCCCTCAACCTAGGGGCCTCTGACCCCAGCAAGCTACTCAGGGGTCCACCTCTCTCCCTGGACTTGCAGTAGAGGCCCCAGGGTGCTCCCTGGCCCTTAACCTATTGCCTCTGACCCCTGCAAGCTACCCAGGGGTTCCACCTCTCTCCCTGGACTTCAGTAGAGGCCCCAGGGTGCCCCTGGCCCTCCACCTAGGGCCTTCTGACCTCAGCAAGCTACCCAGGGGTTCACCTCTCTCCCTGGACTTGCAGTAGAGGCCCCTGGGTGCCCCCTTGCCCTCAACCCAGGTTCCTCTGATCCCAGCAAGCTACCCAGGGGTCCACCTCTCTCACTGGACTTGAAGTAGAGGCCCCAGGGTGCCCCCTGGCCCTCCACCTAGGGGCCTCTGACCCCAGCAAGCTACCCAGGGGTCCACCTCTCTCACTGGACTTGCAGTAGAGGCCCTAGGGTGCCCCCTGGCCCTTCAACTAGGGAACTCTGACACCAGCAAGCTAACCAGGGGTCCACCTCTCTCACTGGACTTGCAGTAGAGGCCCCAGGGTGCCCCCTGGCCCTCCACCTAGGGGCCTCTGACCCCAGCAAGCTACTCAGGGGTCCACCTCTCTCCGAGGACTTGCAGTAGAGGCACTAGGACACCCCCTGGCCCTTCACTTAGGGGCCTCTGACCCCAGCAAGCTACCCAGGACTCCACCTCTATCCCTGGACTTGCGGTATAGGCCCCAGGGTGCCCCCTTGCCCTCAACCTAGGGGCCTCTGACCCCAGCAAGCTACACAGGGGTCAACCTCTCTCCCTGGACATGCAGTAGAGACCCCAAGGTGCCCCCTGGCCCTCCACCTTATGGCGTCTTACCCCAGCAAGCTACCCAGGGGTCCACCTCTCTCCCTGGACTTGCATTAGAGGCCCTAGGGTGCCCCCTGGCCCTCCACCAAGGGGCCTCTGACAGCAGGAAGCTGCCCAGGGGTCCACCTCTCTCTCTGGACTTGCAGTACAGGCCCCAGGGTGACCACTGGCCCTCCTCCTAGGGGCCTTTGACCTCAGCAAGCTACCCAGGGGTTCCACCTCTCTCCCTGGACTTGCAGTGGAGGCCCCAGCATGCTCCCTGGCCCTCCACCTATTGCCTCTGACCCCAGCAAGCTACCCAGGGGTTCTACCTCTCTCCCTGGACTTGCAATAGAGGCCCCAAGGTGCCCCTGGCCCTCCACCTAGGGCCTTCTGACCTCAGCAAGCTACCCAGGGGTTCACCTCTCTCCCTGGACTTGCAGTAGAGGCCCTAGGGTGCCCCCTGGCCCTTCACCTAGAGCCTCTGACCCCAGCAAGTTACCCAGGGGTCCACCTCTCTCTCTGGACTTGCAGTAGAGGCCCCAGGGTGCCCCCTGGCCCTCCACCTAGGGGACTCTGACCCCAGCAAGCTACCCAGGGGTCCACCTCTCTCCCTGGACTTGCAGTAGAGGCCACAGGGTGCCCACTGGCCCTCTTCCTAGGGGCCTCTGACCCCAGCAAGCTACCCTTGGCTCCACCTCTCCCACTGGACTTGCAGTAGAGGCCCCAGGGTGCCCCGTGGCCCTCAACCTAGGTGCCTCTGACCCCAGCAAGCTACCTAGGGGTCCACCTCTCTCATTGGACTTGCAGTAGAGGCTACAGGGTGCCCCTGGCCCTCTTCCTAGGGGCCTCTGACCCCTGCAAGCTACCAAAGGGTCCACCTCTCTTCCTGGACTTGAAGTAGAGGTACTAGGGTGCCCCCTGGCCCTTCACCTAGGGGCCTCTGACCCCAGCAAGCTACCCAGGGGTCCACCTCTCTCCCTGGACTTCCAGTAGAGGCCCCAGGGTGCTCCCTGGCCCTCCACCTATTGCCTCTGACCCCAGCAAGCTACCCAGGGGTTCCACCTCTCTCCCTGGACTTGCAGTAGAGGCCCCAGGGTGCCCCTGGCCCTCCACCTAGGGCCTTCTGACCTCAGCAAGCTACCCAGGGGTTCACCTCTCTCCCTGGACTTGCAGTAGAGGCCCTAGGGTGCCCCCTGGCCCTTCACCTAGGGGCCTCTGAACCCAGCAAGCTACCCAGGGGTCCACCTCTCTCTCTGGACTTGCAGTAGAGGCCCCAGGGTGCCCCCTGGCCCTCCACATAGGGGCCTCTGACCCCAGCAAGCTACCCAGGGGTCAACGTCTCTCCCTGGACTTGCAGTAGAGGCCACAGGGTGCCCACTGGCCCTCTTCTTAGGGGCCTCTGACCCCAGCAAGCTACCCTTGGCTCCACCTCTCCCCCTGGACTTGCAGTAGAGGCCCCAGGGTGCCCCCTGGACCTCCACCTTATGGCCTCTGACCCCAGCAAGCTACACAGGGGTCAACCTCTCTCCCTGGACTTGCATTAGGGGCCCTAGGGTGCCCCCAGGCCCTCCACCAAGGGGCCTCTGACAGCAGGAAGCTGCCCAGGGGTCCACTTCTCTCCCTGGACTTGCAGTACAGGCCCCAGGGTGCCCACTGACCCTCCTCCTAGGGGCCTCTGACCACAGCAAGCTACCCAGGGGTCCACCTCTCTCCCTGGACTTGCAGTGGAGGCCCCAGGGTGCTCCCTGGCCCTCCACCTATTGCCTCTGACCCCAGCAAGCTACCCAGCGGTTCCACCTCTCTCCCTGGACTTGCAGTAGAGGCCCCCAGGGTGCCCCTGGCCCTCCACCTAGGGCCTTCTGACCACAGCAAGCTACCCAGGGGTTCACCTCTCTCCCTGGACTTGTAGTAGAGGCCCTAGGGTGCCCGCTGACCCTTCACCTAGAGCCTCTGACCCCAGCAAGTTACCCAGGGGTCCACCTCTCTCTCTAAACTTGCAGTAGAGGCCCCAGGGTGCCCCCTGGCCCTCCACCTAGAGGCCTCTGACCCCAGCAAGCTACCCAGGGGTCCACCTCTCTCCCTTGACTTGCAGTAGAGGCCACAGGGTGCCCACTGGCACTCTTCCTAGGGGCCTCTGACCCCAGCAAGCTACCCAGGGCTCCACCTCTCCCCCTGGACTTGCAGTAGAGGCCCCAGGGTGCCCCGTGGCCCTCTACCTAGGGGCCTCTGACCCCAGCAAGCTACCTTGGGGTCCACCTCTCTCCCTGGACTTGCAGTAGAGGCCCCAGGGTGTCCCCTCGCCCTCCACCTAGGGGCCTCTGACCCCAGCAAGCTACCCAGGGGTCCACCTCTCTCCCTGTACTGGCAGTAGAGGCCCCAAGGTGCCCCCTGGCCCTCCACCTTATGGCCTCTGTCCCCAGCAAGCTACCCAGGGGTCCACCTCTCTCCCTGGACTTGCAGCAGAGGCACTAGGGCACTCCCTGGCCCTTCACTTAGGGGCCTTTGACCCCAGCAAGCTACCCAGGGCTCCACCTCTATCCCTGGACTTGCGGTATAGGCCCAGGGTGCCCCCTTGCCCTCAACCTAGGGGCCTCTGACCCCAGCAAGCTACACAGGAGTCCACCTCTTTCCCTGGACTTGCATTAGAGGCCCTAGGGTGCCCCCTGGCCCTCCACCAAGGGGCCTCTGATAGCAGGAAGCTGCCCAGGGGTCCACTTCTCTCCCTGGACTTGCAGTACAGGCCCCAAGGTGCCCACTGACCCTCCTCCTAGGGGCCTCTGACCACAGCAAGCTACCCAGGGGTCCACCTCTCTCCCTGGACTTGCAGTGGAGGCCCCAGGGTGCTCCCTGGCCCTCCACCTATTGCCTCTGACCCCAGCAAGCTACCCAGGGGTTCCACCTCTCTCCCTGGACTTGCAGTAGAGGCCCCAGGGTGCCCCTGGCCCTCCACCTAGGGCCTTCTGACCTTAGCAAGCTACCCAGGGGTCCACCTCTCTCCCTGGACTTGCAGTAGAGGCCCTAGGGTGCCCCCTGGCCCTTCACCTAGAGCCTCTGACCCCAGCAAGTTACCCAGGGGTCCACCTCTCTCCCTGGACTTGCAGTAGAGGCCCCAGGGTGCCCCCTGGCCCTCCACCTAGGGGCCTCTGACCCCAGCAAGCTACCCAGGGGTCCACCTTTCTCCCTGGACTTGCAGTAGAGGCCACAGGGTGCCCACTGGCCCTCTTCCTAGGGGTCTCTGACCCCAGCAAGCTACCCAGGGCTCCACCTCTCCCCCTGGACTTGCAGTAGAGGCCCCAGGGTGACCCGTGGCCCTAAACCTAGGGGCCTCTGACCCCAGCAAGCTACCCTGGGGTCCACCTCTCACCCTGGACTTGCAGTAGAGGCCCCAGGGTGCCCCCTGGCCCTCCACCTAGGAGCCTCTGACCCCAGCAAGCTACCTAGGGGTCCACCTCTCTCATTGCACTTGCAGTAGAGGCCACAGGGTGCCCCTGGCCCTCTTCCTAGGGGCCTCTTACCCCAGCAAGCTACCAAAGGGTCCACCTCTCTCCCAGGACTTGCAATAGAGCCACTAGGGCACCCCCTGGCCCTTCACTTAGGGGCCTCTGGCCCAGCAAGCTACCCAGGGCTCCACCTCTATCCCTGGACTTGCGGTATAGGCCCCATGGTGCCCCCTTGCCCTCAACCTAGGGGCCTCTGACCCCAGCAAGCTACACAGGGGTCAACCTCTCTCCCTGGACATGCAGTAGAGCCCCCAAGGTGCCCCCTGGCCCTCCACCTTATGGCCTCTGACCCCAGCAAGCTACCCAGGGGTCCATCTCTCTCCCTGGACTTGCATTAGAGGCCCTAGGTTGCCCCCTTGCCCTCCACCAAGGGGCCTCTGACAGCAGAAAGCTGCCCAGGGGTCCACCTCTCTCCCTGGACTTGCAGTACAGGGCCCAGGGTGACCACTGGCCCTCCTCCTAGGGGCCTCTGACCACAGCAAGCTACTCAGGGGTCCACCTCTCTCCCTGGACTTGCAGTAGAGGCCCCAGGGTGCTCCCTGGCCCTCCACCTATTGCCTTTGACCTCAGCAAGCTACCCAGGGGTTCCACCTCTCTCCCTGGACTTGCAGTAGAGGCCCCAGGGTGCCCCATGGCCCTCAACCTAGGGGCCTCTGACCCCAGCAAGCTACCCAGGGGTCCACCTGTTTCCCTGGACTTGCAGTAGAGGCCCCAGGGTGCCCCCTGGCCCTCCAACTAGGGGCCTCTGACCCCAGCAAGCTACCCAGGGGTCCAACTCTCTCACTAGACTTGCAGTAGAGGCCCCAGGGTGCCCCTTGGCCCCCCGCCTAGGGGCCTCTGACTCCAGCCAGCTACCCAGGGGTCCACCTCTCTCCCTGGACTTGCAGAAGAGCTACTAGGGCACCCCCTGGCCCTTCATTTAGGGGCCTCTGACCCCAGCAAGCTACCCAGGGCTCCACCTCTATCCCTGGACTTGCTGTATAGGCCCCAGGTTGCCCCCTTGCCCTCAACCTAGGGGCTTCTGACCCCAGCAAGCTACACAGGGGTCAACCTCTCTCCCTGGACTTGCAGTAGAGGCCCCAAGATGCCCCCTGGCCCTCCACCTTATGGCCTCTGACCCCAGCAAGCTACCCAGGAGTCCACCTCTCTCCCTGGACTTGCATTAGAGGCCCTAGGGTGCCCCCTTGCCCTCCACCAAGGGGCCTCTGATAGCAGGAAGCTGCCCAGGGGTCCACTTCTCTCCCTGGACTTGCAGTACAGGCCCCAGGGTGCTCACTGACCCTCCTCCTAGGGGCCTATTACCACAGCAAGCTACCCAGGGGTCCACCTCTCTCCCTGGACTTGCAGTGGAGGCCCCAGCATGCTCCCTGGCCCTCCACCTATTGCCTCTGACCCTTAGCAAGCTACCCAGGGGTTCTACCTCTCTGCCTGGACTTGCAATAGAGGCCCCAGGGTGCCCCTGGCCCTCCACCTAGGGCCTTCTGACCTCAGCAAGCTACCCAGGGGTTCACCTCTCTCCCTGGACTTGCAGTAGAGGCCCTAGGGTGCCCCCTGGCCCTTCACCTAGAGCCTCTGACCCTAGCAAGTTACCCAGGGGTCCACCTCTCTCTCTGGACTTGCAGTAGAGGCCCCAGGGTGCCCCCTGGCCCTCCACCTAGGGGCCTCTGACCCCAGCAAGCTACCCAGGACTCCACCTCTATCCCTGGACTTGCGGTATAGGCCCCAGGGTGCCCCCTTGCCCTCAACCTAGGGGCCTCTGACCCCAGCAAGCTACACAGGGGTCAACCTCTCTCCCTGGACATGCAGTAGAGACCCCAAGGTGCCCCCTGGCCCTCCACCTTATGGCGTCTTACCCCAGCAAGCTACCCAGGGGTCCACCTCTCTCCCTGGACTTGCATTAGAGGCCCTAGGGTGCCCCCTGGCCCTCCACCAAGGGGCCTCTGACAGCAGGAAGCTGCCCAGGGGTCCACCTCTCTCCCTGGACTTGCAGTACAGGCCCCAGGGTGACCACTGGCCCTCCTCCTAGGGGCCTTTGACCTCAGCAAGCTACCCAGGGGTTCCACCTCTCTCCCTGGACTTGCAGTGGAGGCCCCAGCATGCTCCCTGGCCCTCCACCTATTGCCTCTGACCCCAGCAAGCTACCCAGGGGTTCTACCTCTCTCCCTGGACTTGCAATAGAGGCCCCAGGGTGCCCCTGGCCCTCCACCTAGGGCCTTCTGACCTCAGCAAGCTACCCAGGGGTTCTACCTCTCTCCCTGGACTTGCAATAGAGGCCCCAGGGTGCCCCTGGCCCTCCACCTAGGGCCTTCTGACCTCAGCAAGCTACCCAGGGGTTCCACCTCTCTCCCTGGACTTGCAGTGGAGGCCCCAGCATGCTCCCTGGCCCTCCACCTATTGCCTCTGACCCCAGCAAGTTACCCAGGGGTCCACCTCTCTCTCTGGACTTGCAGTAGAGGCCCCAGGGTGCCCCCTGGCCCTCCACCTAGGGGACTCTGACCCCAGCAAGCTACCCAGGGGTCCACCTCTCTCCCTGGACTTGCAGTAGAGGCCACAGGGTGCCCACTGGCCCTCTTCCTAAGGGCCTCTGACCCCAGCAAGCTACCCTTGGCTCCACCTCTCCCACTGGACTTGCAGTAGAGGCCCCAGGGTGCCCCGTGGCCCTCAACCTAGGTGCCTCTGACCCCAGCAAGCTACCTAGGGGTCCACCTCTCTCATTGGACTTGCAGTAGAGGCTACAGGGTGCCCCTGGCCCTCTTCCTAGGGGCCTCTGACCCCAGCAAGCTACCAAAGGGTCCACCTCTCTTCCTGGACTTGAAGTAGAGGTACTAGGGTGCCCCCTGGCCCTTCACATAGGGGCCTCTGACCCCAGCAAGCTACCCAGGGGTTCCACCTCTCTCCCTGGACTTGCAGTAGAGGCCCCCAGGGTGCCCCTGGCCCTCCACCTAGGGCCTTCTGACCACAGCAAGCTACCCAGGGGTTCACCTCTCTCCCTGGACTTGTAGTAGAGGCCCTAGGGTGCCCGCTGACCCTTCACCTAGAGCCTCTGACCCCAGCAAGTTACCCAGGGGTCCACCTCTCTCTCTAAACTTGCAGTAGAGGCCCCAGGGTGCCCCCTGGCCCTCCACCTAGAGGCCTCTGACCCCAGCAAGCTACCCAGGGGTCCACCTCTCTCCCTTGACTTGCAGTAGAGGCCACAGGGTGCCCACTGGCACTCTTCCTAGGGGCCTCTGACCCCAGCAAGCTACCCAGGGCTCCACCTCTCCCCCTGGACTTGCAGTAGAGGCCCCAGGGTGCCCCGTGGCCCTCTACCTATTGCCTTTGACCCCAGCAAGCTACCCAGGGGTTCCATCTCTCTTCCTGGACTTGCAGTAGAGGCCCTAGGGTGTCCCCTCGCCCTCCACCTAGGGGCCTCTGACCCCAGCAAGCTACCCAGGGGTCCACCTCTCTCCCTGTACTGGCAGTAGAGGCCCCAGGGTGCCCCTGGCCCTCCACCTAGGGCCTTCTGACCTCAGCAATCTACCCAGGGGTTCACCTCTCTCCCTGGACTTGCAGTAGAGGCCCTAGGGTGCCCCCTGGCCCTTCACCTAGGGGTCTCTGACCCCAGCAAGCTACCCAGGGGTCCACCTCTCTCTCTGGAAATGCAGTAGAGGCCCCAAGGTGCCCCCTGGCCCTCCACCTAGGGGCCTCTGACCCCAGCGAGCTACCCAGGGGTCCACCTCTCTCCCTGGACTTTTAGTAGAGGCCACAGGGTGCCCCCTGGCCCTACTTCAAGGGGCCTCTGACCCCAGCAAGCTACCCAGGGGTCCACCTCTCTCACTGGACTTGAAGTAGAGGCACTAGGGTGCCCCCTGGCCCTTCGCCTAGGGGCCTCTGACCCCAGCAAGCTTCCCAGGAGTCCACCTTTCTCCCTGGACTTGCAGTAGAGGCCCCAGGGTGCCCCCTGGCCCTCCACCTTATGGCCTCTGACCCCAGCAAGCTACCCAGGGGTCCACCTCTCTCCCTGGACTTGCAGTAGAGGCCCTATGGTGCCCCCTGGCCCTCCACCAAGGGGCCTCTGACAGCAGGAAGCTACCCAGGGGTCCACCTCTCTCCCTGGACTTGCAGTAGAGGCCCTAGGGTCCCCCCTGGCCCTTCACATAGGGGCCTCTGACCACAGCAAGCTACCCAGGGCTCCACCGCTCTCCCTGGACTTGCAGTAGAGGCCCCAGGTTGCTCCCTGGCCTTCCACCTATTGCCTCTAACCCCAGCAAGCTACCCAATGATCCACCTCCCTTCCTGGACTTGCAGTAGCGGCCATAGGGTCCCCCCTTGCCCTTCACCTAGGGGCCTTCGACCCCGGCAAGCTACCCAGGGGTCCACCTCTCTCCCTGGACTTGCAGTAGAGGCACTAAAGCACCCCCTGGCCCTTCACTTAGGGTCCTCTGACCCCAGCAAGCTACCAAGGGCTCCACCTCTATCCCTGGACTTGCGGTATAGGCCCCAGGGTGCCCCCTTGCCCTCAACCTAGGGGCCTCTGACCCCAGCAAGCTACTCAGGGGTCCACCTCTCTCCCTGGACTTGCAGTAGAGGCCCCAGGGTGCTCCCTGGCCCTTAACCTATTGCCTCTGACCCCTGCAAGCTACCCAGGGGTTCCACCTCTCTCCCTGGACTTCAGTAGAGGCCCCAGGGTGCCCCTGGCCCTCCACCTAGGGCCTTCTGACCTCAGCAAGCTACCCAGGGGTTCACCTCTCTCCCTGGACTTGCAGTAGAGGCCCCTGGGTGCCCCCTTGCCCTCAACCCAGGTTCCTCTGATCCCAGCAAGCTACCCAGGGGTCCACCTCTCTCACTGGACTTGAAGTAGAGGCCCCAGGGTGCCCCCTGGCCCTCCACCTAGGGGCCTCTGACCCCAGCAAGCTACCCAGGGGTCCACCTCTCTCACTGGACTTGCAGTAGAGGCCCTAGGGTGCCCCCTGGCCCTTCAACTAGGGAACTCTGACACCAGCAAGCTAACCAGGGGTCCACCTCTCTCACTGGACTTGCAGTAGAGGCCCCAGGGTGCCCCCTGGCCCTCCACCTAGGGGCCTCTGACCCCAGCAAGCTACTCAGGGGTCCACCTCTCTCCGAGGACTTGCAGTAGAGGCACTAGGACACCCCCTGGCCCTTCACTTAGGGGCCTCTGACCCCAGCAAGCTACCCAGGACTCCACCTCTATCCCTGGACTTGCGGTATAGGCCCCAGGGTGCCCCCTTGCCCTCAACCTAGGGGCCTCTGACCCCAGCAAGCTACACAGGGGTCAACCTCTCTCCCTGGACATGCAGTAGAGACCCCAAGGTGCCCCCTGGCCCTCCACCTTATGGCGTCTTACCCCAGCAAGCTACCCAGGGGTCCACCTCTCTCCCTGGACTTGCATTAGAGGCCCTAGGGTGCCCCCTGGCCCTCCACCAAGGGGCCTCTGACAGCAGGAAGCTGCCCAGGGGTCCACCTCTCTCCCTGGACTTGCAGTACAGGCCCCAGGGTGACCACTGGCCCTCCTCCTAGGGGCCTTTGACCTCAGCAAGCTACCCAGGGGTTCCACCTCTCTCCCTGGACTTGCAGTGGAGGCCCCAGCATGCTCCCTGGCCCTCCACCTATTGCCTCTGACCCCAGCAAGCTACCCAGGGGTTCTACCTCTCTCCCTGGACTTGCAATAGAGGCCCCAGGGTGCCCCTGGCCCTCCACCTAGGGCCTTCTGACCTCAGCAAGCTACCCAGGGGTTCACCTCTCTCCCTGGACTTGCAGTAGAGGCCCTAGGGTGCCCCCTGGCCCTTCACCTAGAGCCTCTGACCCCAGCAAGTTACCCAGGGGTCCACCTCTCTCTCTGGACTTGCAGTAGAGGCCCCAGGGTGCCCCCTGGCCCTCCACCTAGGGGACTCTGACCCCAGCAAGCTACCCAGGGGTCCACCTCTCTCCCTGGACTTGCAGTAGAGGCCACAGGGTGCCCACTGGCCCTCTTCCTAAGGGCCTCTGACCCCAGCAAGCTACCCTTGGCTCCACCTCTCCCACTGGACTTGCAGTAGAGGCCCCAGGGTGCCCCGTGGCCCTCAACCTAGGTGCCTCTGACCCCAGCAAGCTACCTAGGGGTCCACCTCTCTCATTGGACTTGCAGTAGAGGCTACAGGGTGCCCCTGGCCCTCTTCCTAGGGGCCTCTGACCCCAGCAAGCTACCAAAGGGTCCACCTCTCTTCCTGGACTTGAAGTAGAGGTACTAGGGTGCCCCCTGGCCCTTCACCTAGGGGCCTCTGACCCCAGCAAGCTACCCAGGGGTCCACCTCTCTCCCTGGACTTCCAGTAGAGGCCCCAGGGTGCTCCCTGGCCCTCCACCTATTGCCTCTGACCCCAGCAAGCTACCCATGGGTTCCACCTCTCTCCCTGGACTTGCAGTAGAGGCCCCAGGGTGCCCCTGGCCCTCCACCTAGGGCCTTCTGACCTCAGCAAGCTACCCAGGGGTTCACCTCTCTCCCTGGACTTGCAGTAGAGGCCCTAGGGTGCCCCCTGGCCCTTCACCTAGGGGCCTCTGAACCCAGCAAGCTACCCAGGGGTCCACCTCTCTCTCTGGACTTGCAGTAGAGGCCCCAGGGTGCCCCCTGGCCCTCCACATAGGGGCCTCTGACCCCAGCAAGCTACCCAGGGGTCAACGTCTCTCCCTGGACTTGCAGTAGAGGCCACAGGGTGCCCACTGGCCCTCTTCTTAGGGGCCTCTGACCCCAGCAAGCTACCCTTGGCTCCACCTCTCCCCCTGGACTTGCAGTAGAGGCCCCAGGGTGCCCCCTGGACCTCCACCTTATGGCCTCTGACCCCAGCAAGCTACACAGGGGTCAACCTCTCTCCCTGGACTTGCATTAGGGGCCCTAGGGTGCCCCCAGGCCCTCCACCAAGGGGCCTCTGACAGCAGGAAGCTGCCCAGGGGTCCACTTCTCTCCCTGGACTTGCAGTACAGGCCCCAGGGTGCCCACTGACCCTCCTCCTAGGGGCCTCTGACCACAGCAAGCTACCCAGGGGTCCACCTCTCTCCCTGGACTTGCAGTGGAGGCCCCAGGGTGCTCCCTGGCCCTCCACCTATTGCCTCTGACCCCAGCAAGCTACCCAGGGGTTCCACCTCTCTCCCTGGACTTGCAGTAGAGGCCCCCAGGGTGCCCCTGGCCCTCCACCTAGGGCCTTCTGACCACAGCAAGCTACCCAGGGGTTCACCTCTCTCCCTGGACTTGTAGTAGAGGCCCTAGGGTGCCCGCTGACCCTTCACCTAGAGCCTCTGACCCCAGCAAGTTACCCAGGGGTCCACCTCTCTCTCTAAACTTGCAGTAGAGGCCCCAGGGTGCCCCCTGGCCCTCCACCTAGAGGCCTCTGACCCCAGCAAGCTACCCAGGGGTCCACCTCTCTCCCTTGACTTGCAGTAGAGGCCACAGGGTGCCCACTGGCACTCTTCCTAGGGGCCTCTGACCCCAGCAAGCTACCCAGGGCTCCACCTCTCCCCCTGGACTTGCAGTAGAGGCCCCAGGGTGCCCCGTGGCCCTCTACCTAGGGGCCTCTGACCCCAGCAAGCTACCTTGGGGTCCACCTCTCTCCCTGGACTTGCAGTAGAGGCCCCAGGGTGTCCCCTCGCCCTCCACCTAGGGGCCTCTGACCCCAGCAAGCTACCCAGGGGTCCACCTCTCTCCCTGTACTGGCAGTAGAGGCCCCAAGGTGCCCCCTGGCCCTCCACCTTATGGCCTCTGACCCCAGCAAGCTACCCAGGGGTCCACCTCTCTCCCTGGACTTGCAGCAGAGGCACTAGGGCACTCCCTGGCCCTTCACTTAGGGGCCTTTGACCCCAGCAAGCTACCCAGGGCTCCACCTCTATCCCTGGACTTGCGGTATAGGCCCAGGGTGCCCCCTTGCCCTCAACCTAGGGGCCTATGACCCCAGCAAGCTACACAGGAGTCCACCTCTTTCCCTGGACTTGCATTAGAGGCCCTAGGGTGCCCCCTGGCCCTCCACCAAGGGGCCTCTGATAGCAGGAAGCTGCCCAGGGGTCCACTTCTCTCCCTGGACTTGCAGTACAGGCCCCAAGGTGCCCACTGACCCTCCTCCTAGGGGCCTCTGACCACAGCAAGCTACCCAGGGGTCCACCTCTCTCCCTGGACTTGCAGTGGAGGCCCCAGAGTGCTCCCTGGCCCTCCACCTATTGCCTCTGACCCCAGCAAGCTACCCAGGGGTTCCACCTCTCTCCCTGGACTTGCAGTAGAGGCCCCAGGGTGCCCCTGGCCCTCCACCTAGGGCCTTCTGACCTTAGCAAGCTACCCAGGGGTCCACCTCTCTCCCTGGACTTGCAGTAGAGGCCCTAGGGTGCCCCCTGGCCCTTCACCTAGAGCCTCTGACCCCAGCAAGTTACCCAGGGGTCCACCTCTCTCTCTGGACTTGCAGTAGAGGCCCCAGGGTGCCCCCTGGCCCTCCACCTAGGGGCCTCTGACCCCAGCAAGCTACCCAGGGGTCCACCTTTCTCCCTGGACTTGCAGTAGAGGCCACAGGGTGCCCACTGGCCCTCTTCCTAGGGGTCTCTGACCCCAGCAAGCTACCCAGGGCTCCACCTCTCCCCCTGGACTTGCAGTAGAGGCCCCAGGGTGACCCGTGGCCCTAAACCTAGGGGCCTCTGACCCCAGCAAGCTACCCTGGGGTCCACCTCTCACCCTGGACTTGCAGTAGAGGCCCCAGGGTGCCCCCTGGCCCTCCACCTAGGGGCCTCTGACCCCAGCAAGCTACCTAGGGGTCCACCTCTCTCATTGCACTTGCAGTAGAGGCCACAGGGTGCCCCTGGCCCTCTTCCTAGGGGCCTCTTACCCCAGCAAGCTACCAAAGGGTCCACCTCTCTCCCAGGACTTGCAGTAGAGCCACTAGGGCACCCCCTGGCCCTTCACTTAGGGGCCTCTGACCCCAGCAAGCTACCCAGGGCTCCACCTCTATCCCTGGACTTGCGGTATAGGCCCCATGGTGCCCCCTTGCCCTCAACCTAGGGGCCTCTGACCCCAGCAAGCTACACAGGGGTCAACCTCTCTCCCTGGACATGCAGTAGAGCCCCCAAGGTGCCCCCTGGCCCTCCACCTTATGGCCTCTGACCCCAGCAAGCTACCCAGGGGTCCATCTCTCTCCCTGGACTTGCATTAGAGGCCCTAGGTTGCCCCCTTGCCCTCCACCAAGGGGCCTCTGACAGCAGAAAGCTGCCCAGGGGTCCACCTCTCTCCCTGGACTTGCAGTACAGGGCCCAGGGTGACCACTGGCCCTCCTCCTAGGGGCCTCTGACCACAGCAAGCTACTCAGGGGTCCACCTCTCTCCCTGGACTTGCAGTAGAGGCCCCAGGGTGCTCCCTGGCCCTCCACCTATTGCCTTTGACCTCAGCAAGCTACCCAGGGGTTCCACCTCTCTCCCTGGACTTGCAGTAGAGGCCCCAGGGTGCCCCATGGCCCTCAACCTAGGGGCCTCTGACCCCAGCAAGCTACCCAGGGGTCCACCTGTTTCCCTGGACTTGCAGTAGAGGCCCCAGGGTGCCCCCTGGCCCTCCAACTAGGGGCCTCTGACCCCAGCAAGCTACCCAGGGGTCCAACTCTCTCACTAGACTTGCAGTAGAGGCCCCAGGGTGCCCCTTGGCCCCCCGCCTAGGGGCCTCTGACTCCAGCCAGCTACCCAGGGGTCCACCTCTCTCCCTGGACTTGCAGAAGAGCTACTAGGGCACCCCCTGGCCCTTCATTTAGGGGCCTCTGACCCCAGCAAGCTACCCAGGGCTCCACCTCTATCCCTGGACTTGCGGTATAGGCCCCAGGTTGCCCCCTTGCCCTCAACCTAGGGGCTTCTGACCCCAGCAAGCTACACAGGGGTCAACCTCTCTCCCTGGACTTGCAGTAGAGGCCCCAAGATGCCCCCTGGCCCTCCACCTTATGGCCTCTGACCCCAGCAAGCTACCCAGGAGTCCACCTCTCTCCCTGGACTTGCATTAGAGGCCCTAGGGTGCCCCCTTGCCCTCCACCAAGGGGCCTCTGATAGCAGGAAGCTGCCCAGGGGTCCACTTCTCTCCCTGGACTTGCAGTACAGGCCCCAGGGTGCTCACTGACCCTCCTCCTAGGGGCCTATTACCACAGCAAGCTACCCAGGGGTCCACCTCTCTCCCTGGACTTGCAGTGGAGGCCCCAGCATGCTCCCTGGCCCTCCACCTATTGCCTCTGACCCTTAGCAAGCTACCCAGGGGTTCTACCTCTCTGCCTGGACTTGCAATAGAGGCCCCAGGGTGCCCCTGGCCCTCCACCTAGGGCCTTCTGACCTCAGCAAGCTACCCAGGGGTTCACCTCTCTCCCTGGACTTGCAGTAGAGGCCCTAGGGTGCCCCCTGGCCCTTCACCTAGAGCCTCTGACCCCAGCAAGTTACCCAGGGGTCCACCTCTCTCTCTGGACTTGCAGTAGAGGCCCCAGGGTGCCCCCTGGCCCTCCACCTAGGGGCCTCTGACCCCAGCAAGCTACCCAGGGGTCCACCTCTCTCCCTGGACTTGCAGTAGAGGCCACAGGGTGCCCACTTGCCCTCTTCCTAGGGGCCTCTGACCCCAGCAAGCTACCCAGGGCTCCACCTCTCCCCCTGGACTTGCAGTAGAGGCCCCAGGGTGCCCCGTGGCCCTCAACCTAGGGGCCTCTGACCCCAGCAAGCTACCCTGGGGTCCACCTCTCACCCTGGACTTGCAGTAGAGGCCCCAGGGTGCCCCCTGGCCCTCCACCTAGGGGCCTCTGACCCCAGCAACATACCCAGGGCTCCACCTCTCCCCCTGGACTTGCAGTAGAGGCCCCAGGGTGCCCCGTGGCCCTCAACCTAGGGGCCTCTGACCCCAGCAAACTACACAGGGGTCAACCTCTCTCCTTGGACTTGCAGTAGAGGCCCCAGGGTGCTCCCTGGCCCTCCACCTATTGCCTTTGACCCCAGCAAGCTACCCAGGGGTTCCATCTCTCTTCCTGGACTTGCAGTAGAGGCCCTAGGGTGCCCCCTGGCCTTCCATCTAGGGGCGTCTGACCCCTTCAAGCAACCCAGGGATCCAGCTCTCTCCCTCGTCTTGCAGTATAGGCCCCAGGGTGCCCCCTTGCCCTCCACTCAGGGCCCTCTGACCCCAACAAGCTACCCAGGGGTCCAGCTCTCTGTCTGGACTAGCAGTATAGGCCCCAGGGCACCCCTTTGCCCTCCACCTAGGGGCCTGTGACCACAGCAAGCTTCCCAGGGGTCCACCTCTCTCCCTGGACTTGCAGTATAGGCCCCAGGGTCCCCCCTGGCCCTCCACCCAGGGGCCTCTGACCCTAGCAAGCTACCCAGGGGTATATATCTCTCCCTGGACTTGCAGTATAGGCCCAAGTGTGCCCCCTCGCCCTCCACATAGGAGCCTTTGTCCCTATCAAGCTTCCCAGGGGTCCACCTCTCCCCCTGGACTTGCAGTAGAGGGCCCTGGGTGCCCCCTTGCCCTCCACCCAGGTTCCTCTGATCCCAGCAAGCTACCCAGGGGTCCACCGCTCTCACTGGACTTGCAGTAGAGGCCCCAGGGTGCCCCCTGGCCCTCCACCTAGGGGCCTCTGACCCCAGCAAGCTACCCAGGGGTCCACCTCTCTCACTGGACTTGCAGTAGAGGCCCTATGGTGCCCCCTGGCCCTTCAACTAGGGGCCTCTGACACCAGCAAGCTACCCAGGGGTCCACCTCTCTCACTGTACTTGCAGTAGAGGCCCCAGGGTGCCCCCTGGCCCTCCACCTAGGGGCCTCTGACCCCAGCAAGCTACTCAGGGGTCCACCTCTCTCCCAGGACTTGCAGTAGAGCCACTAGGGCACCCCCTGGCCCTTCACTTAGGGGCCTCTGACCCCAGCAAGCTACCCAGGGCTCCACCTCTATCCCTGGTCTTGCGGTATAGGCCCCAGGGTGCCCCCTTGCCCTCAACCTAGGGGCCTCTGACCCCAGCAAGCTACACAGGGGTCAACCTCTCTCCCTGGACATGCAGTAGAGCCCCCAAGGTGCCCCCTGGCCCTCCACCTTATGGCCTCTGACCCCAGCAAGCTACCCAGGGGTCCATATCTCTCGCTGGACTTGCATTAGAGGCCCTAGGGTGCCCCCTGGCCCTCCACCAAGGGGCCTCTGACAGCAGAAAGCTGCCCAGGGTTCCACCTCTCTCCCTGGACTTGCAGTACAGGCCCCAGGGTGACCACTGGCCCTCCTCCTAGGGGCCTCTGACCACAGCAAGCTACTCAGGGGTCCACCTCTCTCCCTGGACTTGCAGTAGAGGCCCCAGGGTGCTCCCTGGCCCTCCGCCTACTGCCTTTGACCTCAGCAAGCTACCCAAGGGTACCACCTCTCTCCCTGGACTTGCAGTAGAGGCCCCAGGGTGCCCCTGGCCCTCCACCTAGGGCCTTCTGACCTCAGCAATCTACCCAGGGGTTCACCTCTCTCCCTGGACTTGCAGTAGAGGCCCTAGGGTGCCCCCTGGCCCTTCACCTAGGGGTCTCTGACCCCAGCAAGCTACCCAGGGGTCCACCTCTCTCTCTGGAAATGCAGTAGAGGCCCCAGGGTGCCCCCTGGCCCTCCACCTAGGGGCCTCTGACCCCAGCGAGCTACCCAGGGGTCCACCTCTCTCCCTGGACTTTTAGTAGAGGCCACAGGGTGCCCCCTGGCCCTACTTTAAGGGGCCTCTGACCCCAGCAAGCTACCCAGGGGTCCACCTCTCTCACTGGACTTGAAGTAGAGGCACTAGGGTGCCCCCTGGCCCTTCGCCTAGGGGCCTCTGACCCCAGCAAGCTTCCCAGGAGTCCACCTTTCTCCCTGGACTTGCAGTAGAGGCCCCAGGGTGCCCCCTGGCCCTCCACCTTATGGCCTCTGACCCCAGCAAGCTACCCAGGGGTCCACCTCTCTCCCTGGACTTGCAGTAGAGGCCCTATGGTGCCCCCTGGCCCTCCACCAAGGGGCCTCTGACAGCAGGAAGCTACCCAGGGGTCCACCTCTCTCCCTGGACTTGCAGTAGAGGCCCTAGGGTCCCCCCTGGCCCTTCACATAGGGGCCTCTGACCACAGCAAGCTACCTAGGGCTCCACCTCTCTCCCTGGACTTGCAGTAGAGGCCCCAGGTTGCTCCCTGGCCTTCCACCTATTGCCTCTAACCCCAGCAAGCTACCCAATGATCCACCTCCCTTCCTGGACTTGCAGTAGCGGCCATAGGGTCCCCCCTTGCCCTTCACCTAGGGGCCTTCGACCCCGGCAAGCTACCCAGGGGTCCACCTCTCTCCCTGGACTTGCAGTAGAGGCACTAAAGCACCCCCTGGCCCTTCACTTAGGGTCCTCTGACCCCAGCAAGCTACCAAGGGCTCCACCTCTATCCCTGGACTTGCGGTATAGGCCCCAGGGTGCCCCCTTGCCCTCAACCTAGGGGCCTCTGACCCCAGCAAGCTACTCAGGGGTCCACC
Source organism: Danio rerio (assembly GCF_052040795.2). Lineage (NCBI taxonomy): Eukaryota > Metazoa > Chordata > Actinopteri > Cypriniformes > Danionidae > Danio > Danio rerio. Next base: position 67,724,175 of record NC_141027.1, read on the forward strand.
TCTCTCCCTGGACTTGCAGTAGAGGCCCCAAGGTGCTCCCTGGCCCTTAACCTATTGCCTCTGACCCCTGCAAGCTACCCAGGGGTTCCACCTCTCTCCCTGGACTTCAGTAGAGGCCCCAGGGTGCCCCTGGCCCTCCACCTAGGGCCTTCTGACCTCAGCAAGCTACCCAGGGGTTCACCTCTCTCCCTGGACTTGCAGTAGAGGCCCCTGGGTGCCCCCTTGCCCTCAACCCAGGTTCCTCTGATCCCAGCAAACTACCCAGGGGTCCACCTCTCTCACTGGACTTGAAGTAGAGGCCCCAGGGTGCCCCCTGGCCCTCCACCTAGGGGCCTCTGACCCCAGCAAGCTACCCAGGGGTCCACCTCTCTCACTGGACTTGCAGTAGATGCCCTAGGGTGCACCCTGGCCCTTCAACTAGGTAACTCTGACACCAGCAAGCTAACCAGGGGTCCACCTCTCTCACTGGACTTGCAGTAGAGGCCCCAGGGTGCCCCCTGGCCCTCCACCTAGGGGCCTCTGACCCCAGCAAGCTACTCAGGGGTCCACCTCTCTCCGAGGACTTGCAGTAGAGGCACTAGGACACCCCCTGGCCCTTCACTTAGGGGCCTCTGACCCCAGCAAGCTACCCAGGACTCCACCTCTATCCCTGGACTTGCGGTATAGGCCCCAGGGTGCCCCCTTGCCCTCAACCTAGGGGCCTCTGACCCCAGCAAGCTACACAGGGGTCAACCTCTCTCCCTGGACATGCAGTAGAGACCCCAAGGTGCCCCCTGGCCCTCCACCTTATGGCGTCTTACCCCAGCAAGCTACCCAGGGGTCCACCTCTCTCCCTGGACTTGCATTAGAGGCCCTAGGGTGCCCCCTGGCCCTCCACCAAGGGGCCTCTGACAGCAGGAAGCTGCCCAGGGGTCCACCTCTCTCCCTGGACTTGCAGTACAGGCCCCAGGGTGACCACTGGCCCTCCTCCTAGGGGCCTTTGACCTCAGCAAGCTACCCAGGGGTTCCACCTCTCTCCCTGGACTTGCAGTGGAGGCCCCAGCATGCTTCCTGGCCCTCCACCTATTGCCTCTGACCCCAGCAAGCTACCCAGGGGTTCTACCTCTCTCCCTGGACTTGCAATAGAGGCCCCAGGGTGCCCCTGGCCCTCCACCTAGGGCCTTCTGACCTCAGCAAGCTACCCAGGGGTTCACCTCTCTCCCTGGACTTGCAGTAGAGGCCCTAGGGTGCCCCCTGGCCCTTCACCTAGAGCCTCTGACCCCAGCAAGTTACCCAGGGGTCCACCTCTCTCTCTGGACTTGCAGTAGAGGCCCCAGGGTGCCCCCTGGCCCTCCACCTAGGGGACTCTGACCCCAGCAAGCTACCCAGGGGTCCACCTCTCTCCCTGGACTTGCAGTAGAGGCCACAGGGTGCCCACTGGCCCTCTTCCTAGGGGCCTCTGACCCCAGCAAGCTACCCTTGGCTCCACCTCTCCCACTGGACTTGCAGTAGAGGCCCCAGGGTGCCCCGTGGCCCTCAACCTAGGTGCCTCTGACCCCAGCAAGCTACCTAGGGGTCCACCTCTCTCATTGGACTTGCAGTAGAGGCTACAGGGTGCCCCTGGCCCTCTTCCTAGGGGCCTCTGACCCCAGCAAGCTACCAAAGGGTCCACCTCTCTTCCAGGACTTGAAGTAGAGGTACTAGGGTGCCCCCTGGCCCTTCACCTAGGGGCCTCTGACCCCAGCAAGCTACCCAGGGGTCCACCTCTCTCCCTGGACTTCCAGTAGAGGCCCCAGGGTGCTCCCTGGCCCTCCACCTATTGCCTCTGACCCCAGCAAGCTACCCAGGGGTTCCACCTCTCTCCCTGGACTTGCAGTAGAGGCCCCAGGGTGCCCCTGGCCCTCCACCTAGGGCCTTCTGACCTCAGCAAGCTACCCAGGGGTTCACCTCTCTCCCTGGACTTGCAGTAGAGGCCCTAGGGTGCCCCCTGGCCCTTCACCTAGGGGCCTCTGAACCCAGCAAGCTACCCAGGGGTCCACCTCTCTCTCTGGACTTGCAGTAGAGGCCCCAGGGTGCCCCCTGGCCCTCCACCTAGGGGCCTCTGACCCCAGCAAGCTACCCAGGGGTCCACCTCTCTCCCTGGACTTGCAGTAGAGGCCACAGGGTGCCCACTTGCCCTCTTCCTAGGGGCCTCTGACCCCAGCAAGCTACCCAGGGCTCCACCTCTCCCCCTGGACTTGCAGTAGAGGCCCCAGGGTGCCCCGTGGCCCTCAACCTAGGGGCCTCTGACCCCAGCAAGCTACCCTGGGGTCCACCTCTCACCCTGGACTTGCAGTAGAGGCCCCAGGGTGCCCCCTGGCCCTCCACCTAGGGGCCTCTGACCCCAGCAACATACCCAGGGCTCCACCTCTCCCCCTGGACTTGCAGTAGAGGCCCCAGGGTGCCCCGTGGCCCTCAACCTAGGGGCCTCTGACCCCAGCAAACTACACAGGGGTCAACCTCTCTCCTTGGACTTGCAGTAGAGGCCCCAGGGTGCTCCCTGGCCCTCCACCTATTGCCTTTGACCCCAGCAAGCTACCCAGGGGTTCCATCTCTCTTCCTGGACTTGCAGTAGAGGCCCTAGGGTGCCCCCTGGCCTTCCATCTAGGGACGTCTGACCCCTTCAAGCAACCCAGGGATCCAGCTCTCTCCCTCGTCTTGCAGTATAGGCCCCAGGGTGCCCCCTTGCCCTCCACTCAGGGCCCTCTGACCCCAACAAGCTACCCAGGGGTCCAGCTCTCTGTCTGGACTAGCAGTATAGGCCCCAGGGCACCCCTTTGCCCTCCACCTAGGGGCCTGTGACCACAGCAAGCTTCCCAGGGGTCCACCTCTCTCCCTGGACTTGCAGTATAGGCCCCAGGGTCCCCCTGGCCCTCCACCCAGGGGCCTCTGACCCTAGCAAGCTACCCAGGGGTATATATCTCTCCCTGGACTTGCAGTATAGGCCCAAGTGTGCCCCCTCGCCCTCCACATAGGAGCCTTTGTCCCTATCAAGCTTCCCAGGGGTCCACCTCTCCCCCTGGACTTGCAGTAGAGGGCCCTGGGTGCCCCCTTGCCCTCCACCCAGGTTCCTCTGATCCCAGCAAGCTACCCAGGGGTCCACCTCTCTCACTGGACTTGCAGTAGAGGCCCCAGGGTGCCCCCTGGCCCTCCACCTAGGGGCCTCTGACCCCAGCAAGCTACCCAGGGGTCCACCTCTCTCACTGGACTTGCAGTAGAGGCCCTATGGTGCCCCCTGGCCCTTCAACTAGGGGCCTCTGACACCAGCAAGCTACCCAGGGGTCCACCTCTCTCACTGGACTTGCAGTAGAGGCCCCAGGGTGCCCCCTGGCCCTCCACCTAGGGGCCTCTGACCCCAGCAAGCTACTCAGGGGTCCACCTCTCTCCCAGGACTTGCAGTAGAGCCACTAGGGAACCCCCTGGCCCTTCACTTAGGGGCCTCTGACCCCAGCAAGCTACCCAGGGCTCCACCTCTATCCCTGGTCTTGCGGTATAGGCCCCAGGGTGCCCCCTTGCCCTCAACCTAGGGGCCTCTGACCCCAGCAAGCTACACAGGGGTCAACCTCTCTCCCTGGACATGCAGTAGAGCCCCCAAGGTGCCCCCTGGCCCTCCACCTTATGGCCTCTGACCCCAGCAAGCTACCCAGGGGTCCATATCTCTCCCTGGACTTGTATTAGAGGCCCTAGGGTGCCCCCTGGCCCTCCACCAAGGGGCCTCTGACAGCAGAAAGCTGCCCAGGGTTCCTCCTCTCTCCCTGGACTTGCAGTACAGGCCCCAGGGTGACCACTGGCCCTCCTCCTAGGGGCCTCTGACCACAGCAAGCTACTCAGGGGTCCACCTCTCTCCCTGGACTTGCAGTAGAGGCCCCAGGGTGCTCCCTGGCCCTCCGCCTACTGCCTTTGACCTCAGCAAGCTACCCAAGGGTACCACCTCTCTCCCTGGACTTGCAGTAGAGGCCCCAGGGTGCCCCTGGCCCTCCACCTAGGGCCTTCTGACCTCAGCAATCTACCCAGGGGTTCACCTCTCTCCCTGGACTTGCAGTAGAGGCCCTAGGGTGCCCCCTGGCCCTTCACCTAGGGGTCTCTGACCCCAGCAATCTACCCAGGGGTCCACCTCTCTCTCTGGAAATGCAGTAGAGGCCCCAGGGTGCCCCCTGGCCCTCCACCTAGGGGCCTCTGACCCCAGCGAGCTACCCAGGGGTCCACCTCTCTCCCTGGACTTTTAGTAGAGGCCACAGGGTGCCCCCTGGCCCTACTTCAAGGGGCCTCTGACCCCAGCAAGCTACCCAGGGGTCCACCTCTCTCACTGGACTTGAAGTAGAGGCACTAGGGTGCCCCCTGGCCCTTCGCCTAGGGGCCTCTGACCCCAGCAAGCTTCCCAGGAGTCCACCTTTCTCCCTGGACTTGCAGTAGAGGCCCCAGGGTGCCCCTGGCCCTCCACCTTATGGCCTCTGACCCCAGCAAGCTACCCAGGGGTCCACCTCTCTCCCTGGACTTGCAGTAGAGGCCCTATGGTGCCCCCTGGCCCTCCACCAAGGGGCCTCTGACAGCAGGAAGCTACCCAGGGGTCCACCTCTCTCCCTGGACTTGCAGTAGAGGCCCTAGGGTCCCCCCTGGCCCTTCACATAGGGGCCTCTGACCACAGCAAGCTACCCAGGGCTCCACCTCTCTCCCTGGACTTGCAGTAGAGGCCCCAGGTTGCTCCCTGGCCTTCCACCTGTTGCCTCTAACCCCAGCAAGCTACCCAATGATCCACCTCCCTTCCTGGACTTGCAGTAGCGGCCATAGGGTCCCCCCTTGCCCTTCACCTAGGGGCCTTCGACCCCGGCAAGCTACCCAGGGGTCCACCTCTCTCCCTGGACTTGCAGTAGAGGCACTAAAGCACCCCCTGGCCCTTCACTTAGGGTCCTCTGACCCCAGCAAGCTACCAAGGGCTCCACCTCTATCCCTGGACTTGCGGTATAGGCCCCAGGGTGCCCCCTTGCCCTCAACCTAGGGGCCTCTGACCCCAGCAAGCTACTCAGGGGTCCACCTCTCTCCCTGGACTTGCAGTAGAGGCCCCAGGGTGCTCCCTGGCCCTTAACCTATTGCCTCTGACCCCTGCAAGCTACCCAGGGGTTCCACCTCTCTCCCTGGACTTCAGTAGAGGCCCCAGGGTGCCCCTGGCCCTCCACCTAGGGCCTTCTGACCTCAGCAAGCTACCCAGGGGTTCACCTCTCTCCCTGGACTTGCAGTAGAGGCCCCTGGGTGCCCCCTTGCCCTCAACCCAGGTTCCTCTGATCCCAGCAAGCTACCCAGGGGTCCACCTCTCTCACTGGACTTGAAGTAGAGGCCCCAGGGTGCCCCCTGGCCCTCCACCTAGGGGCCTCTGACCCCAGCAAGCTACCCAGGGGTCCACCTCTCTCACTGGACTTGCAGTAGAGGCCCTAGGGTGCCCCCTGGCCCTTCAACTAGGGAACTCTGACACCAGCAAGCTAACCAGGGGTCCACCTCTCTCACTGGACTTGCAGTAGAGGCCCCAGGGTGCCCCCTGGCCCTCCACCTAGGGGCCTCTGACCCCAGCAAGCTACTCAGGGGTCCACCTCTCTCCGAGGACTTGCAGTAGAGGCACTAGGACACCCCCTGGCCCTTCACTTAGGGGCCTCTGACCCCAGCAAGCTACCCAGGACTCCACCTCTATCCCTGGACTTGCGGTATAGGCCCCAGGGTGCCCCCTTGCCCTCAACCTAGGGGCCTCTGACCCCAGCAAGCTACACAGGGGTCAACCTCTCTCCCTGGACATGCAGTAGAGACCCCAAGGTGCCCCCTGGCCCTCCACCTTATGGCGTCTTACCCCAGCAAGCTACCCAGGGGTCCACCTCTCTCCCTGGACTTGCATTAGAGGCCCTAGGGTGCCCCCTGGCCCTCCACCAAGGGGCCTCTGACAGCAGGAAGCTGCCCAGGGGTCCACCTCTCTCCCTGGACTTGCAGTACAGGCCCCAGGGTGACCACTGGCCCTCCTCCTAGGGGCCTTTGACCTCAGCAAGCTACCCAGGGGTTCCACCTCTCTCCCTGGACTTGCAGTGGAGGCCCCAGCATGCTCCCTGGCCCTCCACCTATTGCCTCTGACCCCAGCAAGCTACCCAGGGGTTCTACCTCTCTCCCTGGACTTGCAATAGAGGCCCCAGGGTGCCCCTGGCCCTCCACCTAGGGCCTTCTGACCTCAGCAAGCTACCCAGGGGTTCACCTCTCTCCCTGGACTTGCAGTAGAGGCCCTAGGGTGCCCCCTGGCCCTTCACCTAGAGCCTCTGACCCCAGCAAGTTACCCAGGGGTCCACCTCTCTCTCTGGACTTGCAGTAGAGGCCCCAGGGTGCCCCCTGGCCCTCCACCTAGGGGACTCTGACCCCAGCAAGCTACCCAGGGGTCCACCTCTCTCCCTGGACTTGCAGTAGAGGCCACAGGGTGCCCACTGGCCCTCTTCCTAGGGGCCTCTGACCCCAGCAAGCTACCCTTGGCTCCACCTCTCCCACTGGACTTGCAGTAGAGGCCCCAGGGTGCCCCGTGGCCCTCAACCTAGGTGCCTCTGACCCCAGCAAGCTACCTAGGGGTCCACCTCTCTCATTGGACTTGCAGTAGAGGCTACAGGGTGCCCCTGGCCCTCTTCCTAGGGGCCTCTGACCCCAGCAAGCTACCAAAGGGTCCACCTCTCTTCCTGGACTTGAAGTAGAGGTACTAGGGTGCCCCCTGGCCCTTCACCTAGGGGCCTCTGACCCCAGCAAGCTACCCAGGGGTCCACCTCTCTCCCTGGACTTCCAGTAGAGGCCCCAGGGTGCTCCCTGGCCCTCCACCTATTGCCTCTGACCCCAGCAAGCTACCCAGGGGTTCCACCTCTCTCCCTGGACTTGCAGTAGAGGCCCCAGGGTGCCCCTGGCCCTCCACCTAGGGCCTTCTGACCTCAGCAAGCTACCCAGGGGTTCACCTCTCTCCCTGGACTTGCAGTAGAGGCCCTAGGGTGCCCCCTGGCCCTTCACCTAGGGGCCTCTGAACCCAGCAAGCTACCCAGGGGTCCACCTCTCTCTCTGGACTTGCAGTAGAGGCCCCAGGGTGCCCCCTGGCCCTCCACATAGGGGCCTCTGACCCCAGCAAGCTACCCAGGGGTCAACGTCTCTCCCTGGACTTGCAGTAGAGGCCACAGGGTGCCAACTGGCCCTCTTCTTAGGGGCCTCTGACCCCAGCAAGCTACCCTTGGCTCCACCTCTCCCCCTGGACTTGCAGTAGAGGCCCCAGGGTGCCCCCTGGACCTCCACCTTATGGCCTCTGACCCCAGCAAGCTACACAGGGGTCAACCTCTCTCCCTGGACTTGCATTAGGGGCCCTAGGGTGCCCCCAGGCCCTCCACCAAGGGGCCTCTGACAGCAGGAAGCTGCCCAGGGGTCCACTTCTCTCCCTGGACTTGCAGTACAGGCCCCAGGGTGCCCACTGACCCTCCTCCTAGGGGCCTCTGACCACAGCAAGCTACCCAGGGGTCCACCTCTCTCCCTGGACTTGCAGTGGAGGCCCCAGGGTGCTCCTTGGCCCTCCACCTATTGCCTCTGACCCCAGCAAGCTACCCAGGGGTTCCACCTCTCTCCCTGGACTTGCAGTAGAGGCCCCCAGGGTGCCCCTGGCCCTCCACCTAGGGCCTTCTGACCACAGCAAGCTACCAAGGAGTTCACCTCTCTCCCTGGACTTGTAGTAGAGGCCCTAGGGTGCCCGCTGACCCTTCACCTAGAGCCTCTGACCCCAGCAAGTTACCCAGGGGTCCACCTCTCTCTCTAAACTTGCAGTAGAGGCCCCAGGGTGCCCCCTGGCCCTCCACCTAGAGGCCTCTGACCCCAGCAAGCTACCCAGGGGTCCACCTCTCTCCCTTGACTTGCAGTAGAGGCCACAGGGTGCCCACTGGCACTCTTCCTAGGGGCCTCTGACCCCAGCAAGCTACCCAGGGCTCCACCTCTCCCCCTGGACTTGCAGTAGAGGCCCCAGGGTGCCCCGTGGCCCTCTACCTAGGGGCCTCTGACCCCAGCAAGCTACCTTGGGGTCCACCTCTCTCCCTGGACTTGCAGTAGAGGCCCCAGGGTGTCCCCTCGCCCTCCACCTAGGGGCCTCTGACCCCAGCAAGCTACCCAGGGGTCCACCTCTCTCCCTGGACTGGCAGTAGGGGCCCCAAGGTGCCCCCTGGCCCTCCACCTTATGGCCTCTGACCCCAGCAAGCTACCCAGGGGTCCACCTCTCTCCCTGGACTTGCAGCAGAGGCACTAGGGCACTCCCTGGCCCTTCACTTAGGGGCCTTTGACCCCAGCAAGCTACCCAGGGCTCCACCTCTATCCCTGGACTTGCGGTATAGGCCCAGGGTGCCCCCTTGCCCTCAACCTAGGGGCCTCTGACCCCAGCAAGCTACACAGGAGTCCACCTCTTTCCCTGGACTTGCATTAGAGGCCCTAGGGTGCCCCCTGGCCCTCCACCAAGGGGCCTCTGATAGCAGGAAGCTGCCCAGGGGTCCACTTCTCTCCCTGGACTTGCAGTACAGGCCCCAAGGTGCCCACTGACCCTCCTACTAGGGGCCTCTGACCACAGCAAGCTACCCAGGGGTCCACCTCTCTCCCTGGACTTGCAGTGGAGGCCCCAGGGTGCTCCCTGGCCCTCCACCTATTGCCTCTGACCCCAGCAAGCTACCCAGGGGTTCCACCTCTCTCCCTGGACTTGCAGTAGAGGCCCCAGGGTGCCCCTGGCCCTCCACCTAGGGCCTTCTGACCTTAGCAAGCTACCCAGGGGTCCACCTCTCTCCCTGGACTTGCAGTAGAGGCCCTAGGGTGCCCCCTGGCCCTTCACCTAGAGCCTCTGACCCCAGCAAGTTACCCAGGGGTCCACCTCTCTCTCTGGACTTGCAGTAGAGGCCCCAGGGTGCCCCCTGGCCCTCCACCTAGGGGCCTCTGACCCCAGCAAGCTACCCAGGGGTCCACCTTTCTCCCTGGACTTGCAGTAGAGGCCACAGGGTGCCCACTGGCCCTCTTCCTAGGGGTCTCTGACCCCAGCAAGCTACCCAGGGCTCCACCTCTCCCCCTGGACTTGCAGTAGAGGCCCCAGGGTGACCCGTGGCCCTAAACCTAGGGGCCTCTGACCCCAGCAAGCTACCCTGGGGTCCACCTCTCACCCTGGACTTGCAGTAGAGGCCCCAGGGTGCCCCCTGGCCCTCCACCTAGGGGCCTCTGACCCCAGCAAGCTACCTAGGGGTCCACCTCTCTCATTGCACTTGCAGTAGAGGCCACAGGGTGCCCCTGGCCCTCTTCCTAGGGGCCTCTTACCCCAGCAAGCTACCAAAGGGTCCACCTCTCTCCCAGGACTTGCAGTAGAGCCACTAGGGCACCCCCTGGCCCTTCACTTAGGGGCCTCTGACCCCAGCAAGCTACCCAGGGCTCCACCTCTATCCCTGGACTTGCGGTATAGGCCCCATGGTGCCCCCTTGCCCTCAACCTAGGGGCCTCTGACCCCAGCAAGCTACACAGGGGTCAACCTCTCTCCCTGGACATGCAGTAGAGCCCCCAAGGTGCCCCCTGGCCCTCCACCTTATGGCCTCTGACCCCAGCAAGCTACCCAGGGGTCCATCTCTCTCCCTGGACTTGCATTAGAGGCCCTAGGTTGCCCCCTTGCCCTCCACCAAGGGGCCTCTGACAGCAGAAAGCTGCCCAGGGGTCCACCTCTCTCCCTGGACTTGCAGTACAGGGCCCAGGGTGACCACTGGCCCTCCTCCTAGGGGCCTCTGACCACAGCAAGCTACTCAGGGGTCCACCTCTCTCCCTGGACTTGCAGTAGAGGCCCCAGGGTGCTCCCTGGCCCTCCACCTATTGCCTTTGACCTCAGCAAGCTACCCAGGGGTTCCACCTCTCTCCCTGGACTTGCAGTAGAGGCCCCAGGGTGCCCCATGGCCCTCAACCTAGGGGCCTCTGACCCCAGCAAGCTACCCAGGGGTCCACCTGTTTCCCTGGACTTGCAGTAGAGGCCCCAGGGTGCCCCCTGGCCCTCCAACTAGGGGCCTCTGACCCCAGCAAGCTACCCAGGGGTCCAACTCTCTCACTAGACTTGCAGTAGAGGCCCCAGGGTGCCCCTTGGCCCCCCGCCTAGGGGCCTCTGACTCCAGCCAGCTACCCAGGGGTCCACCTCTCTCCCTGGACTTGCAGAAGAGCTACTAGGGCACCCCCTGGCCCTTCATTTAGGGGCCTCTGACCCCAGCAAGCTACCCAGGGCTCCACCTCTATCCCTGGACTTGCGGTATAGGCCCCAGGTTGCCCCCTTGCCCTCAACCTAGGGGCTTCTGACCCCAGCAAGCTACACAGGGGTCAACCTCTCTCCCTGGACTTGCAGTAGAGGCCCCAAGGTGCCCCCTGGCCCTCCACCTTATGGCCTCTGACCCCAGCAAGCTACCCAGGAGTCCACCTCTCTCCCTGGACTTGCATTAGAGGCCCTAGGGTGCCCCCTTGCCCTCCACCAAGGGGCCTCTGATAGCAGGAAGCTGCCCAGGGGTCCACTTCTCTCCCTGGACTTGCAGTACAGGCCCCAGGGTGCTCACTGACCCTCCTCCTAGGGGCCTATTACCACAGCAAGCTACCCAGGGGTCCACCTCTCTCCCTGGACTTGCAGTGGAGGCCCCAGCATGCTCCCTGGCCCTCCACCTATTGCCTCTGACCCTTAGCAAGCTACCCAGGGGTTCTACCTCTCTGCCTGGACTTGCAATAGAGGCCCCAGGGTGCCCCTGGCCCTCCACCTAGGGCCTTCTGACCTCAGCAAGCTACCCAGGGGTTCACCTCTCTCCCTGGACTTGCAGTAGAGGCCCTAGGGTGCCCCCTGGCCCTTCACCTAGAGCCTCTGACCCCAGCAAGTTACCCAGGGGTCCACCTCTCTCTCTGGACTTGCAGTAGAGGCCCCAGGGTGCCCCCTGGCCCTCCACCTAGGGGCCTCTGACCCCAGCAAGCTACCCAGGGGTCCACCTCTCTCCCTGGACTTGCAGTAGAGGCCACAGGGTGCCCACTTGCCCTCTTCCTAGGGGCCTCTGACCCCAGCAAGCTACCCAGGGCTCCACCTCTCCCCCTGGACTTGCAGTAGAGGCCCCAGGGTGCCCCGTGGCCCTCAACCTAGGGGCCTCTGACCCCAGCAAGCTACCCTGGGGTCCACCTCTCACCCTGGACTTGCAGTAGAGGCCCCAGGGTGCCCCCTGGCCCTCCACCTAGGGGCCTCTGACCCCAGCAACATACCCAGGGCTCCACCTCTCCCCCTGGACTTGCAGTAGAGGCCCCAGGGTGCCCCGTGGCCCTCAACCTAGGGGCCTCTGACCCCAGCAAACTACACAGGGGTCAACCTCTCTCCTTGGACTTGCAGTAGAGGCCCCAGGGTGCTCCCTGGCCCTCCACCTATTGCCTTTGACCCCAGCAAGCTACCCAGGGGTTCCATCTCTCTTCCTGGACTTGCAGTAGAGGCCCTAGGGTGCCCCCTGGCCTTCCATCTAGGGGCGTCTGACCCCTTCAAGCAACCCAGGGATCCAGCTCTCTCCCTCGTCTTGCAGTATAGGCCCCAGGGTGCCCCCTTGCCCTCCACTCAGGGCCCTCTGACCCCAACAAGCTACCCAGGGGTCCAGCTCTCTGTCTGGACTAGCAGTATAGGCCCCAGGGCACCCCTTTGCCCTCCACCTAGGGGCCTGTGACCACAGCAAGCTTCCCAGGGGTCCACCTCTCTCCCTGGACTTGCAGTATAGGCCCCAGGGTCCCCCCTGGCCCTCCACCCAGGGGCCTCTGACCCTAGCAAGCTACCCAGGGGTATATATCTCTCCCTGGACTTGCAGTATAGGCCCAAGTGTGCCCCCTCGCCCTCCACATAGGAGCCTTTGTCCCTATCAAGCTTCCCAGGGGTCCACCTCTCCCCCTGGACTTGCAGTAGAGGGCCCTGGGTGCCCCCTTGCCCTCCACCCAGGTTCCTCTGATCCCAGCAAGCTACCCAGGGGTCCACCTCTCTCACTGGACTTGCAGTAGAGGCCCCAGGGTGCCCCCTGGCCCTCCACCTAGGGGCCTCTGACCCCAGCAAGCTACCCAGGGGTCCACCTCTCTCACTGGACTTGCAGTAGAGGCCCTATGGTGCCCCCTGGCCCTTCAACTAGGGGCCTCTGACACCAGCAAGCTACCCAGGGGTCCACCTCTCTCACTGGACTTGCAGTAGAGGCCCCAGGGTGCCCCCTGGCCCTCCACCTAGGGGCCTCTGACCCCAGCAAGCTACTCAGGGGTCCACCTCTCTCCCAGGACTTGCAGTAGAGCCACTAGGGCACCCCCTGGCCCTTCACTTAGGGGCCTCTGACCCCAGCAAGCTACCCAGGGCTCCACCTCTATCCCTGGTCTTGCGGTATAGGCCCCAGGGTGCCCCCTTGCCCTCAACCTAGGGGCCTCTGACCCCAGCAAGCTACACAGGGGTCAACCTCTCTCCCTGGACATGCAGTAGAGCCCCCAAGGTGCCCCCTGGCCCTCCACCTTATGGCCTCTGACCCCAGCAAGCTACCCAGGGGTCCATATCTCTCCCTGGACTTGCATTAGAGGCCCTAGGGTGCCCCCTGGCCCTCCACCAAGGGGCCTCTGACAGCAGAAAGCTGCCCAGGGTTCCACCTCTCTCCCTGGACTTGCAGTACAGGCCCCAGGGTGACCACTGGCCCTCCTCCTAGGGGCCTCTGACCACAACAAGCTACTCAGGGGTCCACCTCTCTCCCTGGACTTGCAGTAGAGGCCCCAGGGTGCTCCCTGGCCCTCCGCCTACTGCCTTTGACCTCAGCAAGCTACCCAAGGGTACCACCTCTCTCCCTGGACTTGCAGTAGAGGCCCCAGGGTGCCCCTGGCCCTCCACCTAGGGCCTTCTGACCTCAGCAATCTACCCAGGGGTTCACCTCTCTCCCTGGACTTGCAGTAGAGGCCCTAGGGTGCCCCCTGGCCCTTCACCTAGGGGTCTCTGAACCCAGCAAGCTACCCAGGGGTCCACCTCTCTCTCTGGAAATGCAGTAGAGGCCCCAGGGTGCCCCCTGGCCCTCCACCTAGGGGCCTCTGACCCCAGCGAGCTACCCAGGGGTCCACCTCTCTCCCTGGACTTTTAGTAGAGGCCACAGGGTGCCCCCTGGCCCTACTTTAAGGGGCCTCTGACCCCAGCAAGCTACCCAGGGGTCCACCTCTCTCACTGGACTTGAAGTAGAGGCACTAGGGTGCCCCCTGGCCCTTCGCCTAGGGGCCTCTGACCCCAGCAAGCTTCCCAGGAGTCCACCTTTCTCCCTGGACTTGCAGTAGAGGCCCCAGGGTGCCCCCTGGCCCTCCACCTTATGGCCTCTGACCCCAGCAAGCTACCCAGGGGTCCACCTCTCTCCCTGGACTTGCAGTAGAGGCCCTATGGTGCCCCCTGGCCCTCCACCAAGGGGCCTCTGACAGCAGGAAGCTACCCAGGGGTCCACCTCTCTCCCTGGACTTGCAGTAGAGGCCCTAGGGTCCCCCCTGGCCCTTCACATAGGGGCCTCTGACCACAGCAAGCTACCTAGGGCTCCACCTCTCTCCCTGGACTTGCAGTAGAGGCCCCAGGTTGCTCCCTGGCCTTCCACCTATTGCCTCTAACCCCAGCAAGCTACCCAATGATCCACCTCCCTTCCTGGACTTGCAGTAGCGGCCATAGGGTCCCCCCTTGCCCTTCACCTAGGGGCCTTCGACCCCGGCAAGCTACCCAGGGGTCCACCTCTCTCCCTGGACTTGCAGTAGAGGCACTAAAGCACCCCCTGGCCCTTCACTTAGGGTCCTCTGACCCCAGCAAGCTACCAAGGGCTCCACCTCTATCCCTGGACTTGCGGTATAGGCCCCAGGGTGCCCCCTTGCCCTCAACCTAGGGGCCTCTGACCCCAGCAAGCTACTCAGGGGTCCACCTCTCTCCCTGGACTTGCAGTAGAGGCCCCAAGGTGCTCCCTGGCCCTTAACCTATTGCCTCTGACCCCTGCAAGCTACCCAGGGGTTCCACCTCTCTCCCTGGACTTCAGTAGAGGCCCCAGGGTGCCCCTGGCCCTCCACCTAGGGCCTTCTGACCTCAGCAAGCTACCCAGGGGTTCACCTCTCTCCCTGGACTTGCAGTAGAGGCCCCTGGGTGCCCCCTTGCCCTCAACCCAGGTTCCTCTGATCCCAGCAAACTACCCAGGGGTCTACCTCTCTCACTGGACTTGAAGTAGAGGCCCCAGGGTGCCCCCTGGCCCTCCACCTAGGGGCCTCTGACCCCAGCAAGCTACCCAGGGGTCCACCTCTCTCACTGGACTTGCAGTAGATGCCCTAGGGTGCCCCCTGGCCCTTCAACTAGGGAACTCTGACACCAGCAAGCTAACCAGGGGTCCACCTCTCTCAGTGGACTTGCAGTAGAGGCCCCAGGGTGCCCCCTGGCCCTCCACCTAGGGGCCTCTGACCCCAGCAAGCTACTCAGGGGTCCACCTCTCTCCGAGGACTTGCAGTAGAGGCACTAGGACACCCCCTGGCCCTTCACTTAGGGGCCTCTGACCCCAGCAAGCTACCCAGGACTCCACCTCTATCCCTGGACTTGCGGTATAGGCCCCAGGGTGCCCCCTTGCCCTCAACCTAGGGGCCTCTGACCCCAGCAAGCTACACAGGGGTCAACCTCTCTCCCTGGACATGCAGTAGAGACCCCAAGGTGCCCCCTGGCCCTCCACCTTATGGCGTCTTACCCCAGCAAGCTACCCAGGGTTCCACCTCTCTCCCTGGACTTGCATTAGAGGCCCTAGGGTGCCCCCTGGCCCTCCACCAAGGGGCCTCTGACAGCAGGAAGCTGCCCAGGGGTCCACCTCTCTCCCTGGACTTGCAGTACAGGCCCCAGGGTGACCACTGGCCCTCCTCCTAGGGGCCTTTGACCTCAGCAAGCTACCCAGGGGTTCCACCTCTCTCCCTGGACTTGCAGTGGAGGCCCCAGCATGCTCCCTGGCCCTCCACCTATTGCCTCTGACCCCAGCAAGCTACCCAGGGGTTCTACCTCTCTCCCTGGACTTGCAATAGAGGCCCCAGGGTGCCCCTGGCCCTCCACCTAGGGCCTTCTGACCTCAGCAAGCTACCCAGGGGTTCACCTCTCTCCCTGGACTTGCAGTAGAGGCCCTAGGGTGCCCCCTGGCCCTTCACCTAGAGCCTCTGACCCCAGCAAGTTACCCAGGGGTCCACCTCTCTCTCTGGACTTGCAGTAGAGGCCCCAGGGTGCCCCCTGGCCCTCCACCTAGGGGACTCTGACCCCAGCAAGCTACCCAGGGGTCCACCTCTCTCCCTGGACTTGCAGTAGAGGCCACAGGGTGCCCACTGGCCCTCTTCCTAGGGGCCTCTGACCCCAGCAAGCTACCCTTGGCTCCACCTCTCCCACTGGACTTGCAGTAGAGGCCCCAGGGTGCCCCGTGGCCCTCAACCTAGGTGCCTCTGACCCCAGCAAGCTACCTAGGGGTCCACCTCTCTCATTGGACTTGCAGTAGAGGCTACAGGGTGCCCCTGGCCCTCTTCCTAGGGGCCTCTGACCCCAGCAAGCTACCAAAGGGTCCACCTCTCTTCCTGGACTTGAAGTAGAGGTACTAGGGTGCCCCCTGGCCCTTCACCTAGGGGCCTCTGACCCCAGCAAGCTACCCAGGGGTCCACCTCTCTCCCTGGACTTCCAGTAGAGGCCCCAGGGTGCTCCCTGGCCCTCCACCTATTGCCTCTGACCCCAGCAAGCTACCCAGGGGTTCCACCTCTCTCCCTGGACTTGCAGTAGAGGCCCCAGGGTGCCCCTGGCCCTCCACCTAGGGCCTTCTGACCTCAGCAAGCTACCCAGGGGTTCACCTCTCTCCCTGGACTTGCAGTAGAGGCCCTAGGGTGCCCCCTGGCCCTTCACCTAGGGGCCTCTGAACCCAGCAAGCTACCCAGGGGTCCACCTCTCTCTCTGGACTTGCAGTAGAGGCCCCAGGGTGCCCCCTGGCCCTCCACATAGGGGCCTCTGACCCCAGCAAGCTACCCAGGGGTCAACGTCTCTCCCTGGACTTGCAGTAGAGGCCACAGGGTGCCCACTGGCCCTCTTCTTAGGGGCCTCTGACCCCAGCAAGCTACCCTTGGCTCCACCTCTCCCCCTGGACTTGCAGTAGAGGCCCCAGGGTGCCCCCTGGACCTCCACCTTATGGCCTCTGACCCCAGCAAGCTACACAGGGGTCAACCTCTCTCCCTGGACTTGCATTAGGGGCCCTAGGGTGCCCCCAGGCCCTCCACCAAGGGGCCTCTGACAGCAGGAAGCTGCCCAGGGGTCCACTTCTCTCCCTGGACTTGCAGTACAGGCCCCAGGGTGCCCACTGACCCTCCTCCTAGGGGCCTCTGACCACAGCAAGCTACCCAGGGGTCCACCTCTCTCCCTGGACTTGCAGTGGAGGCCCCAGGGTGCTCCCTGGCCCTCCACCTATTGCCTCTGACCCCAGCAAGCTACCCAGGGGTTCCACCTCTCTCCCTGGACTTGCGGTAGAGGCCCCCAGGGTGCCCCTGGCCCTCCACCTAGGGCCTTCTGACCACAGCAAGCTACCCAGGGGTTCACCTCTCTCCCTGGACTTGTAGTAGAGGCCCTAGGGTGCCCGCTGACCCTTCACCTAGAGCCTCTGACCCCAGCAAGTTACCCAGGGGTCCACCTCTCTCTCTAAACTTGCAGTAGAGGCCCCAGGGTGCCCCCTGGCCCTCCACCTAGAGGCCTCTGACCCCAGCAAGCTACCCAGGGGTCCACCTCTCTCCCTTGACTTGCAGTAGAGGCCACAGGGTGCCCACTGGCACTCTTCCTAGGGGCCTCTGACCCCAGCAAGCTACCCAGGGCTCCACCTCTCCCCCTTGGCTTGCAGTAGAGGCCCCAGGGTGCCCCGTGGCCCTCTACCTAGGGGCCTCTGACCCCAGCAAGCTACCTTGGGGTCCACCTCTCTCCCTGGACTTGCAGTAGAGGCCCCAGGGTGTCCCCTCGCCCTCCACCTAGGGGCCTCTGACCCCAGCAAGCTACCCAGGGGTCCACCTCTCTCCCTGGACTGGCAGTAGAGGCCCCAAGGTGCCCCCTGGCCCTCCACCTTATGGCCTCTGACCCCAGCAAGCTACCCAGGGGTCCACCTCTCTCCCTGGACTTGCAGCAGAGGCACTAGGGCACTCCCTGGCCCTTCACTTAGGGGCCTTTGACCCCAGCAAGCTACCCAGGGCTCCACCTCTATCCCTGGACTTGCGGTATAGGCCCAGGGTGCCCCCTTGCCCTCAACCTAGGGGCCTCTGACCCCAGCAAGCTACACAGGAGTCCACCTCTTTCCCTGGACTTGCATTAGAGGCCCTAGGGTGCCCCCTGGCCCTCCACCAAGGGGCCTCTGATAGCAGGAAGCTGCCCAGGGGTCCACTTCTCTCCCTGGACTTGCAGTACAGGCCCCAAGGTGCCCACTGACCCTCCTCCTAGGGGCCTATTACCACAGCAAGCTACCCAGGGGTCCACCTCTCTCCCTGGACTTGCAGTGGAGGCCCCAGCGTGCTCCCTGGCCCTCCACCTATTGCCTCTGACCCCAGCAAGCTACCCAGGGGTTCCACCTCTCTCCCTGGACTTGCAGTAGAGGCCCCAGGGTGCCCCTGGCCCTCCACCTAGGGCCTTCTGACCTTAGCAAGCTACCCAGGGGTCCACCTCTCTCCCTGGACTTGCAGTAGAGGCCCTAGGGTGCCCCCTGGCCCTTCACCTAGAGCCTCTGACCCCAGCAAGTTACCCAGGGGTCCACCTCTCTCTCTGGACTTGCAGTAGAGGCCCCAGGTTGCCCCCTGGCCCTCCACCTAGGGGCCTCTGACCCCAGCAAGCTACCCAGGGGTCCACCTTTCTCCCTGGACTTGCAGTAGAGGCCACAGGGTGCCCACTGGCCCTCTTCCTAGGGGTCTCTGACCCCAGCAAGCTACCCAGGGCTCCACCTCTCCCCCTGGACTTGCAGTAGAGGCCCCAGGGTGACCCGTGGCCCTAAACCTAGAGGCCTCTGACCCCAGCAAGCTACCCTGGGGTCCACCTCTCACCCTGGACTTGCAGTAGAGGCCCCAGGGTGCCCCCTGGCCCTCCACCTAGGGGCCTCTGACCCCAGCAAGCTACCTAGGGGTCCACCTCTCTCATTGCACTTGCAGTAGAGGCCACAGGGTGCCCCTGGCCCTCTTCCTAGGGGCCTCTTACCCCAGCAAGCTACCAAAGGGTCCAACTCTCTTCCTGGACTTGAAGTAGAGGCACTAAGGTGCCCCCTGGCCCTTCACCTAGTTGCCTCTGACCCCAGCAAGCTACCCAGGGGTCCACCTCTCTCTCTGGACTTGCAGTAGAGGCCCCAGGGTGCCCCCTGGCCCTCCACATAGGGGCCTCTGACCCCAGCAAGCTACTCAGGGGTCCACCTCTCTCCCTGGACTTGCAGTAGAATCCACACGGTGCCCACTGGCCCTCCTCCTAGGGGCATCTGACCCCAGCAAGCTACCCAGGGCTACACCTCTTCCCCTGGACTTGCAGTAGAGGCCCCAGGGTGCCCCATGGCCCTCAACCTAGGAGCCTCTGACCCCAGCAAGCTACCCAGGGGTCCACCTGTTTCCCTGGACTTGCAGTAGAGGCCCCAGGGTGCCCCCTGGCCCTCCAACTAGGGGCCTCTGACCCCAGCAAGCTACCCAGGGGTCCAACTCTCTCACTAGACTTGCAGTAGAGGCCCCAGGGTGCCCCTTGGCCCCCCGCCTAGGGGCCTCTGACTCCAGCAAGCTACCCAGGGGTCCACCTCTCTCCCTGGACTTGCAGAAGAGGCACTAGGGCACCCCCTGGCCCTTCACTTAGGGGCCTCTGACCCCAGCAAGCTACACAGGGGTCAACCTCTCTCCCTGGACTTGCAGTAGAGGCCCCAAGGTGCCCCCTGGCCCTCCACCTTATGGCCTCTGACCCCAGCAAGCTACCCAGGAGTCCACCTCTCTCCCTGGACTTGCATTAGAGGCTCTAGGGTGCCCCCTTGCCCTCCTAAAGGGGCCTCTGATAGCAGGAAGCTGCCCAGGGGTCCACTTCTCTCCCTGGACTTGCAGTAGAGGCCCCAGGGTGCCCACTGACCCTCCTCCTAGGGGCCTATTACCACAGCAAGCTACCCAGGGGTCCACCTCTCTCCCTGGACTTGCAGTGGAGGCCCCAGCATGCTCCCTGGCCCTCCACCTATTGCCTCTGACCCTTAGCAACCTACCCAGGGGTTCCACCTCTCTGCCTGGACTTGCAATAGAGGCCCCAGGGTGCCCCTGGCCCTCCACCTAGGGCCTTCTGACCTTAGCAAGCTACCCAGGGGTTCACCTCTCTCCCTGGACTTGCAGTAGAGGCCCTAGGGTGCCCCCTGGCCCTTCACCTAGAGGCTCTGACCCCAGCAAGTTACCCAGGGGTATATATCTCTCCCTGGACTTGCAGTATAGGCCCAAGTGTGCCCCCTCGCCCTCCACATAAGAGCCTTTGTCCCTATCAAGCTTCCCAGGGGTCCACCTCTCCCCCTGGACTTGCAGTAGAGGGCCCTGGGTGCCCCCTTGCCCTCCACCCAGGTTCCTCTGATCCCAGCAAGCTACCCAGGGGTCCACCTCTCTCACTGGACTTGCAGTAGAGGCCCCAGGGTGCCCCCTGGCCCTCCACCTAGGGGCCTCTGACCCCAGCAAGCTACCCAGGGGTCTACCTCTCTCACTGGACTTGCAGTAGAGGCCCTATGGTGCCCCCTGGCCCTTCAACTAGGGGCCTCTGACACCAGCAAGCTACCCAGGGGTCCACCTCTCTCACTGGACTTGCAGTAGAGGCCCCAGGGTGCCCCCTGGCCCTCCACCTAGGGGCCTCTGACCCCAGCAAGCTACTCAGTTGTCCACCTCTCTCCCAGGACTTGCAGTAGAGCCACTAGGGCACCCCCTGGCCCTTCACTTAGGGGCCTCTGACCCCAGCAAGCTACCCAGGGCTCCACCTCTATCCCTGGACTTGCGGTATAGGCCCCATGGTGCCCCCTTGCCCTCAACCTAGGGGCCTCTGACCCCAGCAAGCTACACAGGGGTCAACCTCTCTCCCTGGACATGCAGTAGAGCCCCCAAGGTGCCCCCTGGCCCTCCACCTTATGGCCTCTGACCCCAGCAAGCTACCCAGGGGTCCATCTCTCTCCCTGGACTTGCATTAGAGGCCCTAGGTTGCCCCCTTGCCCTCCACCAAGGGGCCTCTGACAGCAGAAAGCTGCCCAGGGGTCCACCTCTCTCCCTGGACTTGCAGTACAGGGCCCAGGGTGCCCCCTGGCCCTCCACCTAGGGGCCTCTGACCCCAGCGAGCTACCCAGGGGTCCACCTCTCTCCCTGGACTTTTAGTAGAGGCCACAGGGTGCCCCCTGGCCCTACTTCAAGGGGCCTCTGACCCCAGCAAGCTACCCAGGGGTCCACCTCTCTCACTGGACTTGAAGTAGAGGCACTAGGGTGCCCCCTGGCCCTTCGCCTAGGGGCCTCTGACCCCAGCAAGCTAGCCAGGGGTCCACCTCTCTCACTGGACTTGCAGTATAGGCCCCAAGGTGCCCCCTGGCCCTCCACCTTTTGGCCTCTTACCCCAGCAAGCTACCCAGGGGTCCACCTCTCTCCTTGGACTTGCAGTAGAGGCCCTAGGGTGCCCCCTGGCCATCCACCAAGGGGCCACTGACAGCAGGAAGCTGCCCAGGGGTCCACCTCTTTCCCTGGACTTGCAGTAGAGGCCCCAGGATGCCCGCTGGCCCTCCACCTAGGGGCCTCTGACCCCAGCAAGTTTCTCATGGGTCCACCTTTCTCTCTGGACTTGCAGTAGAGGCCCTAGGGTGCCCCCTGGCCCTTCATCTACGGGTCTTTGACCCCAGCAAGTTACCCAGGGGTCCACCTCTCTCTCTGGAAATGCAGTAGAGGCCCCAGGGTGCCCCCTGGCCCTCCACCTAGGGGCCTCTGACAGCAGGAAGCTGCCCAGGGGTCCACTTCTCTCCCTGGACTTGCAGTACAGGCCCCAGGGTGCCCACTGACCCTCCTCCTAGGGGACTCTGACCCCAGCAAGCTACCCAGGGGTCCACCTCTCTCCCTGGACTTGCAGTAGAGGCCACAGGGTGCCCACTGGCCCTCTTCCTAGGGGCCTCTGGCCCCAGCAAGCTACCCTTGGCTCCACCTCTCCCCCTGGACTTGCAGTAGAGGCCCCAGGGTGCCCCGTGGCCCTCAACCTAGGGGCCTCTGACCCCAGCAAGCTACCTAGGGGTCCACCTCTCTCATTGGACTTGCAGTAGAGGCCACAGGGTGCCCCTGGCCCTCTTCCTAGGGGCCTCTGACCCCAGCAAGCTACCAAAGGGTCCACCTCTCTTCCTGGACTTGAAGTAGAGGCACTAGGGTGCCCCCTGGCCCTTCACCTAGGGAGCTCTGACCCCAGCAAGCTACTCAGGGGTCCACCTCTCTCCCTGGACTTCCAGTAGAGGCCCCAGGGTGCTCCCTGGCCCTCCACCTATTGCCTCTGACCCCAGCAAGCTACCCAGGGGTTCCACCTCTCTCCCTGGACATGCAGTAGAGGCCCCAGGGTGCCCCTGGCCCTCCACCTAGGGCCTTCTGACCTCAGCAAGCTACCCAGGGGTTCACCTCTCTCCCTGGACTTGCAGTAGAGGCCCTAGGGTGCCCCCTGGCCCTTCACCTAGGGGCCTCTGACCCCAGCAAGCTACCCAGGGGTCCACCTCTCTCTCTGGACTTGCAGTAGAGGCCCCAGGGTGCCCCCTGGCCCTCCACATAGGGGCCTCTGACCCCAGCAAGCTACCCAGGGGTCCACCTCTCTCCCTGGACTTGCAGTAGAGGCCACAGGGTGCCCACTGGCCCTCTTCCTAGGGGCCTCTGACCCCAGCAAGCTACCCAGGGCTCCACCTCTCCCCCTGGACTTGCAGTAGAGGCCCCAGGGTGCCCCGTGGCCCTCAACCTAGGGGCCTCTGACCCCAGCAAGCTACACAGGGGTCAACCTCTCTCCCTGGACTTGCAGTAGAGGCCCCAAGGTGCCCCCTGGCCCTCCACCTTATGGCCTCTGACCCCAGCAAGCTACACAGGGGTCAACCTCTCTCCCTGGACTTGCATTAGGGGCCCTAGGGTGCCCCCAGGCCCTCCACCAAGGGGCCTCTGACAGCAGGAAGCTGCTCAGGGGTCCACCTCTCTCCCTGGACTTGCAGTAGAGGCCCTAGGGTGCCCGCTGACCCTTCACCTAGAGCCTCTGACCCCAGCCAGTTACCCAGGGGTCCACCTCTCTCTCTGGACTTGCAGTAGAGGCCCCAGGGTGCCCCCTGGCCTTCCACCTAGGGGCCTCTGACCCCAGCAAGCTACCCAGGGGTCCACCTCTCTCCCTTGACTTGCAGTAGAGGCCACAGGGTGCCCACTGGCACTCTTCCTAGGGGCCTCTGACCCCAGCAAGCTACCCAGGGCTCCACCTCTCCCCCTGGACTTGCAGTAGAGGCCCCAGGGTGCCCCGTGGCCCTCTACCTAGGGGCCTCTGACCCCAGCAAGCTACCTTGGGGTCCACCTCTCTCCCTGGACTTGCAGTAGAGGCCCCAGGGTGTCCCCTCGCCCTCCACCTAGGGGCCTCTGACCCCAGCAAGCTACCCAGGGGTCCACCTCTCTCCCTGGACTGGCAGTAGAGGCCCCAAGGTGCCCCCTGGCCCTCCACCTTATGGCCTCTGACCCCAGCAAGCTACCCAGGGGTCCACCTCTCTCCCTGGACTTGCAGCAGAGGCACTAGGGCACCCCCTGGCCCTTCACTTAGGGGCCTTTGACCCCAGCAAGCTACCCAGGGCTCCACCTCTATCCCTGGACTTGCGGTATAGGCCCCAGGGTGCCCCCTTGCCCTCAACCTAGGGGCCTCTGACCCCAGCAAGCTACACAGGAGTCCACCTCTTTCCCTGGACTTGCATTAGAGGCCCTAGGGTGCCCCCTGGCCCTCCACCAAGGGGCCTCTGATAGCAGGAAGCTGCCCAGGGGTCCACTTCTCTCCCTGGACTTGCAGTACAGGCCCCAAGGTGCCCACTGACCCTCCTCCTAGGGGCCTATTACCACAGCAAGCTACCCAGAGGGTCCACCTCTCTCCCTGGACTTGCAGTGGAGGCCCCAGCGTGCTCCCTGGCCCTCCACCTATTGCCTCTGACCCCAGCAAGCTACCCAGGGGTTCCACCTCTCTCCCTGGACTTGCAGTAGAGGCCCCAGGGTGCCCCTGGCCCTCCACCTAGGGCCTTCTGACCTTAGCAAGCTACCCAGGGGTCCACCTCTCTCCCTGGACTTGCAGTAGAGGCCCTAGGGTGCCCCCTGGCCCTTCACCTAGAGCCTCTGACCCCAGCAAGTTACCCAGGGGTCCACCTCTCTCTCGGGACTTGCAGTAGAGGCCCCAGGGTGCCCCCTGGTCCTCCACCTAGGGGCCTTTGACCCCAGCAAGCTACCCAGGGGTCCACCTCTCTCCCTGGACTTGCAGTAGAGGCCACAGGGTGCCCACTGGCCCTCTTCCTAAGGGTCTCTGACCCCAGCAAGCTACCCAGGGCTCCACCTCTCCCCCTGGACTTGCAGTAGAGGCCCCAGGGTGACCCGTGGCCCTCAACCTTGGGGCCTCTGACCCCAGCAAGCTACCCTGGGGTCCACCTCTCACCCTGGACTTACAGTAGAGGCCCCAGGGTGCCCCTGGCCCTCCACCTAGGGGCCTCTGACCCCAGCAAGCTACCTAG
This sequence comes from Danio rerio, assembly GCF_052040795.2. Classification (NCBI taxonomy): domain Eukaryota; kingdom Metazoa; phylum Chordata; class Actinopteri; order Cypriniformes; family Danionidae; genus Danio; species Danio rerio. The sequence goes on from NC_141027.1 coordinate 67,747,955, forward strand.
GGGTCCACCTCTCTCATTGGACTTGCAGTAGAGGTCACAGGGTGCCCCTGGCCCTCTTCCTAGGGGCCTCTGACCCCAGCAAGCTACCAAAGGGTCCAACTCTCTTCCTGGACTTGAAGTAGAGGCACTAGGGTGCCCCCTGGCCCTTCACCTAGGGGCCTTTGACCCCAGCAAGCTACCCAGGGGTCCACCTTTCTCCCTGGACTTCCATTAGAGGCCCCAGGGTGCTCCCTGGCCCTCCACCTATTGCCTCTGACCCCAGCAAGCTACCCAGGGGTTCCACCTCTCTCCCTGGACTTGCAGTAGAGGCCCCAGGGTGCCCCTGGCCCTCCACCTAGGGCCTTCTGACCTCAGCAAGCTACCCAGGGGTTCACCTCTCTCCCTGGACTTGCAGTAGAGGCCCTAGGGTGCCCCCTGGCCCTTCACCTAGGGGCCTCTGACCCCAGCAAGCTACCCAGGGGTCCACCTCTCTCTCTGGACTTGCAGTAGAGGCCCCAGGGTGCCCCCTGGCCCTCTTCCTAGGGGCCTCTGACCCCAGCAAGCTACCCAGGGCTCCACCCCTCCCCCTGGACTTGCAGTAGAGGCCCCAGGGTGCCCCGTGGCCCATAACCTAGGGGCCTCTGACCCCAGCAAGCTACCCAGGGGTTCCACCTCTCTCCCTGGACTTGCAGTAGAGGCCCTAGGGTGCCCCCTGGCCCTCCTCCAAGGGGCCTCTGACAGCAGGAAGCTGCCCAGGGGTCCACTTCTCTCCCAGGACTTGCAGTACAGGCCCCAGGGTGCCCACTGACCCTCCTCCTAGGGGCCTCTGACCACAGCAAGCTACCCAGGGGTCCACCTCTCTCCCTGGACTTGCAGTAGAAGCCCCAGGGTGCCCCTGGCCCTCCACCTAGGGCCTTCTGACCTCAGCAAGCTACCCAGGGGTTCACCTCTCTCCCTGGACTTGCAGTGGAGGCCCCAGGGTGCTCCCTGGCCCTCCACCTATTGCCTCTGACCCCAGCAAGCTACCCAGGGGTTCACCTCTCTCCCTGGACTTGCATTAGAGGCCCTAGGGTGCCCCCTGGCCCTCCACCACGGGCCTCTGACAGCAGGAAGCTGCCCAGGGGTCCACTTCTCTCCCAGGACTTGCAGTACAGGCCCCAGGGTGCCCACTGACCCTCCTCCTAGAGGCCTCTGACCACAGCAAGCTACCCAGGGGTCCACCTCTCTCCCTGGACTTGCAGTAGAGGCCCCAGGGTGCCCCTGGCCCTCCACCTAGGGCCTTCTGACCTCAGCAAGCTACCCAGGGGTCCACCTCTCTCCCTGGACTTGGAGTGGAGGCCCCAGGGTGCTCCCTGGCCCTCCACCTATTGCCTCTGACCCCAGCAAGCTACCCAGGGGTTCCACCTCTCTCCCTGGACTTGCAGTAGAGGCCCCAGGGTGCCCCGTGGCCCTCAACCTAGGGGCCTCTGACCCCATCAAGCTACACAGGGGTCAACCTCTCTCCCTGGACTTGCAGTGGAGGCCCCAGGGTGCTCCCTGGCCCTCCACCTAGGGCCTTCTGACCTCAGCAAGCTACCCAGGGGTTCACCTCTCTCCCTGGACTTGCAGTAGAGGCCCTAGGGTGCCCGCTGGCCCTTTACCTGGAGCCTCTGACCCCAGCAAGCTACCCAGGGGTCCACCTCTCTCCCTGGACTTGCAGTAGAGGCACTAGGGAACCCCCTGGCCCTTCACTTAGGGGCCTCTGACCCCAGCAAGCTACCAATGGCTCCACCTCTATCCCTGGATATGCGGTATAGTCCCCAGGGTGCCCCCTTGCCCTCGACCTAGGGGCCTCTGACCCCAGCAAGCTACACAGGGGTCAACCTCTCTCCCTGGACATGCAGTAGAGGCCCCAAGGTGCCCCCTGGCCCACCACCTTATGGCCTCTGACCCCAGCAAGCTACCCAGGGGTCCACCTTTCTCCCTGGACTTGCAGTGGAGGCCCCAGGGTGCTCCCTGGCCCTCCACCTATTGCCTCTGACCCCAGCAAGCTACCCAGGGGTTCCACCTCTCTCCCTGGACTTGCAGTAGAGGCCCCCAGGGTGCCCCTGGCCCTCCACCTAGGGCCTTCTGAACACAGCAAGCTACCCAGGGGTTCACCTCTCTCCCTGGACTTGCAGTAGAGGCCCTAGGGTGCCCGCTGACCCTTCACCTAGAGCCTCTGACCCCAGCAAGCTACCCAGGGGTCCACCTCTCTCCCTGGACTGGCAGTAGAGGCCCCAAGGTGCCCCCTGGCCTCCACCTTATGGCCTCTGACCTCAGCAAGCTACCCAGGGGTCTACCTCTGTCCCTGGACTTGCAGTAGAGGCACTAGGGCACCCCCTGGCCCTTCACTTAGGGGCCTTTGACCCCAGCAAGCTACTCAGGGCTCCACCTCTATCCCTGGACTTGCGGTATAGGCCCCAGGGTGCCCCCTTGCCCTCAACCTAGGGGCCTCTGACCCCAGCAAGCTACACAGGGGTTAACCTCTCTCCCTGGACTTGCAGTAGAGGCCCAAAGGTGCCCCCTGGCCCTCCACCTTATGGCCTCTGACCCCAGCAAGCTACCCAGGGGTCCACCTCTCTCCCTGGACTTGCATTAGAGGCCCTAGCGTGCCCCCTGGCTCTCCACCAAGGGGCCTCTGACAGCAGGAAGCTGCCCAGGGGTCTGCTTCTCTCCCTGGACTTGCAGTACAGGCCCCAAGGTGCCCACTGACCCTCTTCCTAGCGGCCTTTGACCACAGCAAGCTACCCAGGGGTCCACCTCTCTCCCTGGACTTGCAGTTGAGGCCCCAGGGTGCTCCCTGGCCCTCCACCTATTGCCTCTGACCCCAGCAAGCTACCCAGGGGTTCGACCTCTCTCCCTGGACTTGCAGTAGAGGCCCTAGGGTGCCCGCTGGCCCTTCACCTAGAGCCTTTGACCCCAGCAAGTTACCCAGGGGTCCACCTCTCTCTCTGGACTTGCAGTAGAGGCCCCAGGGTGCATCCTGACCCTCCACCTAGGGCCTTCTGACCTCAGCAAGCTACCCAGGGGTTCACCTCTCTCCCTGGACTTGCAGTAGAGGCCCTAGGGTGCCCGCTGGCCCTTCACCTAGAGCCTTTGACCCCAGCAAGTTACCCAGGGGTCCACCTCTCTCTCTGGACTTGCAGTAGAGGCCCCAGGGTGCATCCTGACCCTCAACCTAGGGGCCTCTGACCCCAGCAAGCTACCCAGGGGTCCACCTGTTTCCTTGGACTTGCAGTAGAGGCCCCAGGGTGCCCCCTGGCCCTACAACTAGGGGCCTCTGACCCCAGCAAGCTACCCAGGGGTCCAACTCTCTCACTAGACTTGCAGTAGAGGCCCCAGGGTGCCCCTTGGCCCCCCGCCTAGGGGCCTCTGACTCCAGCAAGCTACCTAGGGGTCCACCTCTCTCCCTGGACTTGCAGAAGAGGCACTAGGGCACCCCCTGGCCCTTCATTTAGGGGCCTCTGACCCCAGCAAGCTACCCAGGGCTCCAACTCTATCCCTGGACTTGCGGTATAGGCCCCAGGGTGCCCCCTTGCCCTCAACCTAGGGGCTTCTGACCCCAGCAAGCTACACAGGGGTCAACCTCTCTCCCTGGACTTGCAGTAGAGGCCCCAAGGTGCCCCCTGGCCCTCCACCTTATGGCCTCTGACCCCAGCAAGCTACCCAGGAGTCCACCTCTCTCCCTGGACTTGCATTAGAGGCCCTAGGGTGCCCCCTTGCCCTCCACCAAGGGGCCTCTGATAGCAGGAAGCTGCCCAGGGGTCCACTTCTCTCCCTGGACTTGCAGTACAGGCCCCAGGGTGCCCACTGACCCTCCTCCTAGGGGCCTATTACCACAGCAAGCTACCCAGGGGTCCACCTCTCTCCCTGGACTTGCAGTGGAGGCCCCAGCATGCTCCCTGGCCCTCCACCTATTGCATCTGACCCTTAGCAAGCTACCCAGGGGTTCCACCTCTCTCCCTGGACTTGCAATAGAGGCCCCAGGGTGCCCCTGGCCCTCCACCTAGGGCCTTCTGACCTCAGCAAGCTACCCAGGGGTTCACCTCTCTCCCTGGACTTGCAGTAGAGGCCCTAGGGTGCCCCCTGGCCCTTCACCTAGAGCCTCTGACCCCAGCAAGTTACCCAGGGGTCCACCTCTCTCTCTGGACTTGCAGTAGAGGCCCCAGGGTGCCCCCTGGCCCTCCACCTAGGGGCCTCTGACCCCAGCAAGCTACCCAGGGGTCCACCTCTCTCCCTGGACTTGCAGTAGAGGCCACAGGGTGCCCACTGGCCCTCTTCCTAGGGGCCTCTGACCCCAGCAAGCTACCCAGGGCTCCACCTCTCCCCCTGGACTTGCAGTAGAGGCTCCAGGGTGCCCCGTGGCCCTCAACCTAGGGGCCTCTGACCCCAGCAAGCTACCCTGGGGTCCACCTCTCACCCTGGACTTGCAGTAGAGGCCCCAGGGTGCCCCCTGGCCCTCCACCTAGGGGCCTTTGACCCCAGCAAGCTACCTAGGGGTCCACCTCTCTCATTGGACTTGCAGTAGAGGCCACAGGGTGCCCCTGGCCCTCTTCCTAGGGGCCTCTGACCCCAGCAAGCTACCAAAGGGTCCACCTCTCTTCCTGGACTTGAAGTAGAGGCACTAGGGTGCCCCCTGGCCCTTCACATAGGGGCCTCTGACCCCAGCAAGCTACCCAGGGGTCCACCTCTCTACCTGGACTTCCAGTAGAGGCCCCAGGGTGCTCCCTGGCCCTCCACCTATTGCCTCTGACCCCAGCAAGCTACCCAGGGGTTCCACCTCTCTCCCTGGACTTGCAGTAGAGGCCCCAGGGTGCCCCTGGCCCTCCACCTAGGGCCTTCTGACCTCAGCAAGCTACCCAGGGGTTCACCTCTCTCCCTGGACTTGCAGTAGAGGCCACAGGGTGCCCACTGGCCCTCTTCCTAGGGGCCTCTGACCCCAGCAACATACCCAGGGGTCCACCTCTCTCCCTGGACTTGCAGTAGAGGCCACAGGGTGCCCACTGGCCCTCTTCCTAGGGGCCTCTGACCCCAGCAACATACCCAGGGCTCCACCTCTCCCCCTGGACTTGCAGTAGAGGCCCCAGGGTGCCCCGTGGCCCTCAACCTAGGGGCCTCTGACACCAGCAAGCTACACAGGGGTCAACCTCTCTCCTTGGACTTGCAGTAGAGGCCCCAGGGTGCTCCTTGGCCCTCCACCTATTGCCTTTGACCCCAGCAAGCTACCCAGGGGTTCCACCTCTCTTCCTGGACTTGCAGTAGAGGCCCTAGGGTGCCCCCTGGCCTTCCATCTAGGGGTGTCTGACCCCTTCAAGCAACCCAGGGATCCAGCTCTCTCCCTCGTCTTGCAGTATAGGCCCCAGGGTGCCCCCTTGCCCTCCACCCAGGGCCCTCTGACCCCAACAAGCTACCCAGGGGTCCAGCTCTCTGTCTGGACTAGCAGTATAGGCCCCAGGGCGCCCCTTTGCCCTCCACCTAGGGGCCTGTGACCACAGCAAGCTTCCCAGGGGTCCACCTCTCTCCCTGGACTTGCAGTATAGGCCCCAGGGTCCCCCCTGGCCCTCCACCCAGGGGCCTCTGACCCTAGCAAGCTACCCAGGGGTATATATCTCTCCCTGGACTTGCAGTATAGGCCCAAGTGTGCCCCCTCGCCCTCCACATAGGAGCCTCTGTCCCTATCAAGCTTCCCAGGGGTCCAACTCTCCCCCTGGACTTGCAGTAGAGGGCCCTGGGTGCCCCCTTGCCCTCCACCCAGGTTCCTCTGATCCCAGCAAGCTACCCAGGGGTCCACCTCTCTCACTGGACTTGCACTAGAGGCCCCAGGGTGCCCCCTGGCCCTCCACCTAGGGGCCTCTGACCCCAGCAAGCTACCCAGGGGTCCACCTCTCTCACTGGACTTGCAGTAGAGGCCCTAGGGTGCCCCCTGGCCCTTCAACTAGGGGCCTCTGACACCAGCAAGCTACCCAGGGGTCCACCTCTCTCACTGGACATGCAGTAGAGGCCCCAGGGTGCCCCCTGACACTCCACCTAGGGGCCTCTGACCCCAGCAAGCTACTCAGGGGTCCACCTCTCTCCCAGGACTTGCAGTAGAGCCACTAGGGCACCCCCTTGGCCCTTCACTTAGGGGCCTCTGACCCCAGCAAGCTACCCAGGGCTCCACCTCTATCCCTGGACTTGGTGTATTATCCCCAGGGTGCCCCCTTGCCCTCAACCTAGGGGCCTCTGACCCCAGCAAGCTACACAGGGGTCAACCTCTCTCCCTGGACATGCAGTAGAGGCCCCAAGGTGCCCCTTGGCCCTCCACCTTATGGCCTCTGACCCCAGCAAGCTACCCAGGGGTCCATCTCTCTCCCTGGACTTGCATTAGAGGCCCTAGGGTGCCCCCTGGCCCTCCACCAAGGGGCCTCTGACAGCAGAAAGCTGCCCAGGGGTCCACCTCTCTCCCTGGGCTTGCAGTACAGGCCCCAGGGTGACCACTGGCCCTCCTCCTAGGGGCCTCTGACCACAGCAAGCTACTCAGGGGTCCACCTCTCTCCCTGGACTTGCAGTAGAGGCCCCAGGGTGCTCCCTGGCCCTCCACCTATTGCCTTTGACCTCAGCAAGCTACCCAGGGGTTCCACCTCTCTCCCTGGACTTGCAGTAGAGGCCCCAGGGTGCCCCTGGCCCTCCACCTAGGGCCTGCTGACCTCAGCAATCTACCCAGGGGTTCACCTCTCTCCCTGGACTTGCAGTAGAGGCCCTAGGGTGCCCCCTGGCCCTTCACCTAGGGGTCTCTCACCCCAGCAAGCTACCCAGGGGTCCACCTCTCTCCCTGGACTTTTAGTAGAGGCCACAGGGTGCCCCCTGGCCCTACTTCAAGGGGCCTCTGACCCCAGCAAGCTACCCAGGGGTCCACCTCTCTCACTGGACTTGAAGTAGAGGCACTAGGGTGCCCCCTGGCCCTTCGCCTAGGGGCCTCTGACCCCAGCAAGCTAGCCAGGGGTCCACCTCTCTCACTGGACTTGCAGTAGAGGCCCCAGGGTGTCCCCTGGCCCTCCACCTAGGGACCTCTGACCCCAGCAAGCTACCCAGGGGTCCACCTCTCTCACTGGACTTGCAGTAGAGGCTCTAGGGTGCCCCCTGGCCCTTCAACTAGGAGCCTCTGACACCAGCAAGCTACCCAGGGGTCCACCTCTCTCACTGGACTTGCAGTAGAGGCCACAGTGTGCCCCCTGGCCCTACTTCTAGGAGCCTCTGACCCCAGCAAGCTACTCAGGGGTCCACCTCTCTCCCAGGACTTGCAGTAGAGGCACTAGGGCACCCCCTGGCCCTTCACTTAGGGGCCTCTGACCCCAGCAAGCTACCCAGGGCTCCACCTCTATCCCGGGACTTGCGGTACAGGCCCCAGGGTGCCCCCTTGCCCTCAACCTAGGGGCCTCTGACCCCAGCAAGCTACCCAGGGGTCAACCTCTCTCCCTGAACATGCAGTAGAGGCCCCAAGGTGCCGCCTGGCCCTCCACCTTATGGCCTCTGACCCCAGCAAGCTACCCAGGGGTCCACCTCTCTCCCTGGACTTGCATTAGAGGCCCTAGGGTGCCCCCTGGCCCTCCACCAAGGGGCCTCTGACAGCAGGAAGCTGCCCAGGGGTCCACCTCTCTCCCTGGACTTGCAGTACAGGCCCCAGGGTGACCACTGGCCCTCCTCTTAAGGGCCTCTGACCACAGCAAGCTACCCAGGGGTCCACCTCTCTCCCTGGACTTGCAGTAGAGGCCCCAGGGTGCTCCCTGGCCCTCCACCTATTGCCTTTGACCTCAGCAAGCTACCCAGGGGTTCCACCTCTCTCCCTGGACTTGCAGTAGAGGCCCCAGGGTGCCCCTGGCCCTCCACCTAGGGCCATCTGACCTCAGCAATCTACCCAGGGGTTCACCTCTCTCCCTGGACTTGCAGTAGAGGCCCAAGCGTGCCCCCTGGCCCTTCACCTAGGGGTCTCTGACCCCAGCAAGCTACCCAGGGGTCCACCTCTCTCTCTAGAAATGCAGTAGAGGCCCGAGGGTGCCCCCTGGCCCTCCACCTAGGGGCCTCTGACCCCAGCGAGCTACCAAGGGGTCCACCTCTCTCCCTGGACTTTTAGTAGAGGCCACAGGGTGCCCCCTGGCCCTACTTCTAGGGGCCTCTGACCCCAGCAAGCTACCCAGGGGTCCACCTCTCTCACTGGACTTAAAGTAGAGGCACTAGGGTGCCCCCTGGCCCTTCGCCTAGGGTCCTCTGACCCCAGCAAGCTAGCCAGGGGTCCACCTCTCTCACTGGACTTGCAGTAGAGGCCCCAAGGTGCCCCCTGGCCCTCCACCTTTTGGCCTCTGACCCCAGCAAGCTACCCAGGGGTCCACCTCTCTCCTTGGACTTGCAGTAGAGGCCCTAGGGTGCCCCCTGGCCATCCACCAAGGGGCCACCGACAGCAGGAAGCTGCCCAGGGGTCCACCTCTTTCCCTGGACTTGCAGTAGAGGCCCCAGGATGCCCGCTGGCCCTCCACCTAGGGGCCTCTGACCCCAGCAAGTTTCTCATGGGTCCACCTTTCTCTCTGGACTTGCAGTAGAGGCCCTAGGGTGCCCCCTGGCCCTTCATCTACGGGTCTTTGACCCCAGCAAGTTACCCAGGGGTCCACCTCTCTCTCTGGAAATGCAGTAGAGGCCCCAGGGTGCCCCCTGGCCCTCCACCTAGGGGCCTCTGACAGCAGGAAGCTGCCCAGGGGTCCACTTCTCTCCCTGGACTTGCAGTACAGGCCCCAGGGTGCCCACTGACCCTCCTCCTAGGGGACTCTGACCCCAGCAAGCTACCCAGGGGTCCACCTCTCTCCCTGGACTTGCAGTAGAGGCCACAGGGTGCCCACTGGCCCTCTTCCTAGGGGCCTCTGGCCCCAGCAAGCTACCCTTGGCTCCACCTCTCCCCCTGGACTTGCAGTAGAGGCCCCAGGGTGCCCCGTGGCCCTCAACCTAGGGGCCTCTGACCCCAGCAAGCTACCTAGGGGTCCACCTCTCTCATTGGACTTGCAGTAGAGGCCACAGGGTGCCCCTGGCCCTCTTCCTAGGGGCCTCTGACCCCAGCAAGCTACCAAAGGGTCCACCTCTCTTCCTGGACTTGAAGTAGAGGCACTAGGGTGCCCCCTGGCCCTTCACCTAGGGAGCTCTGACCACAGCAAGCTACTCAGGGGTCCACCTCTCTCCCTGGACTTGCAGTAGAGGCCCCAGGGTGCTCCCTGGCCCTCCACCTATTGCCTTTGACCTCAGCAAGCTACCCAGGGGTTCCACCTCTCTCCCTGGACTTGCAGTAGAGGCCCCAGGGTGCCCCTGGCCCTCCACCTAGGGCCTGCTGACCTCAGCAATCTACCCAGGGGTTCACCTCTCTCCCTGGACTTGCAGTAGAGGCCCTAGGGTGCCCCCTGGCCCTTCACCTAGGGGTCTCTCACCCCAGCAAGCTACCCAGGGGTCCACCTCTCTCCCTGGACTTTTAGTAGAGGCCACAGGGTGCCCCCTGGCCCTACTTCAAGGGGCCTCTGACCCCAGCAAGCTACCCAGGGGTCCACCTCTCTCACTGGACTTGAAGTAGAGGCACTAGGGTGCCCCCTGGCCCTTCGCCTAGGGGCCTCTGACCCCAGCAAGCTAGCCAGGGGTCCACCTCTCTCACTGGACTTGCAGTAGAGGCCCCAGGGTGTCCCATGGCCCTCCACCTAGGGACCTCTGACCCCAGCAAGCTACCCAGGGGTCCACCTCTCTCACTGGACTTGCAGTAGAGGCTCTAGGGTGCCCCCTGGCCCTTCAACTAGGAGCCTCTGACACCAGCAAGCTACCCAGGGGTCCACCTCTCTCACTGGACTTGCAGTAGAGGCCACAGTGTGCCCCCTGGCCCTACTTCTAGGAGCCTCTGACCCCAGCAAGCTACTCAGGGGTCCACCTCTCTCCCAGGACTTGCAGTAGAGGCACTAGGGCACCCCCTGGCCCTTCACTTAGGGGCCTCTGACCCCAGCAAGCTACCCAGGGCTCCACCTCTATCCCGGGACTTGCGGTACAGGCCCCAGGGTGCCCCCTTGCCCTCAACCTAGGGGCCTCTGACCCCAGCAAGCTACCCAGGGGTCAACCTCTCTCCCTGGACATGCAGTAGAGGCCCCAAGGTGCCGCCTGGCCCTCCACCTTATGGCCTCTGACCCCAGCAAGCTACCCAGGGGTCCACCTCTCTCCCTGGACTTGCATTAGAGGCCCTAGGGTGCCCCCTGGCCCTCCACCAAGGGGCCTCTGACAGCAGGAAGCTGCCCAGGGGTCCACCTCTCTCCCTGGACTTGCAGTACAGGCCCCAGGGTGACCACTGGCCCTCCTCTTAAGGGCCTCTGACCACAGCAAGCTACCCAGGGGTCCACCTCTCTCCCTGGACTTGCAGTAGAGGCCCCAGGGTGCTCCCTGGCCCTCCACCTATTGCCTTTGACCTCAGCAAGCTACCCAGGGGTTCCACCTCTCTCCCTGGACTTGCAGTAGAGGCCCCAGGGTGCCCCTGGCCCTCCACCTAGGGCCATCTGACCTCAGCAATCTACCCAGGGGTTCACCTCTCTCCCTGGACTTGCAGTAGAGGCCCAAGCGTGCCCCCTGGCCCTTCACCTAGGGGTCTCTGACCCCAGCAAGCTACCCAGGGGTCCACCTCTCTCTCTAGAAATGCAGTAGAGGCCCGAGGGTGCCCCCTGGCCCTCCACCTAGGGGCCTCTGACCCCAGCGAGCTACCAAGGGGTCCACCTCTCTCCCTGGACTTTTAGTAGAGGCCACAGGGTGCCCCCTGGCCCTACTTCTAGGGGCCTCTGACCCCAGCAAGCTACCCAGGGGTCCACCTCTCTCACTGGACTTGAAGTAGAGGCACTAGGGTGCCCCCTGGCCCTTCGCCTAGGGTCCTCTGACCCCAGCAAGCTAGCCAGGGGTCCACCTCTCTCACTGGACTTGCAGTAGAGGCCCCAAGGTGCCCCCTGGCCCTCCACCTTTTGGCCTCTGACCCCAGCAAGCTACCCAGGGGTCCACCTCTCTCCTTGGACTTGCAGTAGAGGCCCTAGGGTGCCCCCTGGCCATCCACCAAGGGGCCACTGACAGCAGGAAGCTGCCCAGGGGTCCACCTCTTTCCCTGGACTTGCAGTAGAGGCCCCAGGATGCCCGCTGGCCCTCCACCTAGGGGCCTCTGACCCCAGCAAGTTTCTCATGGGTCCACCTTTCTCTCTGGACTTGCAGTAGAGGCCCTAGGGTGCCCCCTGGCCCTTCATCTACGGGTCTTTGACCCCAGCAAGTTACCCAGGGGTCCACCTCTCTCTCTGGAAATGCAGTAGAGGCCCCAGGGTGCCCCCTGGCCCTCCACCTAGGGGCCTCTGACAGCAGGAAGCTACCTAGGGGTCCACCTCTCTCATTGGACTTGCAGTAGAGGCCACAGGGTGCCCCTGGCCCTCTTCCTAGGGGCCTCTGACCCCAGCAAGCTACCAAAGGGTCCACCTCTCTTCCTGGACTTGAAGTAGAGGCACTAGGGTGCCCCCTGGCCCTTCACCTAGGGAGCTCTGACCCCAGCAAGCTACCCAGGGGTCCACCTCTCTCCCTGGACTTCCAGTAGAGGCCCCAGGGTGCTCCCTGGCCCTCCACCTATTGCCTCTGACCCCAGCAAGCTACCCAGGGGTTCCACCTCTCTCCCTGGACTTGCAGTAGAGGCCCCAGGGTGCCCCTGGCCCTCCACCTAGGGCCTTCTGACCTCAGCAAGCTACCCAGGGGTTTACCCCTCTCCCTGGTCTTGCAGTAGAGGCCCTAGGGTGCCCCCTGGCCCTTCACCTAGGGGCCTCTGACCCCAGCAAGCTACCCAGGGGTCCACCTCTCTCTCTGGACTTGCAGTAGAGGCCCCAGGGTGCCCCCTGGCCCTCCACATAGGGGCCTCTGACCCCAGCAAGCTACCCAGGGGTCCACCTCTCTCCCTGGACTTGCAGTAGAGACCACAGGGTGCCCACTGGCCCTCTTCCTAGGGGCCTCTGACCCCAGCAAGCTACCCAGGGCTCCACCTCTCCCCCTGGACTTGCAGTAGAGGCCCCAGGGTGCCCCGTGGCCCTCAACCTAGGGGCCTCTGACCCCAGCAAGCTACACAGGGGTCAACCTCTCTCCCTGGACTTGCAGTAGAGGCCCCAAGGTGCCCCCTGGCCCTCCACCTTATGGCCTCTGACCCCAGCAAGCTACACAGGGGTCAACCTCTCTCCCTGGACTTGCATTAGGGGCCCTAGGGTGCCCCCAGGCCCTCCACCAAGGGGCCTCTGACAGCAGGAAGCTGCTCAGGGGTCCACCTCTCTCCCTGGACTTGCAGTAGAGGCCCTAGGGTGCCCGCTGACCCTTCACCTAGAGCCTCTGACCCCAGCCAGTTACCCAGGGGTCCACCTCTCTCTCTGGACTTGCAGTAGAGGCCCCAGGGTGCCCCCTGGCCCTCCACCTAGGGGCCTCTGACCCCAGCAAGCTACCCAGGGGTCCACCTCTCTCCCTTGACTTGCAGTAGAGGCCACAGGGTGCCCACTGGCACTCTTCCTAGGGGCCTCTGACCCCAGCAAGCTACCCAGGGCTCCACCTCTCCCCCTGGACTTGCAGTAGAGGCCCCAGGGTGCCCCGTGGCCCTCTACCTAGGGGCCTCTGACCCCAGCAAGCTACCTTGGGGTCCACCTCTCTCCCTGGACTTGCAGTAGAGGCCCCAGGGTGTCCCCTCGCCCTCCACCTAGGGGCCTCTGACCCCAGCAAGCTACCCAGGGGTCCACCTCTCTCCCTGGACTGGCAGTAGAGGCCCCAAGGTGCCCCCTGGCCCTCCACCTTATGGCCTCTGACCCCAGCAAGCTACCCAGGGGTCCACCTCTCTCCCTGGACTTGCAGCAGAGGCACTAGGGCACCCCCTGGCCCTTCACTTAGGGGCCTTTGACCCCAGCAAGCTACCCAGGGCTCCACCTCTATCCCTGGACTTGCGGTATAGGCCCCAGGGTGCCCCCTTGCCCTCAACCTAGGGGCCTCTGACCCCAGCAAGCTACACAGGAGTCCACCTCTTTCCCTGGACTTGCATTAGAGGCCCTAGGGTGCCCCCTGGCCCTCCACCAAGGGGCCTCTGATAGCAGGAAGCTGCCCAGGGGTCCACTTCTCTCCCTGGACTTGCAGTACAGGCCCCAAGGTGCCCACTGACCCTCCTCCAAGGGGCCTATTACCACAGCAAGCTACCCAGAGGGTCCACCTCTCTCCCTGGACTTGCAGTGGAGGCCCCAGCGTGCTCCCTGGCCCTCCACCTATTGCCTCTGACCCCAGCAAGCTACCCAGGGGTTCCACCTCTCTCCCTGGACTTGCAGTAGAGGCCCCAGGGTGCCCCTGGCCCTCCACCTAGGGCCTTCTGACCTTAGCAAGCTACCCAGGGGTCCACCTCTCTCCCTGGACTTGCAGTAGAGGCCCTAGGGTGCCCCCTGGCCCTTCACCTAGAGCCTCTGACCCCAGCAAGTTACCCAGGGGTCCACCTCTCTCTCGGGACTTGCAGTAGAGGCCCCAGGGTGCCCCCTGGCCCTCCACCTAGGGGCCTTTGACCCCAGCAAGCTACCCAGGGGTCCACCTCTCTCCCTGGACTTGCAGTAGAGGCCACAGGGTGCCCACTGGCCCTCTTCCTAAGGGTCTCTGACCCCAGCAAGCTACCCAGGGCTCCACCTCTCCCCCTGGACTTGCAGTAGAGGCCCCAGGGTGACCCGTGGCCCTCAACCTTGGGGCCTCTGACCCCAGCAAGCTACCCTGGGGTCCACCTCTCACCCTGGACTTACAGTAGAGGCCCCAGGGTGCCCCCTGGCCCTCCACCTAGGGGCCTCTGACCCCAGCAAGCTACCTAGGGGTCCACCTCTCTCATTGGACTTGCAGTAGAGGTCACAGGGTGCCCCTGGCCCTCTTCCTAGGGGCCTCTGACCCCAGCAAGCTACCAAAGGGTCCAACTCTCTTCCTGGACTTGAAGTAGAGGCACTAGGGTGCCCCCTGGCCCTTCACCTAGGGGCCTTTGACCCCAGCAAGCTACCCAGGGGTCCACCTTTCTCCCTGGACTTCCATTAGAGGCCCCAGGGTGCTCCCTGGCCCTCCACCTATTGCCTCTGACCCCAGCAAGCTACCCAGGGGTTCCACCTCTCTCCCTGGACTTGCAGTAGAGGCCCCAGGGTGCCCCTGGCCCTCCACCTAGGGCCTTCTGACCTCAGCAAGCTACCCAGGGGTTCACCTCTCTCCCTGGACTTGCAGTAGAGGCCCTAGGGTGCCCCCTGGCCCTTCACCTAGGGGCCTCTGACCCCAGCAAGCTACCCAGGGGTCCACCTCTCTCTCTGGACTTGCAGTAGAGGCCCCAGGGTGCCCCCTGGCCCTCCACATAGCGGCCTCTGACCCCAGCAAGCTACCCAGGGGTCCACCTCTCTCCCTGGACTTGCAATAGAGGCCACAGGGTGCCCACTGGCCCTCTTCCTAGGGGCCTCTGACCCCAGCAAGCTACCCAGGGCTCCACCCCTCCCCCTGGACTTGCAGTAGAGGCCCCAGGGTGCCCCGTGGCCCATAACCTAGGGGCCTCTGACCCCAGCAAGCTACACAGGGTTCAACCTCTCTCCCTGGACTTGCAGTAGAGGCCCCAAGGTGCCCCCTGGCCCTCCACCTTATTTCCTCTGACCCCAGCAAGCTACACAGGGGTCAACCTCTCTCCCTGGACTTGCATTAGAGGCCCTAGGGTGCCCCCTGGCCCTCCTCCAAGGGGCCTCTGACAGCAGGAAGCTGCCCAGGGGTCCACTTCTCTCCCAGGACTTGCAGTACAGGCCCCAGGGTGCCCACTGACCCTCCTCCTAGGGGCCTCTGACCACAGCAAGCTACCCAGGGGTCCACCTCTCTCCCTGGACTTGCAGTAGAAGCCCCAGGGTGCCCCTGGCCCTCCACCTAGGGCCTTCTGACCTCAGCAAGCTACCCAGGGGTTCACCTCTCTCCCTGGACTTGCAGTGGAGGCCCCAGGGTGCTCCCTGGCCCTCCACCTATTGCCTCTGACCCCAGCAAGCTACCCAGGGTTTCACCTCTCTCCCTGGACTTGCATTAGAGGCCCTAGGGTGCCCCCTGGCCCTCCACCACGGGCCTCTGACAGCAGGAAGCTGCCCAGGGGTCCACTTCTCTCCCAGGACTTGCAGTACAGGCCCCAGGGTGCCCACTGACCCTCCTCCTAGGGGCCTCTGACCACAGCAAGCTACCCAGGGGTCCACCTCTCTCCCTGGACTTGCAGTAGAGGCCCCAGGGTGCCCCTGGCCCTCCACCTAGGGCCTTCTGACCTCAGCAAGCTACCCAGGGGTCCACCTCTCTCCCTGGACTTGCAGTGGAGGCCCCAGGGTGCTCCCTGGCCCTCCACCTATTGCCTCTGACCCCAGCAAGCTACCCAGGGGTTCCACCTCTCTCCCTGGACTTGCAGTAGAGGCCCCAGGGTGCCCCGTGGCCCTCAACCTAGGGGCCTCTGACCCCATCAAGCTACACAGGGGTCAACCTCTCTCCCTGGACTTGCAGTGGAGGCCCCAGGGTGCTCCCTGGCCCTCCACCTAGGGCCTTCTGACCTCAGCAAGCTACCCAGGGGTTCACCTCTCTCCCTGGACTTGCAGTAGAGGCCCTAGGGTGCCCGCTGGCCCTTTACCTGGAGCCTCTGACCCCAGCAAGCTACCCAGGGGTCCACCTCTCTCCCTGGACTTGCAGTAGAGGCACTAGGGAACCCCCTGGCCCTTCACTTAGGGGCCTCTGACCCCAGCAAGCTACCAATGGCTCCACCTCTATCCCTGGACTTGCGGTATAGTCCCCAGGGTGCCCCCTTGCCCTCGACCTAGGGGCCTCTGACCCCAGCAAGCTACACAGGGGTCAACCTCTCTCCCTGGACATGCAGTAGAGGCCCCAAGGTGCCCCCTGGCCCACCACCTTATGGCCTCTGACCCCGGCAAGCTACCCAGGGGTCCACCTTTCTCCCTGGACTTGCAGTGGAGGCCCCAGGGTGCTCCCTGGCCCTCCACCTATTGCCTCTGACCCCAGCAAGCTACCCAGGGGTTCCACCTCTCTCCCTGGACTTGCAGTAGAGGCCCCCAGGGTGCCCCTGGCCCTCCACCTAGGGCCTTCTGAACACAGCAAGCTACCCAGGGGTTCACCTCTCTCCCTGGACTTGCAGTAGAGGCCCTAGGGTGCCCGCTGACCCTTCACCTAGAGCCTCTGACCCCAGCAAGCTACCCAGGGGTCCACCTCTCTCCCTGGACTGGCAGTAGAGGCCCCAAGGTGCCCCCTGGCCTCCACCTTATGGCCTCTGACCCCAGCAAGCTACCCAGGGGTCTACCTCTGTCCCTGGACTTGCAGTAGAGGCACTAGGGCACCCCCTGGCCCTTCACTTAGGGGCCTTTGACCCCAGCAAGCTACTCAGGGCTCCACCTCTATCCCTGGACTTGCGGTATAGGCCCCAGGGTGCCCCCTTGCCCTCAACCTAGGGGCCTCTGACCCCAGCAAGCTACACAGGGGTTAACCTCTCTCCCTGGACTTGCAGTAGAGGCCCCAAGGTGCCCCCTGGCCCTCCACCTTATGGCCTCTGACCCCAGCAAGCTACCCAGGGGTCCACCTCTCTCCCTGGACTTGCATTAGAGGCCCTAGCGTGCCCCCTGGCTCTCCACCAAGGGGCCTCTGACAGCAGGAAGCTGCCCAGGGGTCTGCTTCTCTCCCTGGACTTGCAGTACAGGCCCCAAGGTGCCCACTGACCCTCTTCCTAGCGGCCTTTGACCACAGCAAGCTACCCAGGGGTCCACCTCTCTCCCTGGACTTGCAGTTGAGGCCCCAGGGTGCTCCCTGGCCCTCCACCTATTGCCTCTGACCCCAGCAAGCTACCCAGGGGTTCCACCTCTCTCCCTGGACTTGCAGTAGAGGCCCCAGGGTGCCCCTGGCCCTCCACCTAGGGCCTTCTGACCTCAGCAAGCTACCCAGGGGTTCACCTCTCTCCCTGGACTTGCAGTAGAGGCCCTAGGGTGCCCGCTGGCCCTTCACCTAGAGCCTTTGACCCCAGCAAGTTACCCAGGGGTCCACCTCTCTCTCTGGACTTGCAGTAGAGGCCCCAGGGTGCATCCTGACCCTCCACCTAGGGGCCTCTGACCCCAGCAAGCTACCCAGGGGTCCACCTCTCTCCCTTGACTTGCAGTAAAGGCTACAGGGTGCCCACTGGCCCTCTTCCTAGGGGCCTCTGACCCCAGCAAGCTACCCAGGGCTCCACCTCTCCCCCTGGTCTTGCAGTAGAGGTCCCAGGGTGCCCCGTGGCCCTCTACCTAGGGGCCTCTGACCCCAGCAAGCTACCCTGGGGTCCACCTCTCTCCCTGGACTTACAGTAGAAGCCCCAGGGTGCCCCCTGGCCCTCCACCTAGGGGCCTCTGACCCCAGCAAGCTACCTAGGGGTCCACCTCTCTCATTGGACTTGCAGTAGAGGCCACAGGGTGCCCCTGGCCCTCCTCCTAGGGGCCTCTGACCCCAGCAAGCTACCAAAGGGTCCAACTCTCTTCCTGGACTTGAAGTAGAGGCACTAGGGTGCCCCCTGGCCCTTCACCTAGGGGCCTTTGACCCCAGCAAGCTACCCAGGGGTCCACCTTTCTCCCTGGACTTCCATTAGAGGCCCCAGGGTGCTCCCTGGCCCTCCACCTATTGCCTCTGACCCAAGCAAGCTAACCAGGGGTTCCACCTCTCTCCCTGGACTTGCAGTAGAGGCCCCAGGGTGCCCCTGGCCCTCCACCTAGGGCCTTCTGACCTCAGCAAGCTACCCAGGGGTTCACCTCTCTCCCTGGACTTGCAGTAGAGGCCCTAGGGTGCCCCCTGGCCCTTCACCTAGGGGCCTCTGACCCCAGCAAGCTACCCAGGGGTCCACCTCTCTCCCTGGACTTGCAATAGAGGCCCCAGGGTGCCCCGTGGCCCTCAACCTAGGGGCCTCTGACCCCAGCAAGCTACACAGGGTTCAACCTCTCATCTGGACTTGCAGTAGAGGCCCCAAGGTGCCCCCTGGCCCTCCACCTTATGGCCTCTGACCCCAGCAAGCTACACAGGGGTCAACCTCTCTCCCTGGACTTGCATTAGAGGCCCTAGGGTGCCCCCTGGCCCTCCACCAAGGGGCCTCTGACAGCAGGAAGCTGCCCAGGGGTCCACTTCTCTCCCAGGACTTGCAGTACAGGCCCCAGGGTGCCCACTGACCCTCCTCCTAGGGGCCTCTGACCACAGCAAGCTACCCAGGGGTCCACCTCTCTCCCTGGACTTGCAGTAGAGGCCCCAGGGTGCCCCTGGCCCTCCACCTAGGGCCTTCTGACCTCAGCAAGCTACCCAGGGGTTCACCTCTCTCCCTGGACTTGCAGCAGAGGCCCTAGGGTGCATGCTGGCCCTTCACCTAGAGCCTCTGACCCCAGCAAGCTACCCAGGGGTCCACCTCTCTCCCTGGACTTGCAGTGGAGGCCCCAGGGTGCTCCCTGGCCCTCCACCTATTGCCTCTGACCCCAGCAAGCTACCCAGGGGTTCCACCTCTCTCCCTGGACTTGCAGTAGAGGCCCCAGGGTGCCCCGTGGCCCTCAACCTAGGGGCCTCTGACCCCATCAAGCTACACAGGGGTCAACCTCTCTCCCTGGACTTGCAGTAGAGGCCCCAAGGTGCCCCCTGGCCCTCCACCTTATGGCCTCTGACCCCAGCAGGCTACACAGGGGTCAACCTCTCTCCCTGGACTTGCATTAGAGGCCCTAGGGTGCCCCCTGGCCCTCCACCAAGGGGCCTCTGACAGCAGGAAGCTGCCCAGGGGTCCACTTCTCTCCCAGGACTTGCAGTACAGGCCCCAGGGTGCCCACTGACCCTCCTCCTAGGGGCCTCTGACCACAGCAAGCTACCCAGGGGTCCACCTCTCTCCCTGGACTTGCAGTAGAGGCCCCAGGGTGCCCCTGGCCCTCCACCTAGGGCCTTCTGACCTCAGCAAGCTACCCAGGGGTTCACCTCTCTCCCTGGACTTGCAGTAGAGGCCCTAGGGTGCCCGCTGGCCCTTTACCTGGAGCCTCTGACCCCAGCAAGCTACCCAGGGGTCCACCTCTCTCCCTGGACTTGCAGTAGAGGCACTAGGGAACCCCCTGGCCCTTCACTTAGGGGCCTCTGACCCCAGCAAGCTACCCATGGCTCCACCTCTATCCCTGGACTTGCGGTATAGGCCCCAGGGTGCCCCCTTGCCCTCGACCTAGAGGCCTCTGACCCCAGCAAGCTACACAGGGGTCAACCTCTCTCCCTGGACATGCAGTAGAGGCCCCAAGGTGCCCCTGGCCCATCACCTTATGGCCTCTGACCCCAGCAAGCTACCCAGGGGTCCACCTCTCTCCCTGGACTTGCAGTGGAGGCCCCAGGGTGCTCCCTGGCCCTCCACCTATTGCCTCTGACCCCAGCAAGCTACCCAGGGGTTCCACCTCTCTCCCTGGACTTGCAGTAGAGGCCCCCAGGGTGCCCCTGGCCCTCCATCTAGGGCCTTCTGAACACAGCAAGCTACCCAGGGGTTCACCTCTCTCCCTGGACTTGCAGTAGAGGCCCTAGGGTGCCCGCTGACCCTTCACCTAGAGCCTCTGACCCCAGCAAGTTACCCAGGGGTCCACCTCTCTCTCTGGACTTGCAGTAGAGGCCCCAGGGTGCCCCCTGGCCCTCCACCTAGGGGCCTCTGACCCCAGCAAGCTACCCAGGGGTCCACCTCTCTCCCTTGACTTGCAGTAGAGGCCACAGGGTGCCCACTGGCACTCTTCCTAGGGGCCTCTGACCCCAGCAAGCTACCCAGGGCTCCACCTCTCCCCCTGGACTTGCAGTAGAGGCCCCAGGGTGCCCCGTGGCCCTCTACCTAGGGGCCTCTGACCCCAGCAAGCTACCTTGGGGTCCACCTCTCTCCCTGGACTGGCAGTAGAGGCCCCAAGGTGCCCCCTGGCCCTCCACCTTATGGCCTCTGACCCCAACAAGCTACCCAGGGGTCCACCTCTCTCCCTGGACTGGCAGTAGAGGCCCCAAGGTGCCCCCTGGCCTCCACCTTATGGCCTCTGACCCCAGCAAGCTACCCAGGGGTCTACCTCTGTCCCTGGACTTGCAGTAGAGGTACTAGGGCACCCCTTGGCCCTTCACTTAGGGGCCTTTGACCCCAGCAAGCTACTCAGGGCTCCACCTCTATCCCTGGACTTGCGGTATAGGCCCCAGGGTGCCCACTTGCCCTCAACCTAGGGGCCTCTGACCCCAGCAAGCTACACAGGGGTTAACCTCTCTCCCTGGACTTGCAGTAGAGGCCCCAAGGTGCCCCCTGGCCCTCCACCTTATGGCCTCTGACCCCAGCAAGCTACCCAGGGGTCCACCTCTCTCCCTGGACTTGCATTAGAGGCCCTAGGGTGCCCCCTGGCTCTCCACCAAGGGGCCTCTGACAGCAGGAAGCTGCCCAGGGGTCTACTTCTCTCCCTGGACTTGCAGTACAGGCCCCAAGGTGCCCACTGACCCTCCTCCTAGCGGCCTTTGACCACAGCAAGCTACCCAGGGGTCCACCTCTCTCCCTGGACTTGCAGTTGAGGCCCCAGGGTGCTCCCTGGCCCTCCACCTATTGCCTCTGACCCCAGCAAGCTACCCAGGGGTTCCACCTCTCTCCCTGGACTTGCAGTAGAGGCCCCAGGGTGCCCCTGGCCCTCCACCTAGGGCCTTCTGACCTCAGCAAGCTACCCAGGGGTTCACCTCTCTCCCTGGACTTGCAGTAGAGGCCCTAGGGTGCCCGCTGGCCCTTCACCTAGAGCCTTTGACCCCAGCAAGTTACCCAGGGGTCCACCTCTCTCTTTGGACTTGCAGTAGAGGCCCCAGGGTGCATCCTGACCCTCCACCTAGGGGCCTCTGACCCCAGCAAGCTACCCAGGGGTCCACCTCTCTCCCTTGACTTGCAGTAGAGGCTACAGGGTGCCCACTGGCCCTCTTCCTAGGGGCCTCTGACCCCAGCAAGCTACCCAGGGCTCCAACTCTCCCCCTGGACTTGCAGTAGAGGTCCCAGGGTGCCCCGTGGCCCTCTACCTAGGGGCCTCTGACCCCAGCAAGCTACCCTGGGGTCCACCTCTCTCCCTGGACTTGCAGTAGAAGCCCCAGGGTGCCCCCTGGCCCTCCACCTAGGGGCCTCTGACCCGAGCAAGCTACCTAGGGGTCCACCTCTCTACCTGGACTTGCAGTAGAGGCCACAGGGTGCCCCCTTGCCCTCCTCCTAGGGGCCTCAGACCCCAGCAAGCTACCCAAGGGTCCACCTCTCTTCCTGGACTTGAAGTAGAGGCACTAGGGTGCCCCCTGGCCCGTCACCTAGGGGCCTCTGACCCCAGCAAGCTACCCATGGGTC
The DNA here is from genome assembly GCF_052040795.2 of Danio rerio. Taxonomy (NCBI): domain Eukaryota; kingdom Metazoa; phylum Chordata; class Actinopteri; order Cypriniformes; family Danionidae; genus Danio; species Danio rerio. Next base: position 67,769,352 of record NC_141027.1, read on the forward strand.
CACCTCTCTCACTGGACTTGCAGTAGAGGCCCCAGGGTGTCCCCTCGCCCTCCACCTAGGGGCCTCTGACCCCAGCAAGCTACCCATGGGTCCACCTCTCTCCCTGGACTTGCAGTAGAGGCTCTAGGGTGCCCCTTGGCCCTCCATCTAGTGGGCGTCTGACCCCAGCAAGCTACCCAGGGGTCCACCTCTCTCCCTGGACTTGCAGTATAGGCCCCAGGGTGCCCCCTTGCCCTCCACCTAGGGGACTCTGACAGCAGGAAGTTTCCCAGGGGTCCACCTCTTTCCCTGGATTTGCACTAGGGACCCCATCGTGCCCGCTGGCCCTCCACCTAGGGGCCTCTTACCCCAGCTAGCTTCTCAGGGGTGCACCTCTCTCCCTGGACTTGCAGTACAGGCCCTAGGGTGCCCCCTGGCCCTCCATCTAGGGGCGTCTGACCCCATCAAGCAACCCATGGATCCAGCTCTCTCTCTGGACTTGCAGTATAGGCCCCAGGGTGCCCCCTTGCCCTCAACCTAGGGGCCTCTGATCCCAGCAACTACCCACGGGTCCAGCTCTCTCTCTGGACTTGCAGTAAAGGCCCCAGGGTGCCCCTTTGCCCTCCACCTGTGGGCCTCTGACCCCAGCAAGCTACCCTGGGGTCCACCTCTCTCCCTGGACTTGCAGTAGAAGCCCCAGGGTGCCCCCTGGCCCTCCACCTAGGGGCCTCTGACCCCAGCAAGCTACCTAGGGGTCCACCTCTCTCATTGGACTTGCAGTAGAGGCCACAGGGTGCCCCTGGCCCTCTTCCTAGGGGCCTCTGACCCCAGCAAGCTACCAAAGGGTCCAACTCTCTTCCTGGACTTGAAGTAGAGGCACTAGGGTGCCCCCTGCCCTTCACCTAGGGGCCTTTGACCCCAGCAAGCTACCCAGGGGTCCACCTTTCTCCCTGGACTTCCATTAGAGGCCCCAAGGTGCTCCCTGGCCCTCCACCTATTGCCTCTGACCCCAGCAAGCTACCCAGGGGTTCCACCTCTCTCCCTGGACTTGCAGTAGAAGCCCCAGGGTGCCCCTGGCCCTCCACCTAGGGCCTTCTGACCTCAGCAAGCTACCCAGGGGTTCACCTCTCTCCCTGGACTTGCAGTAGAGGCCCTAGGGTGCCCCCTGGCCCTTCACCTAGGGGCCTCTGACCCCAGCAAGCTACCCAGGGGTCCACCTCTCTCTCTGGACTTGCAGTAGAGGCCCCAGGGTGCCCCCGGGCCCTCCACATAGGGGCCTCTGACCCCAGCAAGCTACCCAGGGGTCCACCTCTCTCCCTGGACTTGCAATAGAGGCCACAGGGTGCCCACTGGCCCTCTTCCTAGGGGCCTCTGACCCCAGCAAGCTACCCAGGGCTCCACCCCTCCCCCTGGACTTGCAGTAGAGGCCCCAGGGTGCCACGTGGCCCTCAACCTAGGGGCCTCTGACCCCAGCAAGCTACTCAGGGTTCAACCTCTCTCCCTGGACTTGCAGTAGAGGCCCCAAGGTGCCCCCTGGCCCTCCACCTTATGGCCTCTGACCCCAGCAAGCTACACAGGGGTCAACCTCTCTCCCTGGACTTGCATTAGAGGCCCTAGGGTGCCCCCTGGCCCTCCACCAAGGGGCCTCTGACAGCAGGAAGCTGCCCAGGGGTCCACTTCTCTCCCAGGACTTGCAGTACAGGCCCCAGGGTGCCCACTGACCCTCCTCCTAGGGGCCTCTGACCACAGCAAGCTACCCAGGGGTCCACCTCTCTCCCTGGACTTGCAGTAGAGGCCCCAGGGTGCCCCTGGCCCTCCACCTAGGGCCTTCTGACCTCAGCAAGCTACCCAGGGGTTCACCTCTCTCCCTGGACTTGCAGTAGAGGCCCTAGGGTGCCCGCTGGCCCTTCACCTAGAGCCTCTGACCCCAGCAAGCTACCCAGGGGTCCACCTCTCTCCCTGGACTTGCAGTGGAGGCCCCAGGGTGCTCCCTGGCCCTCCACCTATTGCCTCTGACCCCAGCAAGCTACCCAGGGGTTCCACCTCTCTCCCTGGACTTGCAGTAGAGGCCCCAGGGTGCCCCGTGGCCCTCAACCTAGGGGCCTCTGACCCCATCAAGCTACACAGGGGTCAACCTCTCTCCCTGGACTTGCAGTAGAGGCCCCAAGGTGCCCCCTGGCCCTCCACCTTATGGCCTCTGACCCCAGCAGGCTACACAGGGGTCAACCTCTCTCCCTGGACTTGCATTAGAGAACCTAGGGTGCCCCCTGGCCATCCACCAAGGGGCCTCTGACAGCAGGAAGCTGCCCAGGGGTCCACTTCTCTCCCAGGACTTGCAGTACAGGCCCCAGGGTGCCCACTGACTCTCCTCCTAGGGGCCTCTGACCACAGCAAGCTACCCAGGGGTCCACCTCTCTCCCTGGACTTGCAGTAGAGGCCCCAGGGTGCCCCTGGCCCTCCACCTAGGGCCTTCTGACCTCAGCAAGCTACCCAGGGGTTCACCTCTCTCCCTGTACTTGCAGTAGAGGCCCTAGGGTGCCCGCTGGCCCTTTACCTGGAGCCTCTGACCCCAGCAAGCTACCCAGGGGTCCACCTCTCTCCCTGGACTTGCAGTAGAGGCACTAGGGAACCCCCTGGCCCTTCACTTAGGGGCCTCTGACCCCAGCAAGCTACCCATGGCTCCACCTCTATCCCTGGACTTGCGGTATAGGCCCCAGGGTGCCCCCTTGCCCTCGACCTAGGGGCCTCTGACCCCAGCAAGCTACACAGGGGTCAACCTCTCTCCCTGGACATGCAGTAGAGGCCCCAAGGTGCCCCCTGGCCCACCACCTTATGACCTCTGACCCCAGCAAGCTACCCAGGGGTCCACCTCTCTCCCTGGACTTGCAGTGGAGGTCCCAGGGTGCTCCCTGGCCCTCCACCTATTGCCTCTGACCCCAGCAAGCTACCCAGGGGTTCCACCTCTCTCCCTGGACTTGCAGTAGAGGCCCCCAGGGTGCCCCTGGCCCTCCACCTAGGGCCTTCTGAACACAGCAAGCTACCCAGGGGTTCACCTCTCTCCCTGGACTTGCAGTAGAGGCCCTAGGGTGCCCGCTGACCCTTCACCTAGAGCCTCTGACCCCAGCAAGTTACCCAGGGGTCCACCTCTCTCTCTGGACTTGCAGTAGAGGCCCCAGGGTGCCCCCTGGCCCTCCACCTAGGGGCCTCTGACCCCAGCAAGCTACCCAGGGGTCCACCTCTCTCCCTTGACTTGCAGTAGAGGCCACAGGGTGCCCACTGGCACTCTTCCTAGGGGCCTCTGACCCCAGCAAGCTACCCAGGGCTCCACCTCTCCCCCTGGACTCGCAGTAGAGGCCCCAGGGTGCCCCGTGGCCCTCTACCTAGGGGCCTCTGACCCCAGCAAGCTACCTTGGGGTCCACCTCTCTCCCTGGACTGGCAGTAGAGGCCCCAAGGTGCCCCCTGGCCCTCCACCTTATGGCCTCTGACCCCAGCAAGCTACCCAGGGGTCCACCTCTCTCCCTGGACTGGCAGTAGAGGCCCCAAGGTGCCCCCTGGCCTCCACCTTATGGCCTCTGACCCCAGCAAGCTACCCAGGGGTCTACCTCTGTCCCTGGACTTGCAGTAGAGGCACTAGGGCACCCCCTGGCCTTTCACTTAGGGGCCTTTGACCCCAGCAAGCTACTCAGGGCTCCACCTCTATCCCTGGACTTGCGGTATAGGCCCCAGGGTGCCCCCTTGCCCTCAACCTAGGGGCCTCTGACCCCAGCAAGCTACACAGGGGTTAACCTCTCTCCCTGGACTGGCAGTAGAGGCCCCAAGGTGCCCCCTGGCCTCCACCTTATGGCCTCTGACCCCAGCAAGCTACCCAGGGGTCCACCTCTCTCCCTGGACTTGCATTAGAGGCCCTAGGGTGCCCCCTGGCTCTCCACCAAGGGGCCTCTGACAGCAGGAAGCTGCCCAGGGGTCTACTTCTCTCCCTGGACTTGCAGTACAGGCCCCAAGGTGCTCACTGACCCTCCTCCTAGCGGCCTTTGACCACAGCAAGCTACCCAGGGGTCCACCTCTCTCCCTGGACTTGCAGTTGAGGCCCCAGGGTGCTCCCTGGCCCTCCACCTATTGCCTCTGACCCCAGCAAGCTACCCAGGGGTTCCACCTCTCTCCCTGGACTTGCAGTAGAGGCCCCAGGGTGCCCCTGGCCCTCCACCTAGGGCCTTCTGACCTCAGCAAGCTACCCAGGGGTTCACCTCTCTCCCTGGACTTGCAGTAGAGGCCCTAGGGTGCCCGCTGGCCCTTCACCTAGAGCCTTTGACCCCAGCAAGTTACCCAGGGGTCCACCTCTCTCTCTGGACTTGCAGTAGAGGCCCCAGGGTGCATCCTGACCCTCCACCTAGGGGCCTCTGACCCCAGCAAGCTACCCAGGGGTCCACCTCTTTCCCTTGACTTGCAGTAGAGGCTACAGGGTGCCCACTGGCCCTCTTCCTAGGGGCCTCTGACCCCAGCAAGCTACCCAGGGCTCCACCTCTCCCCCTGGACTTGCAGTAGAGGTCCCAGGGTGCCCCGTGGCCCTCTACCTAGGGGCCTCTGACCCCAGCAAGCTACCTAGGGGTCCACCTCTCTACCTGGACTTGCAGTAGAGGCCACAGGGTGCCCCCTTGCCCTCCTCCTAGGGGCCTCAGACCCCAGCAAGCTACCCAAGGGTCCACCTCTCTTCCTGGACTTGAAGTAGAGGCACTAGGGTACCCCCTGGCCCTTCACCTAGGGGCCTCTGACCCCAGCAAGCTACCCATGGGTCCACCTCTCTCCCTGGACTTGCAGTAGAGGCCCTAGGATGCCCCTTGGCCCTCCATCTAGTGGGCCTCTGACCCCAGCAAGCTACCCTGGGGTCCACCTCTCTCCCTGGACTTGCAGTAGAGGCCCTAGGATGCCCCTTGGCCCTCCATCTAGTGGGCCTCTGACCCCAGCAAGCTACCCAAGGGTCCACCTCTCTTCCTGGACTTGAAGTAGAGGCACTAGGGTACCCCCTGGCCCTTCACCTAGGGGCCTCTGACCCCAGCAAGCTACCCATGGGTCCACCTCTCTCCCTGGACTTGCAGTAGAGGCCCTAGGATGCCCCTTGGCCCTCCATCTAGTGGGCCTCTGACCCCAGCAAGCTACCCTGGGGTCCACCTCTCTCCCTGGACTTGCAGTAGAAGCCCCAGGGTGCCCCCTGGCCCTCAACCTAGGGGCCTCTGATCCCAGCAACTACCCACGGGTCCAGCTCTCTCTCTGGACTTGCAGTAAAGGCCCCAGGGTGCCCCTTTGCCCTCCACCTGTGGGCCTCTGACCCTAGCAAGCTACCCAGGGGTCCACCTCTCTCCCTGGACGTGCAGTATAGGCCCCAGGGTGACCCCTTGCCCTCCACCTAGGGGACTCTGACAGCAGGAAGCTTCCCAGGGGTCCACCTCTTTCCCTAGACTTGCAGTAGAGGCCCCAGAGTGCCCGCTGGCCCTCTACCTAGGGGCCTCTTACCCCAGTTAGCTTCTCAGGGGTCCACCTCTTTCCCTGGACTTGCAGTAGAGGCCCCAGCGTGCCCGCTGGCCCTCTACCTAGGGGCCTCTTACCCCAGCTAGCTTCTCAGGGGTCCACCTCTCTCCCTGGTCTTGCAGTAGAGGCCCTAGGGTGCCCCCTGGCCCTCCATCTAGGGGCGTCTGACCCCATCAAGCAACCAAGGGATCCAGCTCTCTCTCTGGACTTGCAGTAGAGGACCCAGGGTGCCCCGTGGCCCTCAAACTAGAGGCCTCTCACCCCAGCAAGCTACCCAGGGGTCCACCTCTCTCCCTGGACTTGCAGCAGAGGCCACAGGGTGCCCCCTGGACCTCATCCTAGGGGCCTCTGACCCCAGCAAGCTACCCAGGGGTCCACCTCTCTTCCTGGACTTAAAGTAGAGGCACTAGGGTGCCCCCTGGCCCTTCACCTAGGGGACTTTGACCCCAGCAGGCTACCCAGGGGTCCACCTCTCTCACTGGACTTGCAGTAGAGGCCCCAGGGTGTCCTCTGGCCCTCCTCCTAGGGGCCTCTGACCACAGCAAGCTACCCAGGGGTCCACCTCTCTCCCTGGACTTGCAGTAGAGGCCCCAGGGTGCTCCCTGGCCCTCCACCTATTGCCTTTGACCCCAGCAAGCTACCCAGGGGTTCCACCTCTCTTCCTGGACTTGCAGTAGAGGCCCTAGGGTGCCCCCTGGCCCTCCATCTAGGGGTGTCTGACCCCATCAAGCAACCCATGGATCCAGCTCTCTCTCTGGACTTGCAGTATAGGCCCCAGGGTGCCCCCTTGCCCTCAACCTAGGGGCCTCTGATCCCAGCAAGCTACCCACGGGTCCAGCTCTCTCTCTGGACTTGCAGTAAGGCCCCAGGGTGCCCCTTTGCCCTCCACCTGTGGGCCTCTGACCCTAGCAAGCTACCCAGGGGTCCACCTCTCTCCCTGGACTTGCAGTATAGGCCCCAGGGTGACCCCTTGCCCTCCAACTAGGGGACTCTGACAGCAGGAAGCTTCCCAGGGGTCCACCTCTTTCCCTAGACTTGCAGTAGAGGCCCCAGCGTGCCCGCTGGCCCTCTACCTAGGGCCCTCTTACCCCAGCTAGCTTCTCAGGGGTCCACCTCTTTCCCTGGACTTGCAGTAGAGGCCCCAGCGTGCCCGCTGGCTCTCTACCTAGGGGCCTCTGACCCCAGCAAGCTACCCAGGGGTCCACCTCTCTCCCTGGACTTGCAGTAGAGGCCACAGGGTGCCCACTGGCCCTCCTCCTAGGGGCCTCTGACCCCAGCAAGCTACCCAGGGCTCCACCACTCCCCCTGGACTTGCAGTAGAGGCCCCAGGGTGCCCCGTGACCCTCAACCTAGGGGCCTCTGACCCCAGCAAGCTACCCAGGGGTCCACCTCTCTCCCTGGACTTGCAGTAGAGGCCCCAGGGTGCTCCCTGGCCCTCCACCTATTGCCTCTGACCCCAGCAAGCTACCCAGGGGTTCCACCTCTCTCCCTGGACTTGCAGTAGAGGCCCCAGGGTGCCCCTGGCCCTCCACCTAGGGCCTTTTGACCTCAGCAAGCTACCCAGGGGTTCACCTCTCTCCCTGGACTTGCAGTAGAGGCCCTAGGGTGCCCGCTGGCCCTTCACCTAGAGCCTTTGACCCCAGCAAGTTACCCAGGGGTCCACCTCTCTCTCTGGACTTGCAGTAGAGGCCCCAGGGTGTCCCCTGACCCTCCACCTAGGGGCCTCTGACCCCAGCAAGCTACCTAGGGGTCCACCTCTCTACCTGGACTTGCAGTAGAGGCCACAGGGTGCCCCCTTGCCCTCCTCCTAGGGGCCTCAGACCCCAGCAAGCTACCCAGGGGTCCACCTCTCTTCCTGGACTTGAAGTAGAGGCACTAGGGTGCCCCCTGGCCCTTCACCTAGGGGCCTCTGACCCCAGCAAGCTACCCATGGGTCCACCTCTCTCACTGGACTTGCAGTAGAGGCCCCAGGGTGTCCCCTCGCCCTCCACCTAGGGGCCTCTGACCCCAGCAAGCTACCCATGGGTCCACCTCTCTCCCTGGACTTGCAGTAGAGGCCCTAGGATGCCCCTTGGCCCTCCATCTAGTGGGCGTCTGACCCCAGCCAGCTACCCAGGGGTCCACCTCTCTCCCTGGACTTGCAGTATAGGCCCCAGGGTGCCCCCTTGCCCTCCACCTAGGGGACTCTGACAGCAGGAAGTTTCCCAGGGGTCCACCTCTTTCCCTGGATTTGCACTAGGGGCCCCAGCGTGCCCGCTGGCCCTCCACCTAGGGGCCTCTTACCCCAGCTAGCTTCTCAGGGGTGCACCTCTCTCCCTGGATTTGCAGTAGAGGCCCTAGGGTGCCCCCTGGCCCTCCATCTAGGGGCGTCTGACCCCATCAAGCAACCCATGGATCCAGCTCTCTCTCTGGACTTGCAGTATAGGCCCCAGGGTGCCCCCTTGCCCTCAACCTAGGGGCCTCTGATCCCAGCAACTACCCACGGGTCCAGCTCTCTCTCTGGACTTGCAGTAAAGGCCCCAGGGTGCCCCTTTGCCCTCCACCTGTGGGCCTCTAACCCTAGCAAGCTACCCAGGGGTCCACCTCTCTCCCTGGACTTGCAGTATAGGCCCCAGGGTGACCCCTTGCCCTCCACGTAGGGGACTCTGACAGCAAGAAGCTTCCCAGGGGTCCACCTCTTTCCCTAGACTTGCAGTAGAGGCCACAGGGTGCCCCTGACCCTCTTCCTAGGGGCCTCTGACCCCTGCAAGCTACCAAATTGTCAACCTCTCTTCCTGGACTTGAAGTAGAGGCACTAGGGTGCCCCCTGGCCCTTCACCTAGGGGCCTCTGACCCCATCAAGCTACCCAGGGGTCCACCTCTCTCCCTGGACTTCCAGTAGAGGCCCCAGGGTGCTCCCTGGCCCTCCACCTATTGCCTCTGACCCCAGCAAGCTACCCAGGGGCTCCACCTCTCTCCCTGGACTTGCAGTAGAGGCCCCAGGGTGCCCCTGGCCCTCCACCTAGGGCCTTCTGACCTCAGCAAGCTACCCAGGGGTTCACCTCTCTCCCTGGACTTGCAGTAGAGGCCCTAGGGTGCCCCCTGGCCCTTCACCTAGGGGCCTCTGACCCCAGCAAGCTACCCAGGGGTCCACCTTTCTCTCTGGACTTGCAGTAGAGGCCCCAGGGTGCCCCCTGGCCCTCCACATAGGGGCCTCTGACCCCAGCAAGCTACCCAGGGCTCCACCTCTCTCCCTGGACTTGCAGTAGAGGCCCCAGGGTGCTCCCTGGCCCTCCACCTATTGCCTTTGACCCCAGCAAGCTACCCAGGGGTTCCACCTCTCTTCCTGGACTTGCAGTAGAGGCCCTAGGGTGCCCCCTGGCCCTCCATATAGGGGCGTCTGACCCCTTCAAGCAACCCACGGATCCAGCCCTCTCCCTCGTCTTGCAGTATAGGCCCCAGGGTGCCCCCTTGCCCTCCACCCAGGGCCCTCTGACCCCAACAAGCTACCCAGGGGTCCAGCTCTCTGTCTGGACTAGCAGTATAGGCCCCAGGGTGCCCCTTTGCCCTCCACCTAGGGGCCTGTGACCACAGCAAGCTTCCCAGGGGTCCACCTCTCTCCCTGGACTTGCAGTATAGGCCCCAGGGTCCCCCCTGGCCCTCCACCCAGGGGCCTCTGACCCTAGCAAGCTACCCAGGGGTATATATCTCTCCCTGGACTTGCAGTATAGGCCCAAGTGTGCCCCCTCGCCCTCCACATAAGGGCCTCTGTCCCTATCAAGCTTCCCAGGGGTCCACCTCTCCCCCTGGACTTGCAGTAGAGGTCCCAGGGTGCCCCCTGGCCCTCCACCTATGGGCCTCTGACCCCAGCAAGCTACCCAGGGGTCCACCTCTCTCACTGGACTTGCAGTAGAGGCCCCAGGGTGCCCCCTGGCCCTTCAACTAGGGGCCTCTGACACCAGCAAGCTACCCAGGGGTCCACCTCTCTCACTGGACTTGCAGTAGAGGCCCCAGGGTGCCCCCTGGCCCTCCACCTAGGGGCCTCTGACCCCAGCAAGCTACCCAGGGGTCCACCTTTCTCCCAGGACTTGCAGTAGAGGCACTAGGGCACCCCCTGGCCCTTCACTTAGGGGCCTCTGACCCCAGCAAGCTACCCAGGGCTCCACCTCTATCCCTGGACTTGCGGTATAGGCCCCAGGGTGCCCCCTTGCCCTCAACCTAGGGGCCTCTGACCCCAGCAAGCTACACAGGGGTCAACCTCTCTCCCTGGACATGCAGTAGAGGCCCCAAGGTGCCCCCTGGCCCTCCACCTTATGGCCTCTGACCCCAGCAAGCTACCCAGGGGTCCACCTCTCTCACTGGACTTGCAGTAGAGGCCCCAGGGTGTCCCCTGGCCCTCCACCTAGGGGCTTCTGACCCCAGCAAGCTACCCAGGGGTCCACCTCTCTCACTGGACTTAGAGTAGAGGCTCTAGGGTGCCCCCTGGCCCTTCAACTAGGGGCCTCTTACCCCAGCTAGCTTCTCAGGGGTGCACCTCTCTCCCTGGACTTGCAGTAGAGGCCCTAGGGTGCCCCCTGGCCCTCCATCTAGGGGCGTCTGACCCCATCAAGCAACCCATGGATCCAGCTCTCTCTCTGGACTTGCAGTATAGGCCCCAGGGTGCCCCCTTGCCCTCAACCTAGGGGCCTCTGATCCCAGCAACTACCCATGGGTCCAGCTCTCTCTCTGGACTTGCAGTAAAGGCCCCAGGGTGCCCCTTTGCCCTCCACCTGTGGGCCTCTGACCCTAGCAAGCTACCCAGGGGTCCACCTCTCTCCCTGGACTTGCAGTATAGGCCCCAGGGTGACCCCTTGCCCTCCACGTAGGGGACTCTGACAGCAGGAAGCTTCCCAGGGGTCCACCTCTTTCCCTAGACTTGCAGTAGAGGCCACAGGGTGCCCATGGCCCTCTTCCTAGGGACCTCTGACCCCAGCAAGCTACCAAAGGGTCCACCTCTCTTCCTGGACTTGAAGTAGAGGCACTAGGGTGCCCCCTGGCCCTTCACCTAGGGGCCTCTGACCCCATCAAGCTACCCAGGGGTCCACCTCTCTCCCTGGACTTCCAGTAGAGGCCCCAGGGTGCTCCCTGGCCCTCCACCTATTGCCTCTGACCCCAGCAAGCTACCCAGGGGTTCCACCTCTCTCCCTGGACTTGCAGTAGAGGCCCCAGGGTGCCCCTGGCCCTCCACCTAGGGCCTTCTGACCTCAGCAAGCTACCCAGGGGTTCACCTCTCTCCCTGGACTTGCAGTAGAGGCCCTAGGGTGCCCCCTGGCCCTTCACCTAGGGGCCTCTGACCCCAGCAAGCTACCCAGGGGTCCACCTCTCTCTCTGGACTTGCAGTAGAGGCCCCAGGGTGCCCCCTGGCCCTCCACATAGGGGCCTCTGACCCCAGCAAGCTACCCAGGGGTCCACCTCTCTCCCTGGACTTGCGGTAGAGGCCACAGGGTGCCCACTGGCCCTCTTCCTAGGGGCCTCTGACCCCAGCAACATACCCAGGGCTCCACCTCTCCCCCTGGACTTGCAGTAGAGGCCCCAGGGTGCTCCCTGGCCCTCCCCCTATTGCCTTTGACCCCAGCAAGCTACCCAGGGGTTCCACCTCTCTTCCTGGACTTGCAGTAGAGGCCCTAGGGTGCCCCCTGGCCCTCCATCTAGGGGCGTCTGACCCCTTCAAGCAACCCACGGATCCAGCCCTCTCCCTCGTCTTGCAGTATAGGCCCCAGGGTGCCCCCTTGCCCTCCACCCAGGGCCCTCTGACCCCAACAAGCTACCCAGGGGTCCAGCTCTCTGTCTGGACTAGCAGTATAGGCCCCAGGTTGCCCCTTTGCCCTCCACCTAGGGGCCTGTGACCACAGCAAGCTTCCCAGGGGTCCACCTCTCTCCCTGGACTTGCAGTATAGGCCCCAGGGTCCCCCCTGGCCCTCCACCCAGGGGCCTCTGACCCTAGCAAGCTACCCAGGGGTATATATCTCTCCCTGGACTTGCAGTATAGGCCCAAGTGTGCCCCCTCGCCCTCCACATAAGGGCCTCTGTCCCTATCAAGCTTCCCAGGGGTCCACATCTCCCCCTGGACTTGCAGTAGAGGTCCCAGGGTGCCCCCTGGCCCTCCACCTATGGGCCTCTGACCCCAGCAAGCTACCCAGGGGTCCACTTCTCTCACTGGACTTGCAGTAGAGGCCCTAGGGTGCCCCCTGGCCCTTCAACTAGGGGCCTCTGACACCAGCAAGCTACCCAGGGGTCCACCTCTCTCACTGGACTTGCAGTAGAGGCCCCAGGGTGCCCCCTGGCCCTCCACCTAGGGGCCTCTGACCCCAGCAAGCTACCCAGGGGTCCACCTTTCTCCCAGGACTTGCAGTAGAGGCACTAGGGCACCCCCTGGCCCTTCACTTAGGGGCCTCTGACCCCAGCAAGCTACCCAGGGCTCCACCTCTATCCCTGGACTTGCGGTATAGGCCCCAGGGTGCCCCCTTGCCCTCAACCTAGGGGCCTCTGACCCCAGCAAGCTACACAGGGGTCAACCTCTCTCCCTGGACATGCAGTAGAGGCCCCAAGGTGCCCCCTGGCCCCCCACCTTATGGCCTCTGACCCCAGCAAGCTACCCAGGGGTCCACCTCTCTCCCTGGACTTAAATTAGAGGCCCTAGGGTGCCCCCTGGCCCTCCACCAAGGGGCCTCTGACAGCAGAAAGCTGCCCAGGGGTCCACCTCTGTCCCTGGACTTGCAGTACAGGCCCCAGGGTGACCACTGGCCCTCCTCCTAGGGGCCTCTGACCACAGCAAGCTACTCAGGGGTCCACCTCTCTCCCTGGACTTGCAGTAGAGGCCCCAGGGTGCTCCCTGGCCCTCCACCTATTGCCTTTGACCTCAGCAAGCTACCCAGGGGTTCCACCTCTCTCCCTGGACTTGCAGTAGAGGCCCCAGGGTGCCCCTGGCCCTCCACCTAGGGCCTTCTGACCTCAGCAATCTACCCAGGGGTTCACCTCTCTCACTGGACTTGCAGTAGAGGCCCTAGGGTGCCCCCTGGCCCTTCACCTAGGGGTCTCTGACCCCAGCAAGCTACCCAGGGTTCCACCTCTCTCTCTGGAAATGCAGTAGAGGCCCCAGGGTGCCCCCTGGCCCTCCACCTAGGGGCCTCTGACCCCAGCGAGCTACCCAGGGGTCCACCTCTCTCCCTGGACTTTTAGTAGAGGCCACAGGGTGCCCCCTGGCCCTTCGCCTAGGGGCCTCTGACCCCAGCAAGCTAGCCAGGGGTCCACCTCTCTCACTGGACTTGCAGTAGAGGCCCCAGGGTGTCCCCTGGCCCTCCACCTAGGGGCCTCTGACCCCAGCAAGCTACCCAGGGGTCCACCTCTCAAACTGGACTTAGAGTAGAGGCTCTAGGGTGCCCCCTGGCCCTTCAACTAGGGGCCTCTGACACCAGCAAGCTACCCAGGGGTCCACCTCTCTCACTGGACTTGCAGTAGAGGCCACATGTTGCCCCCTGGCCCTACTTCTAGGGGCCTCTGACCCCAGCAAGCTACTCAGGGGTCCACCTCTCTCCCAGGACTTGCAGTAGAGGCACTAGGGCACCCCCTGGCCCTTCACTTAGGGGCCTCTGACCCCAGCAAGCTACCCAGGGCTCCACCTCTATCCCTGGACTTGCGGTATAGGCCCCAGGGTGCCCCCTTGCCCTCAACCTAGGGGCCTCTGACCCCAGCAAGCTACACAGGGGTCAACCTCTCTCCCTGGACATGCAGTAGAGGCCCCAAGGTGCCCCCTGGCCCTCCACCTTATGGCCTCTGACCCTAGCAAGCTACCCAGGGGTCCACCTCTCTACCTGGACTTGCATTAGAGGCCCTAGGGTGCCCCCTGGCCCTCCACCAAGGGGCCTCTGACCCCAGCAAGCTACACAGGGGTCAACCTCTCTCTCTGGAAATGCAGTAGAGGCCCCAGGGTGCCCCCTGGCCCTCCACCTAGGGGCCTCTGACCCCAGTGAGCTACCAAGGGGTCCACCTCTCTCCCTGGACTTTTAGTAGAGGCCACAGGGTGCCCCCTGGCCCTACTTCTAGGGGCCTCTGACCCCAGCAAGCTACCCAGGGGTCCACCTCTCTCACTGGACTTGAAGTAGAGGCACTAGGGTGCCCCCTGGCCCTTCGCCTAGGGGCCTCTGACCCCAGCAAGCTAGCCAGGGGTCCACCTCTCTCACTGGACTTGCAGTAGAGGCCCCAAGGTGCCCCCTGGCCCTCCACCTTTTGGCCTCTGACCCCAGCAAGCTACCCAGGGGTCCACCTCTCTCCCTGGACTTGCAGTAGAGGCCCTAGGGTGCCCCCTGGCCATCCACCAAGGGGCCACTGACAGCAGGAAGCTGCCCAGGGGTCCACCTCTTTCCCTGGACTTGCAGTAGAGGCCCCAGGATGCCCGCTGGCCTTCCACCTAGGGGCCTCTGACCCCAGCAAGCTTCTCATGGGTCCACCTTTCTCTCTGGACTTGCAGTAGAGGCCTTAGGGTGCCCCCTGGCCCTTCATCTACGGGTCTCTGACCCCAGCAAGCTACCCAGGGGTCCACCTCTCTCTCTGGAAATGCAGTAGAGGCCCCAGGGTGCCCCCTGGCCCTCCACCTAGGGGCCTCTGACCCCAGCGAGCTACCCAGGGCTCCACCTCTCTCCCTGGACTTGCAGTAGAGGCCACAGGGTGCCCACTGGCCCTCCTCCTAGGGGCCTCTGACCCCATCAAGCTACCCAGGAGTCCAACTCTCCCCCTGGACTTGCAGTAGAGGCCCCTGGGTGCCCCGTGGCCCTCAACCTAGGGGCCTCAGACCCCAGCAAGCTTCCCAGGGGACCACCTCTCTCCCTGGACTTGCAGTAGAGGCCCCAGGGTGCCCCCTGGCCCTCCACCTAGGGGCCTCTGACCCCAGCAAGCTACCTAGGGGTCCAGCTCTCTGTCTGGACTAGCAGTATAGGCCCTAGGGTGCCCCTTTGCCCTCCACCTAGGGGCCTTTGACCACAGCAAGCTTCCCGGGGGTCCACATCTCTCCCTGGACTTGCAGTATAGGCCCCAGGGTGCCCCCTGGCCCTCCACCCAGGGGCCTCTGACCCTAGCAAGCTACCCAGGGGTATACCTCTCTCCCTGGACTTGCAGTATAGGCCCAAGAGTGCCCCCTGGCCCTCCACATAGGGGCCTCTGTCCCCATCAAGCTTCCCAGGGGTCCACCTCTCCCCCTGGACTTGCAGTAGAGGCCCCTGGGTGCCCCCTTGCCCTCCACCCAGGTTCCTCTGACCCCAGCAAGCTACACAGGGGTCAACCTCTCTCCCTGGACTTGCAGTAGAGGCCCCAAGGTGCCCCCTGGCCCTCCACCTTATGGCCTCTGACCCCAGCAAGCTACACAGGGGTCAACCTCTCTCCCTGGACTTGCATTAGAGGCCCTAGGGTGCCCCCTGGCCCTCCACCAAGGGGCCTCTGACAGCAGGAAGCTGCCCAGGGGTCCACCTCTCTCCCTGGACTTGCAGTAGAGGCCCCAGGGTGCCCCGTGGCCCTCAACCTAGGGGCCTCTGACCCCATCAAGCTACACAGGGGTCAACCTCTCTCCCTGGACTTGCAGTAGAGGCCCCAAGGTGCCCCCTGGCCCTCCACCTTATGGCCTCTGACCCCTGCAGGCTACACAGGGGTCAACCTCTCTCCCTGGACTTGCATTAGAGAACCTAGGGTGCCCCCTGGCCATCCACCAAGGGGCCTCTGACAGCAGGAAGCTGCCCAGGGGTCCACTTCTCTCCCAGGACTTGCAGTACAGGCCCCAGGGTGCCCACTGACTCTCCTCCTAGGGGCCTCTGACCACAGCAAGCTACCCAGGGGTCCACCTCTCTCCCTGGACTTGCAGTAGAGGCCCCAGGGTGCCCCTGGCCCTCCACCTAGGGCCTTCTGACCTCAGCAAGCTACCCAGGGGTTCACCTCTCTCCCTGTACTTGCAGTAGAGGCCCTAGGGTGCCCGCTGGCCCTTTACCTGGAGCCTCTGACCCCAGCAAGCTACCCAGGGGTCCACCTCTCTCCCTGGACTTGCAGTAGAGGCACTAGGGAACCCCCTGGCCCTTCACTTAGGGGCCTCTGACCCCAGCAAGCTACCCATGGCTCCACCTCTATCCCTGGACTTGCGGTATAGGCCCCAGGGTGCCCCCTTGCCCTCGACCTAGGGGCCTCTGACCCCAGCAAGCTACACAGGGGTCAACCTCTCTCCCTGGACATGCAGTAGAGGCCCCAAGGTGCCCCCTGGCCCACCACCTTATGACCTCTGACCCCAGCAAGCTACCCAGGGGTCCACCTCTCTCCCTGGACTTGCAGTGGAGGTCCCAGGGTGCTCCCTGGCCCTCCACCTATTGCCTCTGACCCCAGCAAGCTACCCAGGGGTTCCACCTCTCTCCCTGGACTTGCAGTAGAGGCCCCCAGGGTGCCCCTGGCCCTCCACCTAGGGCCTTCTGAACACAGCAAGCTACCCAGGGGTTCACCTCTCTCCCTGGACTTGCAGTAGAGGCCCTAGGGTGCCCGCTGACCCTTCACCTAGAGCCTCTGACCCCAGCAAGTTACCCAGGGGTCCACCTCTCTCTCTGGACTTGCAGGGCCCCAGGGTGCCCCCTGGCCCTCCACCTAGGGGCCTCTGACCCCAGCAAGCTACCCAGGGGTCCACCTCTCTCCCTTGACTTGCAGTAGAGGCCACAGGGTGCCCACTGGCACTCTTCCTAGGGGCCTCTGACCCCAGCAAGCTACCCAGGGCTCCACCTCTCCCCCTGGACTCGCAGTAGAGGCCCCAGGGTGCCCCGTGGCCCTCTACCTAGGGGCCTCTGACCCCAGCAAGCTACCTTGGGGTCCACCTCTCTCCCTGGACTGGCAGTAGAGGCCCCAAGGTGCCCCCTGGCCCTCCACCTTATGGCCTCTGACCCCAGCAAGCTACCCAGGGGTCCACCTCTCTCCCTGGACTGGCAGTAGAGGCCCCAAGGTGCCCCCTGGCCTCCACCTTATGGCCTCTGACCCCAGCAAGCTACCCAGGGGTCTACCTCTGTCCCTGGACTTGCAGTAGAGGCACTAGGGCACCCCCTGGCCTTTCACTTAGGGGCCTTTGACCCCAGCAAGCTACTCAGGGCTCCACCTCTATCCCTGGACTTGCGGTATAGGCCCCAGGGTGCCCCCTTGCCCTCAACCTAGGGGCCTCTGACCCCAGCAAGCTACACAGGGGTTAACCTCTCTCCCTGGACTGGCAGTAGAGGCCCCAAGGTGCCCCCTGGCCTCCACCTTATGGCCTCTGACCCCAGCAAGCTACCCAGGGGTCCACCTCTCTCCCTGGACTTGCATTAGAGGCCCTAGGGTGCCCCCTGGCTCTCCACCAAGGGGCCTCTGACAGCAGGAAGCTGCCCAGGGGTCTACTTCTCTCCCTGGACTTGCAGTACATGCCCCAAGGTGCTCACTGACCCTCCTCCTAGCGGCCTTTGACCACAGCAAGCTACCCAGGGGTCCACCTCTCTCCCTGGACTTGCAGTTGAGGCCCCAGGGTGCTCCCTGGCCCTCCACCTATTGCCTCTGACCCCAGCAAGCTACCCAGGGGTTCCACCTCTCTCCCTGGACTTGCAGTAGAGGCCCCAGGGTGCCCCTGGCCCTCCACCTAGGGCCTTCTGACCTCAGCAAGCTACCCAGGGGTTCACCTCTCTCCCTGGACTTGCAGTAGAGGCCCTAGGGTGCCCGCTGGCCCTTCACCTAGAGCCTTTGACCCCAGCAAGTTACCCAGGGGTCCACCTCTCTCTCTGGACTTGCAGTAGAGGCCCCAGGGTGCATCCTGACCCTCCACCTAGGGGCCTCTTACCCCAGCAAGCTACCCAGGGGTCCACCTCTTTCCCTTGACTTGCAGTAGAGGCTACAGGGTGCCCACTGGCCCTCTTCCTAGGGGCCTCTGACCCCAGCAAGCTACCCAGGGCTCCACCTCTCCCCCTGGACTTGCAGTAGAGGTCCCAGGGTGCCCCGTGGCCCTCTACCTAGGGGCCTCTGACCCCAGCAAGCTACCTAGGGGTCCACCTCTCTACCTGGACTTGCAGTAGAGGCCACAGGGTGCCCCCTTGCCCTCCTCCTAGGGGCCTCAGACCCCAGCAAGCTACCCAAGGGTCCACCTCTCTTCCTGGACTTGAAGTAGAGGCACTAGGGTACCCCCTGGCCCTTCACCTAGGGGCCTCTGACCCCAGCAAGCTACCCATGGGTCCACCTCTCTCCCTGGACTTGCAGTAGAGGCCCTAGGATGCCCCTTGGCCCTCCATCTAGTGGGCCTCTGACCCCAGCAAGCTACCCTGGGGTCCACCTCTCTCCCTGGACTTGCAGTAGAGGCCCTAGGATGCCCCTTGGCCCTCCATCTAGTGGGCCTCTGACCCCAGCAAGCTACCCAAGGGTCCACCTCTCTTCCTGGACTTGAAGTAGAGGCACTAGGGTACCCCCTGGCCCTTCACCTAGGGGCCTCTGACCCCAGCAAGCTACCCATGGGTCCACCTCTCTCCCTGGACTTGCAGTAGAGGCCCTAGGATGCCCCTTGGCCCTCCATCTAGTGGGCCTCTGACCCCAGCAAGCTACCCTGGGGTCCACCTCTCTCCCTGGACTTGCAGTAGAAGCCCCAGGGTGCCCCCTGGCCCTCAACCTAGGGGCCTCTGATCCCAGCAACTACCCACGGGTCCAGCTCTCTCTCTGGACTTGCAGTAAAGGCCCCAGGGTGCCCCTTTGCCCTCCACCTGTGGGCCTCTGACCCTAGCAAGCTACCCAGGGGTCCACCTCTCTCCCTGGACGTGCAGTATAGGCCCCAGGGTGACCCCTTGCCCTCCACCTAGGGGACTCTGACAGCAGGAAGCTTCCCAGGGGTCCACCTCTTTCCCTAGACTTGCAGTAGAGGCCCCAGAGTGCCCGCTGGCCCTCTACCTAGGGGCCTCTTACCCCAGTTAGCTTCTCAGGGGTCCACCTCTTTCCCTGGACTTGCAGTAGAGGCCCCAGCGTGCCCGCTGGCCCTCTACCTAGGGGCCTCTTACCCCAGCTAGCTTCTCAGGGGTCCACCTCTCTCCCTGGTCTTGCAGTAGAGGCCCTAGGGTGCCCCCTGGCCCTCCATCTAGGGGCGTCTGACCCCATCAAGCAACCAAGGGATCCAGCTCTCTCTCTGGACTTGCAGTAGAGGACCCAGGGTGCCCCGTGGCCCTCAAACTAGAGGCCTCTCACCCCAGCAAGCTACCCAGGGGTCCACCTCTCTCCCTGGACTTGCAGCAGAGGCCACAGGGTGCCCCCTGGACCTCATCCTAGGGGCCTCTGACCCCAGCAAGCTACCCAGGGGTCCACCTCTCTTCCTGGACTTAAAGTAGAGGCACTAGGGTGCCCCCTGGCGCTTCACCTAGGGGACTTTGACCCCAGCAGGCTACCCAGGGGTCCACCTCTCTCACTGGACTTGCAGTAGAGGCCCCAGGGTGTCCTCTGGCCCTCCTCCTAGGGGCCTCTGACCACAGCAAGCTACCCAGGGGTCCACCTCTCTCCCTGGACTTGCAGTAGAGGCCCCAGGGTGCTCCCTGGCCCTCCACCTATTGCCTTTGACCCCAGCAAGCTACCCAGGGGTTCCACCTCTCTTCCTGGACTTGCAGTAGAGGCCCTAGGGTGCCCCCTGGCCCTCCATCTAGGGGTGTCTGACCCCATCAAGCAACCCATGGATCCAGCTCTCTCTCTGGACTTGCAGTATAGGCCCCAGGGTGCCCCCTTGCCCTCAACCTAGGGGCCTCTGATCCCAGCAAGCTACCCACGGGTCCAGCTCTCTCTCTGGACTTGCAGTAAGGCCCCAGGGTGCCCTTTTGCCCTCCACCTGTGGGCCTCTGACCCTAGCAAGCTACCCAGGGGTCCACCTCTCTCCCTGGACTTGCAGTATAGGCCCCAGGGTGACCCCTTGCCCTCCAACTAGGGGACTCTGACAGCAGGAAGCTTCCCAGGGGTCCACCTCTTTCCCTAGACTTGCAGTAGAGGCCCCAGCGTGCCCGCTGGCCCTCTACCTAGGGCCCTCTTACCCCAGCTAGCTTCTCAGGGGTCCACCTCTTTCCCTGGACTTGCAGTAGAGGCCCCAGCGTGCCCGCTGGCTCTCTACCTAGGGGCCTCTGACCCCAGCAAGCTACCCAGGGGTCCACCTCTCTCCCTGGACTTGCAGTAGAGGCCACAGGGTGCCCACTGGCCCTCCTCCTAGGGGCCTCTGACCCCAGCAAGCTACCCAGGGCTCCACCACTCCCCCTGGACTTGCAGTAGAGGCCCCAGGGTGCCCCGTGACCCTCAACCTAGGGGCCTCTGACCCCAGCAAGCTACCCAGGGGTCCACCTCTCTCCCTGGACTTGCAGTAGAGGCCCCAGGGTGCTCCCTGGCCCTCCACCTATTGCCTCTGACCCCAGCAAGCTACCCAGGGGTTCCACCTCTCTCCCTGGACTTGCAGTAGAGGCCCCAGGGTGCCCCTGGCCCTCCACCTAGGGCCTTTTGACCTCAGCAAGCTACCCAGGGGTTCACCTCTCTCCCTGGACTTGCAGTAGAGGCCCTAGGGTGCCCGCTGGCCCTTCACCTAGAGCCTTTGACCCCAGCAAGTTACCCAGGGGTCCACCTCTCTCTCTGGACTTGCAGTAGAGGCCCCAGGGTGTCCCCTGACCCTCCACCTAGGGGCCTCTGACCCCAGCAAGCTACCTAGGGGTCCACCTCTCTACCTGGACTTGCAGTAGAGGCCACAGGGTGCCCCCTTGCCCTCCTCCTAGGGGCCTCAGACCCCAGCAAGCTACCCAGGGGTCCACCTCTCTTCCTGGACTTGAAGTAGAGGCACTAGGGTGCCCCCTGGCCCTTCACCTAGGGGCCTCTGACCCCAGCAAGCTACCCATGGGTCCACCTCTCTCACTGGACTTGCAGTAGAGGCCCCAGGGTGTCCCCTCGCCCTCCACCTAGGGGCCTCTGACCCCAGCAAGCTACCCATGGGTCCACCTCTCTCCCTGGACTTGCAGTAGAGGCCCTAGGATGCCCCTTGGCCCTCCATCTAGTGGGCGTCTGACCCCAGCCAGCTACCCAGGGGTCCACCTCTCTCCCTGGACTTGCAGTATAGGCCCCAGGGTGCCCCCTTGCCCTCCACCTAGGGGACTCTGACAGCAGGAAGTTTCCCAGGGGTCCACCTCTTTCCCTGGATTTGCACTAGGGGCCCCAGCGTGCCCGCTGGCCCTCCACCTAGGGGCCTCTTACCCCAGCTAGCTTCTCAGGGGTGCACCTCTCTCCCTGGATTTGCAGTAGAGGCCCTAGGGTGCCCCCTGGCCCTCCATCTAGGGGCGTCTGACCCCATCAAGCAACCCATGGATCCAGCTCTCTCTCTGGACTTGCAGTATAGGCCCCAGGGTGCCCCCTTGCCCTCAACCTAGGGGCCTCTGATCCCAGCAACTACCCACGGGTCCAGCTCTCTCTCTGGACTTGCAGTAAAGGCCCCAGGGTGCCCCTTTGCCCTCCACCTGTGGGCCTCTAACCCTAGCAAGCTACCCAGGGGTCCACCTCTCTCCCTGGACTTGCAGTATAGGCCCCAGGGTGACCCCTTGCCCTCCACGTAGGGGACTCTGACAGCAAGAAGCTTCCCAGGGGTCCACCTCTTTCCCTAGACTTGCAGTAGAGGCCACAGGGTGCCCCTGACCCTCTTCCTAGGGGCCTCTGACCCCTGCAAGCTACCAAATTGTCAACCTCTCTTCCTGGACTTGAAGTAGAGGCACTAGGGTGCCCCCTGGCCCTTCACCTAGGGGCCTCTGACCCCATCAAGCTACCCAGGGGTCCACCTCTCTCCCTGGACTTCCAGTAGAGGCCCCAGGGTGCTCCCTGGCCCTCCACCTATTGCCTCTGACCCCAGCAAGCTACCCAGGGGCTCCACCTCTCTCCCTGGACTTGCAGTAGAGGCCCCAGGGTGCCCCTGGCCCTCCACCTAGGGCCTTCTGACCTCAGCAAGCTACCCAGGGGTTCACCTCTCTCCCTGGACTTGCAGTAGAGGCCCTAGGGTGCCCCCTGGCCCTTCACCTAGGGGCCTCTGACCCCAGCAAGCTACCCAGGGGTCCACCTTTCTCTCTGGACTTGCAGTAGAGGCCCCAGGGTGCCCCCTGGCCCTCCACATAGGGGCCTCTGACCCCAGCAAGCTACCCAGGGCTCCACCTCTCTCCCTGGACTTGCAGTAGAGGCCCCAGGGTGCTCCCTGGCCCTCCACCTATTGCCTTTGACCCCAGCAAGCTACCCAGGGGTTCCACCTCTCTTCCTGGACTTGCAGTAGAGGCCCTAGGGTGCCCCCTGGCCCTCCATATAGGGGCGTCTGACCCCTTCAAGCAACCCACGGATCCAGCCCTCTCCCTCGTCTTGCAGTATAGGCCCCAGGGTGCCCCCTTGCCCTCCACCCAGGGCCCTCTGACCCCAACAAGCTACCCAGGGGTCCAGCTCTCTGTCTGGACTAGCAGTATAGGCCCCAGGGTGCCCCTTTGCCCTCCACCTAGGGGCCTGTGACCACAGCAAGCTTCCCAGGGGTCCACCTCTCTCCCTGGACTTGCAGTATAGGCCCCAGGGTCCCCCCTGGCCCTCCACCCAGGGGCCTCTGACCCTAGCAAGCTACCCAGGGGTATATATCTCTCCCTGGACTTGCAGTATAGGCCCAAGTGTGCCCCCTCGCCCTCCACATAAGGGCCTCTGTCCCTATCAAGCTTCCCAGGGGTCCACCTCTCCCCCTGGACTTGCAGTAGAGGTCCCAGGGTGCCCCCTGGCCCTCCACCTATGGGCCTCTGACCCCAGCAAGCTACCCAGGGGTCCACCTCTCTCACTGGACTTGCAGTAGAGGCCCCAGGGTGCCCCCTGGCCCTTCAACTAGGGGCCTCTGACACCAGCAAGCTACCCAGGGGTCCACCTCTCTCACTGGACTTGCAGTAGAGGCCCCAGGGTGCCCCCTGGCCCTCCACCTAGGGGCCTCTGACCCCAGCAAGCTACCCAGGGGTCCACCTTTCTCCCAGGACTTGCAGTAGAGGCACTAGGGCACCCCCTGGCCCTTCACTTAGGGGCCTCTGACCCCAGCAAGCTACCCAGGGCTCCACCTCTATCCCTGGACTTGCGGTATAGGCCCCAGGGTGCCCCCTTGCCCTCAACCTAGGGGCCTCTGACCCCAGCAAGCTACACAGGGGTCAACCTCTCTCCCTGGACATGCAGTAGAGGCCCCAAGGTGCCCCCTGGCCCTCCACCTTATGGCCTCTGACCCCAGCAAGCTACCCAGGGGTCCACCTCTCTCCCTGGACTTAAATTAGAGGCCCTAGGGTGCCCCCTGGCCCTCCACCAAGGGGCCTATGACAGCAGAAAGCTGCCCAGGGGTCCACCTCTCTCCCTGGACTTGCAGTACAGGCCCCAGGGTGACCACTGGCCCTCCTCCTAGGGGCCTCTGACCACAGCAAGCTACTCAGGGGTCCACCTCTCTCCCTGGACTTGCAGTAGAGGCCCCAGGGTGCTCCCTGGCCCTTCACCTATTGCCTTTGACCTCAGCAAGCTACCCAGGGGTTCCACCTCTCTCCCTGGACTTGCAGTAGAGGCCCCAGGGTGCCCCTGGCCCTCCACCTAGGGCCTTCTGACCTCAGCAATCTACCCAGGGGTTCACCTCTCTCCCTGGACTTGCAGTAGAGGCCCTAGGGTGCCCCCTGGCCCTTCACCTAGGGGTCTCTGACCCCAGCAAGCTACCCAGGGGTCCACCTCTCTCTCTGGAAATGCAGTAGAGGCCCCAGGGTGCCCCCTGGCCCTTCACCTAGGGGCCTCTGACCCCAGCGAGCTACCCAGGGGTCCACCTCTCTCCCTGGACTTTTAGTAGAGGCCACAGGGTGCCCCCTGGCCCTACTTCTAGGGGCCTCTGACCCCAGCAAGCTACCCAGGGGTCCACCTCTCTCACTGGACTTGAAGTAGAGGCAGTAGGGTGCCCCCTGGCCCTTCGCCTAGGGGCCTCTGACCCCAGCAAGCTAGCCAGGGGTCCACCTCTCTCACTGGACTTGCAGTAGAGGCCCCAGGGTGTCCCCTGGCCCTCCACCTAGGGGCTTCTGACCCCAGCAAGCTACCCAGGGGTCCACCTCTCTCACTGGACTTAGAGTAGAGGCTCTAGGGTGCCCCCTGGCCCTTCAACTAGGGGCCTCTGACCCCAGCTAGCTTCTCAGGGGTGCACCTCTCTCCCTGGACTTGCAGTAGAGGCCCTAGGGTGCCCCCTGGCCCTCCATCTAGGGGCGTCTGACCCCATCAAGCAACCCATGGATCCAGCTCTCTCTCTGGACTTGCAGTATAGGCCCCAGGGTGCCCCCTTGCCCTCAACCTAGGGGCCTCTGATCCCAGCAACTACCCATGGGTCCAGCTCTCTCTCTGGACTTGCAGTAAAGGCCCCAGGGTGCCCCCTTGCCCTCCACCTGTGGGCCTCTGACCCTAGCAAGCTACCCAGGGGTCCACCTCTCTTCCTGGACTTGCAGTATAGGCCCCAGGGTGACCCCTTGCCCTCCACGTAGGGGACTCTGACAGCAGGAAGCTTCCCAGGGGTCCACCTCTTTCCCTAGACTTGCAGTAGAGGCCACAGGGTGCCCATGGCCCTCTTCCTAGGGACCTCTGACCCCAGCAAGCTACCAAAGGGTCCACCTCTCTTCCTGGACTTGAAGTAGAGGCACTAGGGTGCCCCCTGGCCCTTCACCTAGGGGCCTCTGACCCCATCAAGCTACCCAGGGGTCCACCTCTCTCCCTGGACTTCCAGTAGAGGCCCCAGGGTGCTCCCTGGCCCTCCACCTATTGCCTCTGACCCCAGCAAGCTACCCAGGGGTTCCACCTCTCTCCCTGGACTTGCAGTAGAGGCCCCAGGGTGCCCCTGGCCCTCCACCTAGGGCCTTCTGACCTCAGCAAGCTACCCAGGGGTTCACCTCTCTCCCTGGACTTGCAGTAGAGGCCCTAGGGTGCCCCCTGGCCCTTCACCTAGGGGCCTCTGACCCCAGCAAGCTACCCAGGGGTCCACCTCTCTCTCTGGACTTGCAGTAGAGGCCCCAGGGTGCCCCCTGGCCCTCCACATAGGGGCCTCTGACCCCAGCAAGCTACCCAGGGGTCCACCTCTCTCCCTGGACTTGCGGTAGAGGCCACAGGGTGCCCACTGGCCCTCTTCCTAGGGGCCTCTGACCCCAGCAACATACCCAGGGCTCCACCTCTCCCCCTGGACTTGCAGTAGAGGCCCCAGGGTGCTCCCTGGCCCTCCACCTATTGCCTTTGACCCCAGCAAGCTACCCAGGGGTTCCACCTCTCTTCCTGGACTTGCAGTAGAGGCCCTAGGGTGCCCCCTGGCCCTCCATCTAGGGGCGTCTGACCCCTTCAAGCAACCCACGGATCCAGCCCTCTCCCTCGTCTTGCAGTATAGGCCCCAGGGTGCCCCCTTGCCCTCCACCCAGGGCCCTCTGACCCCAACAAGCTACCAAGGGGTCCAGCTCTCTGTCTGGACTAGCAGTATAGGCCCCAGGTTGCCCCTTTGCCCTCCACCTAGGGGCCTGTGACCACAGCAAGCTTCCCAGGGGTCCACCTCTCTCCCTGGACTTGCAGTATAGGCCCCAGGGTCCCCCCTGGCCCTCCACCCAGGGGCCTCTGACCCTAGCAAGCTACCCAGGGGTATATATCTCTCCCTGGACTTGCAGTATAGGCCCAAGTGTGCCCCCTCGCCCTCCACATAAGGGCCTCTGTCCCTATCAAGCTTCTCAGGGGTCCACATCTCCCCCTGGACTTGCAGTAGAGGTCCCAGGGTGCCCCCTGGCCCTCCACCTATGGGCCTCTGACCCCAGCAAGCTACCCAGGGGTCCACCTCTCTCACTGGACTTGCAGTAGAGGCCCTAGGGTGCCCCCTGGCCCTTCAACTAGGGGCCTCTGACACCAGCAAGCTACCCAGGGGTCCACCTCTCTCACTGGACTTGCAGTAGAGGCCCCAGGGTGCCCCCTGGCCCTCCACCTAGGGGCCTCTGACCCCAGCAAGCTACCCAGGGGTCCACCTTTCTCCCAGGACTTGCAGTAGAGGCACTAGGGCACCCCCTGGCCCTTCACTTAGGGGCCTCTGACCCCAGCAAGCTACCCAGGGCTCCACCTCTATCCCTGGACTTGCGGTATAGGCCACAGGGTGCCCCCTTGCCCTCAACCTAGGGGCCTCTGACCCCAGCAAGCTACACAGGGGTCAACCTCTCTCCCTGGACATGCAGTAAAGGCCCCAAGGTGCCCCCTGGCCCCCCACCTTATGGCCTCTGACCCCAGCAAGCTACCCAGGGGTCCACCTCTCTCCCTGGACTTAAATTAGAGGCCCTAGGGTGCCCCCTGGCCCTCCACCAAGGGGCCTCTGACAGCAGAAAGCTGCCCAGGGGTCCACCTCTCTCCCTGGACTTGCAGTACAGGCCCCAGGGTGACCACTGGCCCTCCACCTATTGCCTTTGACCTCAGCAAGCTACTCAGGGGTTCCACCTCTCTCCCTGGACTTGCAGTAGAGGCCCCAGGGTGCCCCTGGCCCTTCACCTAGGGGTCTCTGACCCCAGCAAGCTACCCAGGGTTCCACCTCTCTCTCTGGAAATGCAGTAGAGGCCCCAGGGTGCCCCCTGGCCCTCCACCTAGGGGCCTCTGACCCCAGCGAGCTACCCAGGGGTCCACCTCTCTCCCTGGACTTTTAGTAGAGGCCACAGGGTGCCCCCTGGCCCTTCGCCTAGGGGCCTCTGACCCCAGCAAGCTAGCCAGGGGTCCACCTCTCTCACTGGACTTGCAGTAGAGGCCCCAGGGTGCCCCCTGGCCCTCCACCTAGGGGCCTCTGACCCCAGCAAGCTACCCAGGGGTCCACCTCTCTCACTGGACTTAGAGTAGAGGCTCTAGGGTGCCCCCTGGCCCTTCAACTAGGGGCCTCTGACACCAGCAAGCTACCCAGGGGTCCACCTCTCTCACTGGACTTGCAGTAGAGGCCACATGTTGCCCCCTGGCCCTACTTCTAGGGGCCTCTGACCCGAGCAAGCTACCCAGGGGTCCACCTCTCTCCCAGGACTTGCAGTAGAGGCACTAGGGCACCCCCTGGCCCTTAACTTAGGGGCCTCTGACCCCAGCAAGCTACCCAGGGGTCCACCTCTATCCCTGGACTTGCGGTATAGGCCCCAGGGTGCCCCCTTGCCCTCAACCTAGGGGCCTCTGACCCCAGCAAGCTACACAGGGGTCAACCTCTCTCCCTGGACATGCAGTAGAGGCCCCAAGGTGCCCCCTGGCCCTCCACCTTATGGCCTCTGACCCTAGCAAGCTACCCAGGGGTCCACCTCTCTACCTGGACTTGCATTAGAGGCCCTAGGGTGCCCCCTGGCCCTCCACCAAGGGTCCTCTGACCCCAGCAAGCTACACAGGGGTCAACCTCTCTCTGGAAATGCAGTAGAGGCCCCAGGGTGCCCTCTGGCCCTCCACCTAGGGGCCTCTGACCCCAGCGAGCTACCAAGGGGTCCACCTCTCTCCCTGGACTTTTAGTAGAGGCCACAGGGTGCCCCCTGGCCCTACTTCTAGGGGCCTCTGACCCCAGCAAGCTACCCAGGGGTCCACCTCTCTCACTGGACTTGAAGTAGAGGCACTAGGGTGCCCCCTGGCCCTTCGCCTAGGGGCCTCTGACCCCAGCAAGCTAGCCAGGGGTCCACCTCTCTCACTGGACTTGCAGTAGAGGCCCCAAGGTGCCCCCTGGCCCTCCACCTTTTGGCCTCTGACCCCAGCAAGCTACCCAGGGGTCCACCTCTCTCCCTGGACTTGCAGTAGAGGCCCTAGGGTGCCCCCTGGCCATCCACCAAGGGGCCACTGACAGCAGGAAGCTGCCCAGGGGTCCACCTCTTTCCCTGGACTTGCAGTATAGGCCCCAGGATGCCCGCTGGCCTTCCACCTAGGGGCCTCTGACCCCAGCAAGCTTCTCATGGGTCCACCTTTCTCTCTGGACTTGCAGTAGAGGCCCTAGGGTGCCCCCTGGCCCTTCATCTACGGGTCTCTGACCCCAGCAAGCTACCCAGGGGTCCACCTCTCTCTCTGGAAATGCAGTAGAGGCCCCAGGGTGCCCCCTGGCCCTCCACCTAGGGGCCTCTGACCCCAGCGAGCTACCCAGGGGTCCACCTCTCTCCCTGGACTTGCAGTAGAGGCCACAGGGTGCCCACTGGCCCTCCTCCTAGGGGCCTCTGACCCCATCAAGCTACCCAGGAGTCCAACTCTCCCCCTGGACTTGCAGTAGAGGCCCCTGGGTGCCCCGTGGCCCTCAACCTAGGGGCCTCAGACCCCAGCAAGCTTCCCAGGGGACCACCTCTTTCCCTGGACTTGCAGTAGAGGCCCCAGGGTGCCCCCTGGCCCTCCACCTAGGGGCCTCTGACCCCAGCAAGCTACCTAGGGGTCCAGCTCTCTGTCTGGACTAGCAGTATAGGCCCTAGGGTGCCCCTTTGCCCTCCGCCTAGGGGCCTTTGACCACAGCAAGCTTCCCGGGGGTCCACCTCTCTCCCTGGACTTGCAGTATAGGCCCCAGGGTGCCCCCTGGCCCTCCACCCAGGGGCCTCTGACCCTAGCAAGCTACCCAAGGGTATACCTCTCTCCCTGGACTTGCAGTATAGGCCCAAGAGTGCCCCCTGGCCCTCCACATAGGGGCCTCTGTCCCCATCAAGCTTCCCAGGGGTCCACCTCTCCCCCTGGACTTGCAGTAGAGGCCCCTGGGTGCCCCCTTGCCCTCCACCCAGGTTCCTCTGACCCCAGCAAGCTACACAGGGGTCAACCTCTCTCCCTGGACTTGCAGTAGAGGCCCCAAGGTGCCCCCTGGCCCTCCACCTTATGGCCTCTGACCCCAGCAAGCTACACAGGGGTCAACCTCTCTCCCTGGACTTGCATTAGAGGCCCTAGGGTGCCCCCTGGCCCTTCACCAAGGGGCCTCTGACAGCAGGAAGCTGCCCAGGGGTCCACTTCTCTCCCAGGACTTGCAGTACAGGCCCCAGGGTGCCCACTGACCCTCCTCCTAGGGGCCTCTGACCCCAGCAAGCTACACAGGGGTCAACCTCTCTCCCTGGACTTGCAGTAGAGGCCCCAAGGTGCCCCCTGGCCCTCCACCTTATGGCCTCTGACCCCAGCAAGCTACACAGGGGTCAACCTTTCTCCCTGGACTTGCATTAGAGGCCCTAGGGTGCCCCCTGGCCCTCCACCAAGGGGCCTCTGACAGCAGGAAGCTGCCCAGGGGTCCACTTCTCTCCCAGGACTTGCAGTACAGGCCCCAGGGTGCCCACTGACCCTCTTCCTAGGGGCCTCTGACCACAGCAAGCTACCCAGGGGTCCACCTCTCTCCCTGGACTTGCAGTAGAGGCCCCAGGGTGCCCCTGGCCCTCCACCTAGGGCCTTCTGACCTCAGCAAGCTACCCAGGGGTTCACCTCTCTCCCTGCACTTGCAGTAGAGGCCCTAGGGTGCCCGCTGGCCCTTCACCTAGAGCTTCTGACCCCAGCAAGCTACCCAGGGGTCCACCTCTCTCCCTGGACTTATAGTAGAGGCACTAGGGAACCCCCTGGCCCTTCACTTAGGGGCCTCTGACCCCAGCAAGTTACCCAGGGGTCCACCTCTCTCTCTGGACTTGCAGTAGAGGCCACAGGGTGCCCACTGGCCCTCTTCCTAGGGGTCTCTGACCCCAGTAAGCTACCCAGGGCTCCACCTCTCCCCCTGGACTTGCAGTAGAGGCCCCAGGGTGCCCCGTGGCCCTCAACCTAGGGGCCTCTGACCCCAGCAAGCTACACAGGAGTCCACCTCTTTCCCTGGACTTGCATTAGAGGCCCTAGGGTGCCCCCTGGCCTTCCACCAAGGGGCCTCTGATAGCAGGAAGCTGCCCAGGGGTCCATTTCTCTCCCTGGACTTGCAGTAGAGGCCCCAGGGTGCCCACTGACCCTCCTCCTAGGGGCCTATTACCACAGCAAGCTACCCAGGGGTCCACCTCTCTCCCTGGACCTGCAGTGGAGGCCCCAGCGTGCTCCCTGGCCCTCCACCTATTGCCTCTGACCCCAGCAAGCTACCTAGGGGTTCCACCTCTCTCCCTGGAATTGCAGTAGAGGCCCCAGGGTGCCCCTGGCCCTCCACCTAGGGCCTTCTGACCTTAGCAAGCTACCCAGGGGTCCACCTCTCTCCCTGGACTTGCAGTAGAGGCCCTAGGGTGTCCCCTGGCCCTTCACCTAGAGCCTCTGACCCCAACAAGTTACCCAGGGGTCCACCTCTCTCTCTGGACTTGCAGTAGAGGCCACAGGGTGCCCACTGGCCCTCTTCCTAGGGGTCTCTGACCCCAGTAAGCTACCCAGGGCTCCACCTCTCCCCCTGGACTTGCAGTAGAGGCCCCAGGGTGCCCCGTGCCCTCAACCTAGGGGCCTCTGACCCCAGCAAGCTACCCAGGGCTCCACCTCTATCCCTGGACTTGCGGTATAGGCCCCAGGGTGCCCCCTTGCCCTCAACCTAGGGGCCTCTGACCCCAGCAAGCTACACAGGGGTCAACCTCTCTCCCTGGACATGCAGTAGAGGCCCCAAGGTGCCCCCTGGCCCTCCACCTTATGGCCTCTGACCCCAGCAAGCTACCCTGGGGTCCACCTCTCACCCTGGACTTGCAGTAGAGGCCCCAGGGTGCCCCTTGGCCCTCCAGCTAGGGGCCTCTGACCCCAGCAAGCTACCTAGGGGTCCACCTCTCTCTTTGGACTTGCAGTAGAGGCCACAGGGTGCCCCTGGCCCTCTTCCTAGGGGCCTCTGACCCCAGCAAGCTACCAAGGGGTCCACCTCTCTTCCTGGAGTTGAAGTAGAGGCACTAGGGTGCCCCCTGGCCCTTCACCTAGGGGCCTTTGACCCCAGCAAGCTACCCAGGGGTCCACCTCTCTCCCTGGACTTCCATCAGAGGCCCCAGGGTGCTCCCTGGCCCTCCACCTATTGCCTCTGACCCCAGCAAGCTACCCAGGGGTTCCACCTCTCTCCCTGGACTTGCAGTAGAGGCCCCAGGGTGCCCCTGGCCCTCCACCTAGGGCCTTCTGACCTCAGCAAGCTACCCAGGGGTTCACCTCTCTCCCTGGACTTGCAGTAGAGGCCCTAGGGTGCCCCCTGGCCCTTCACCTAGGGGCCTCTGACCCCAGCAAGCTACCCAGGGGTCCACCTCTCTCTCTGGACTTGCAGTAGAGGCCCCAGGGTGCCCCCTGGCCCTCCACATAGGGGCCTCTGACCCCAGCAAGCTACCCAGGGGT
Source organism: Danio rerio (assembly GCF_052040795.2). NCBI lineage: Eukaryota > Metazoa > Chordata > Actinopteri > Cypriniformes > Danionidae > Danio > Danio rerio. The sequence goes on from NC_141027.1 coordinate 67,800,124, forward strand.
CCACCTCTCTCCCTGGACTTGCAGTAGATGCCACAGGGTGCCCACTGGCCCTCTTCCTAGGGGCCTCTGACCCCAGCAAGCTACACAGGGCTCCACCTCTATCCCTGGACTTGCAGTAGAGGCCCCAGGGTGCCCCCTGGCCCTCAACCTAGGGGCCTCTGACCCCAGCAAGCTACACAGGGGTCAACCTCTCTCCCTGGACTTGCAGTAGAGGCCCCAAGGTGCCCCCTGGCCCTCCACCTTATGGCCTCTTACCCCAGCAAGCTACACAGGGGTCAACCTCTCTCCCTGGACTTGCTTTAGAGGCCCTAGGGTGCCCCCTGGCCCTCCACCAAGGGGCCTCTGACAGCAGGAAGCTGCCCAGGGGTCCACTTCTCTCCCAGGACTTGCAGTACAGGCCCCAGGGTGCCCACTGACCCTCCTCCTAGGGGCCTATTACCACAGCAAGCTACCCAGGGGTCCACCTCTCTCCCTGGACCTGCAGTGGAGGCCCCAGCGTGCTCCCTGGCCCTCCACCTATTGCCTCTCACCCAAGCAAGCTACCCAGGGGTTCCACCTCTCTCCCTGGACTTGCAGTAGAGGCCCCAGGGTGCCCCTGGCCCTCCACCTAGGGCCTTCTGACCTTAGCAAGCTACCCAGGGGTCCACCTCTCTCCCTGGACTTGCAGTAGAGGCCCTAGGGTGCCCCCTGGCCCTTCACCTAGAGCCTCTGTCCCCAGCAAGTTACCCAGGGGTCCACGTCTCTCTCTGGACTTGCAGTAGAGGCCCCAGGGTGCCCCCTGGCCCTCCACCTAGGGGCCTCTGACCCCAGCAAGCTACCCAGGGGTCCACCTCTCTCCCTGGACTTGCAGTAGAGGCCACAGGATGCCCACTGGCCCTCTTCCTAGGGGTCTCTGACCCCAGTAAGCTACCCAGGGCTCCACCTCTCCCCCTGGACTTGCAGTAGAGGCCCCAGGGTGCCCCGTGGCCCTCAACCTAGGGGCCTCCGACCCCAGCAAGCTACCCTGGGGTCCACCTCTCACCCTGGACTTGCAGTAGAGGCCCCAGGGTGCCCCCTGGCCCTCCACCTAGGGGCCTCTGACCCCAGCAAGCTACCTAGGGGTCCACCTCTCTCATTGGACTTGCAGTAGAGGCCACAGGGTGCCCCTGGCCCTCTTCCTAAGGGCCTCTGACCCCAGCAAGCTACCAAGGGGTCCACCTCTCTTCCTGGACTTGAAGTAGAGGCACTAGGGTGCCCCCTGGCCCTTCACCCAGGGGCCTTTGACCCCAGCAAGCTACCCAGGGGTCCACCTCTCTCCCTGGACTTCCATCAGAGGCCCCAGGGTGCTCCCTGGCCCTCCACCTATTGCCTCTGACCCCAGCAAGCTACCCAGGGGTTCCACCTCTCTCCCTGGACTTGCAGTAGAGGCCCCAGGGTGCCCCTGGCCCTCCACCTAGGGCCTTCTGACCTCAGCAAGCTACCCATTGGTTCACCTCTCTCCCTGGACTTGCAGTAGAGGCCCTAGGGTGCCCCCTGGCCCTTCACCTAGGGGCCTCTGACCCCAGCAAGCTACCCAGGGGTTCACCTCTCTCCCTGGACTTGCAGTAGAGGCCCTAGGGTGCCCCGTGGCCCTCAACCTAGGGGCCTCTGACCCCAGCAAGCTACCCTGGGGTCCACCTCTCACCCTGGACTTGCAGTAGAGGCCCCAGGGTGCCCCCTGGCCCTCCACCTAGGGGCCTCTGACCCCAGCAAGCTACCTATTGGTCCACCTCTCTCATTGGACTTGCAGTAGAGGAAACAGGGTGCCCCTGGCCCTCTTCCTAGGGGCCTCTGACCCCAGCAAGCTACCAAAGGGTCCACCTCTCTTCCTGGACTTGAAGTAGAGGCACTAGGGTGCCCCCTGGCCCTTCACCTAGGGGCCTTTGACCCCAGCAAGCTACCCAGGGGTCCACCTCTCTCCCTGGACTTCCAGTAGAGGCCCCAGGGTGCTCCCTGGCCCTCCACCTATTGCCTCTGACCCCAGCAAGCTACCCAGGGGTTCCACCTCTCTCCCTGGACTTGCAGTAGAGGCCCCAGGGTGCCCCTGGCCCTCCACCTAGGGCCTTCTGACCTCAGCAAGCTACCCAGGGGTTCACCTCTCTCCCTGGACTTGCAGTAGAGGCCCTAGGGTGCCCCCTGGCCCTCCACATAGGGGCCTCTGACCCCAGCAAGCTACCCAGGGGTCCACCTCTCTCCCTGGACTTGCAGTAGAGGCCACAGGGTGCCCACTGGCCCTCTTCCTTGGGGCCTCTGACCCCAGCAAGCTACCCAGGGCTCCACCCCTCCCCCTGGACTTGCAGTAGAGGCCCTAGGGTGCCCCCTGGCCCTCCACATAGGGGCCTCTGACCCCAGCAAGCTACCCAGGGGTCCATCTCTCTCCCTGGACTTGCAGTAGAGGCCACAGGGTGCCCACTGGCCCTCTTCCTAGGGGCCTCTGACCCCAGCAAGCTACCCAGGGCTCCACCCCTCCCCCTGGACTTGCAGTAGAGGCCCCAGGGTGCCCCGTGGCCCTCAACCTAGGGGCCTCTGACCCCAGCAAGCTACACAGGGGTCAACCTCTCTCCCTGGACTTGCAGTAGAGGCCCTAGGGTGCCCCCTGGCCCTTCACCTAGAGCCTCTGACCCCAGCAAGTTACCCAGGGGTCCACCTCTCTCTCTGGACTTGCAGTAGAGGCCCCAGGGTGCCCCCTGGCCCTCCACCTAGGGGCCTCTGACCCCAGCAAGCTACCCAGGGGTCCACCTCTCTCCCTGGACTTGCAGTAGAGGCCACAGGGTGCCAACTGGCCCTCTTCCTAGGGGCCTCTGACCCCAGCAAGCTACCCAGGGCTCCACCCCTCCCCCTGGACTTGCAGTAGAGGCCCTAGGGTGCCCCCTGGCCCTCCAACTAGGGGCCTCTGACCCCAGCAAGCTACCTAGGGGTCCACCTCTCTCATTGGACTTGCAGTAGAGGCCACAGGGTGCCCCTGGCCCTCTTCCTAGGGGCCTCTGACCCCAGCAAGCTACCAAAGGGTCCACCTCTCTTCCAGGACTTGAAGTAGAGGCACTAGGGTGCCCCCTGGCCCTTCACCTAGGGGCCTTTGACCCCAGCAAGCTACCCAGGGGTCCACCTCTCTCCCTGGACTTCCAGTAGAGGCCCCAGGGTGCTCCCTGGCCCTCCACCTATTGCCTCTGACCCCAGCAAGCTACCCAGGGGTTCCACCTCTCTCCCTGGACTTGCAGTAGAGGCCCCAGGGTGCCCCTGGCCCTCCACCTAGGGCCTTCTGACCCCAGCAAGCTACCCAGGGGTCCACCTCTCTCCCTGGACTTGCAGTAGAGGCCACAGGGTGCCCACTGGCCCTCTTCCTAGGGGCCTCTGACCCCAGCAAGCTACCCAGGGCTCCACCCCTCCCCCTGGACTTGCAGTAGAGGCCCCAGGGTGCCCCGTGGCCCTCAACCTAGGGGCCTCTGACCCCAGCAAGCTACACAGGGGTCAACCTCTCTCCCTGGACTTGCAGTAGAGGCCCCAAGGTGCCCCCTGGCCCTCCACCTTATGGCCTCTGACCCCAGCAAGCTACACAGGGGTCAACCTCTCTCCCTGGACTTGCATTAGAGGCCCTAGGGTGCCCCCTGGCCCTCCACCAAGGGGCCTCTGACAGCAGGAAGCTGCCCAGGGGTCCACTTCTCTCCCAGGACTTGCAGTACAGGCCCCAGGGTGCCCACTGACCCTCCTCCTAGGGGCCTCTGACCCCAGCAAGCTACACAGGGGTCAACCTCTCTCCCTGGACTTGCAGTAGAGGCCCCAAGGTGCCCCCTGGCCCTCCACCTTATGGCCTCTGACCCCAGCAAGCTACACAGGGGTCAACCTTTCTCCCTGGACTTGCATTAGAGGCCCTAGGGTGCCCCCTGGCCCTCCACCAAGGGGCCTCTGACAGCAGGAAGCTGCCCAGGGGTCCACTTCTCTCCCAGGACTTGCAGTACAGGCCCCAGGGTGCCCACTGACCCTCTTCCTAGGGGCCTCTGACCACAGCAAGCTACCCAGGGGTCCACCTCTCTCCCTGGACTTGCAGTAGAGGCCCCAGGGTGCCCCTGGCCCTCCACCTAGGGCCTTCTGACCTCAGCAAGCTACCCAGGGGTTCACCTCTCTCCCTGCACTTGCAGTAGAGGCCCTAGGGTGCCCCCTGGCCCTCCACATAGGGGCCTCTGACCCCAGCAAGCTACCCAGGGGTCCACCTCTCTCCCTGTACTTGCAGTAGAGGCCACAGGGTGCCCACTGGCCCTCTTCCTAGGGGCCTCTGACCCCAGCAAGCTACCCAGGGCTCCACCCCTCCCCCTGGACTTGCAGTAGAGGCCCTAGGGTGCCCCCTGGCCCTCCACATAGGGGCCTCTGACCCCAGCAAGCTACCCAGGGGTCCATCTCTCTCCCTGGACTTGCAGTAGAGGCCACAGGGTGCCCACTGGCCCTCTTCCTAGGGGCCTCTGACCCCAGCAAGCTACCCAGGGCTCCACCCCTCCCCCTGGACTTGCAGTAGAGGCCCCAGGGTGCCCCGTGGCCCTCAACCTAGGGGCCTCTGACCCCAGCAAGCTACACAGGGGTCAACCTCTCTCCCTGGACTTGCAGTAGAGGCCCTAGGGTGCCCCCTGGCCCTTCACCTAGAGCCTCTGACCCCAGCAAGTTACCCAGGGGTCCACCTCTCTCTCTGGACTTGCAGTAGAGGCCCCAGGGTGCCCCCTGGCCCTCCACCTAGGGGCCTCTGACCCCAGCAAGCTACCCAGGGGTCCACCTCTCTCCCTGGACTTGCAGTAGAGGCCACAGGGTGCCAACTGGCCCTCTTCCTAGGGGCCTCTGACCCCAGCAAGCTACCCAGGGCTCCACCCCTCCCCCTGGACTTGCAGTAGAGGCCCTAGGGTGCCCCCTGGCCCTCCAACTAGGGGCCTCTGACCCCAGCAAGCTACCTAGGGGTCCACCTCTCTCATTGGACTTGCAGTAGAGGCCACAGGGTGCCCCTGGCCCTCTTCCTAGGGGCCTCTGACCCCAGCAAGCTACCAAAGGGTCCACCTCTCTTCCTGGACTTGAAGTAGAGGCACTAGGGTGCCCCCTGGCCCTTCACCTAGGGGCCTTTGACCCCAGCAAGCTACCCAGGGGTCCACCTCTCTCCCTGGACTTCCAGTAGAGGCCCCAGGGTGCTCCCTGGCCCTCCACCTATTGCCTCTGACCCCAGCAAGCTACCCAGGGGTTCCACCTCTCTCCCTGGACTTGCAGTAGAGGCCCCAGGGTGCCCCTGGCCCTCCACCTAGGGCCTTCTGACCCCAGCAAGCTACCCAGGGGTCCACCTCTCTCCCTGGACTTGCAGTAGAGGCCACAGGGTGCCCACTGGCCCTCTTCCTAGGGGCCTCTGACCCCAGCAAGCTACCCAGGGCTCCACCCCTCCCCCTGGACTTGCAGTAGAGGCCCCAGGGTGCCCCGTGGCCCTCAACCTAGGGGCCTCTGACCCCAGCAAGCTACACAGGGGTCAACCTCTCTCCCTGGACTTGCAGTAGAGGCACTAAGGAACCCACTGGCCCTCCACCTAGGGCCTTCTGACCTCAGCAAGCTACCCAGGGGTTCACCTCTCTCCCTGGACTTGCAGTAGAGGCCCTAGGGTGCCCCCTGGCCCTTCACCTAGGGGCCTCTGACCCCAGCAAGCTACCCAGGGGTCCACCTCTCTCTCTGGACTTGCAGAAGAGGCCCCAGGGTGCCCTCTGGCCCTCCACCTAGGGGCCTCTGACCCCAGCAGGCTACCCAGGGGTCCACCTCTCTCCCTGGACTTGCAGTAGAGGCCACAGGGTGCCCACTGGCCCTCCTCCTAGGGGCCTCTGACCCCAGCAAGCTACCCAGGGCTTCACCTCTCCCCCTGGACTTGCAGTAGAGGCCCCAGGGTGCCCCGTGAACCTCAACCTAGGGGCCTCTGACCCCAGCAAGCTACCCAGGGGTCCACCTCTCTTCCTGGACTTGAAGTAGAGTCACTAGGGTGCCCCTTTACCCTTCACCTAGGGGCCTGTGACCACAGCAAGCTACCTAGGGGTCCACCTCTCTTCCTGGACTTGCAGTAGAGGCCACAGGGTGCCCCCTGGCCCTCCTACTAGGGGCCTCTGACCCCAGCAAGCTACCCAGGGGTCCACCTCTCTTCCTGGACTTGAAGTAGAGGCACTAGGGTGCCCCTTTGCCCTCCACCTAGGGGCCTGTGACCACAGCAAGCTTTCCAGGGGTCCACCTCTCTCCCTGGACTTGCAGTATAGGGCCCAGGGTGCCCCCTGGCTCACCACCCAGGGGCCTCAGACCCTAGCAAGCTACCCAGGGGTATACCTCTCTCCCTGGACTTGCAGTATAGGCCCAAGAGTGCCCCCTCGCCCTCCACATAGGGGCCTCTGTCCCTATCAAGCTTCCCAGGGGTCCAACTCTCTCCCTGGACTTGCAGTAGAGGCACTAGGGCACCCCCTGCCACTTCACTTAGGGGCCTCTGACCCCAGCAAGCTACCGATGGCTCCACCTCTATCCCTGCACTTGCATTAGAGGCCCTAGGGTGCCCCTTGGCCCTCCACCAAGGGGCCTCTGACAGCAGGAAGCTACCCAGGGGTCCACCTCTCTCCCTGGACTTGCAGTAGAGGCCTCAGGGTGCTCCCTGGCCCTCCACCTATTGCCTTTGACCTCAGCAAGCTACCCAGGGGTTCCACCTCTCTCCCTGGACTTGCAGTAGAGGCCCCAGGCTGCCCCTGGCCCCCTACCTTGGGCCTTCTGACCTCATCAATCTACCCAGGGGTTCACCTCTCTCCCTGGACTTGCAGTAGAGGCCCTAGGGTGCCCTCTGGCCGTTCACCTAGGGGTTTCTGACCACAGCAAGCTACCCAGGGGTCCACCTCTCTCTCTGGACTTGCAGTAGAGGCCCCAGGGTGCCCCCTGGCCCTTCACCTAGGGGCCTCTGACCCCAGCAAGCTACCCAGGGCTCCACCTCTATCCCTGGACTTGCGGTATAGGCCCCAGGGTGCCCCCTTGCCCTCAACCTAGGGGACTCTGACCCCAGCAAGCTACACAGGGGTCAACCTCTCTCCCTGGACATGCAGTAGAGGCCCCAAGGTGCCCCCTGGCCCACCACCTTATGGCCTCTGACCCCAGCAAGCTACCCAGGGGTCCACCTCTCTCCCTGGACTTGCAGTAGAGGACATAGGGTGCCCCCTGGCCCTCCACCAAGGGGCCTCTGACAGCAGGAAGCTGCCCAGGGGTCCACCTCTCTCCCTGGACTTGCAGTACAGGCCCCAGGGTGACCACTGGCCCTCCTCCTAGAGGCCTCTGACCACAGCAAGCTACCCAGGGGTCCACCTCTCTCCCTGGACTTGCAGTAGAGGCCCCAGTGTGCTCCCTGGCCCTCCACCTATTGCCTATGACCCCAGCAAGCTACCCAGGGGTCCACCTCTCTCCCTGGACTTGCAGTAGAGGCCACAGGGTGCCCACTGGCCCTCCTCCTAGGGGCCTCTGACCCCAGCAAGCTACCCAGGGCTCCACCTCTCCCCCTGGACTTGCAGTAGAGGCCCCAGGGTGCCCCGTGGCCCTCAACCTAGGGGCCTCTGACCCCAGCAAGCTACCCAGGGGTCCACCTGTTTCCCTGGACTTGCAGTAGAGGCCCCAGGGTGCCCCCTGGCCCTCCAACTAGGGGCCTCTGACCCCAGCAAGCTACCCAGGGGTCCACCTCTCTCACTGGACTTTCAATAGAGGCCCCAGGGTGCCCCTTGGCCCCCCGCCTAGGGGCCTCTGACCCCAGCAAGCTACCCAGGGGTCCACCTGTTTCCCTGGACTTGCAGAAGAGGCCCCAGGGTGCCCCCTGGCCCTCAAACTAGGGGCCTCTGACCCCAGCAAGCTACCCAGGGGCCCACCTCTCTCACTGGACTTACAGTAGAGGCCCCAGGGTGCCCCTTGGCCCCCCTCCTAGGGGCCTCTGACCCCAGCAAGCTACCCAGGGGTCCACCTCTCTCCCTGGACTTGCAGTAGAGGCACTAGGTCACCCCCTGGCCCTTCACTTAGGGGCCTTTGACCCCAGCAAGCTACCCAGGGCTCCACCTCTATCCCTGGACTTGCGGTATAGGCCCCAGGGTGCCCCCTTGCCCTCAACCTAGGGGCCTCTGACCCCAGCAAGCTACATAGGGGTCAACCTCTCTCCCAGGACTTGCAGTAGAGGCCCCAAGGTGCCCCCTGGCCCTCCACCTTATGGCCTCTTACTCCAGCAAGCTACCCAGGGGTCCACCTCTCTCCCTGGACTTGCATTAGAGGCCCTAGGGTGCACCCTGGCCCTCCACCAAGGGGCCTCTGACAGCAGGAAGCTGCCCAGGGGTCCACTTCTCTCCCTGGACTTGCAGTACAGGCCCCAGGGTGCCCACTGACCCTCCTTCTAGGGGCCTCTGACCACAGCAAGCTACCCAGGGGTCCACCTCTCTCCCTGGACTTGCAATGGAGGCCCCAGGGTGCTCCCTTGCCCTCCACCTATTGCCTCTGACCCCAGCAAGCTACCCAGGGGTTCCACCTCTCTCCCTGGACTTGCAGTAGAGGCCCTAGGGTGCCCGCTGGCCCTTCACCTAGAGCCACTGACCCCAGCAAGCTACCCAGGGGTCCACCTCTCTCCCTGGACTTGCAGTAGAGGCCCTCTGGTGCCCCCTGGCCCTTCACCAAGGGGCCTCTGACAGCAGGAAGCTAGCCAGGGGATCCACCTCTCTTCCTGGACTTGCAGTAGAGGCCCTAGGGTCCCCCCTGGCCCTTCACCTAGGGGCCTCTGACCACAGCAAGCTACCCAGGGCTCCACCTCTCTCCCTGGACTTGCTGTAGAGGCCCCAGGGTGCTCCCTGGCCCTCCACCTATTGCCTCTGACCCCAGCAAGCTACCCAGAGATCCACCTCCCTTCCTGGACTTGCAGTAGAGGCCCTAGGGTCCCCCCTGGGCCTTCACCTAGGGGCCTCCGACCCCAGCAAGCTACCCAGGGGTCCACCTCTCTCCCTGGCCTTGCAGTAGAGGCACTAAGGAACCCCCTGGCCCTTCACTTAGGGGCCTCTGACCCCAGCAAGCTACCCAGGGCTCCACCTCTATCCCTGGACTTGCAGTATAGGGTTCAGGGTGCCCCCTTGCCCTCAACCTAGGGGCCTCTGACCCCAGCAAGCTACACAGGGGTCAACCTCTCTCCCTGGACATGCAGTGGAGGCCCCAAGGTGCCATCTGGCCCACCACCTTATGGCCTCTGACCCCAGCAAGCTAACCAGGGGTCCACCTCTCTCTCTGGACTTGCATTAGAGGCCCTAGGGTGCCCCCTGGCCCTCCACCAAGGGCCTCTGACAGCAGGAAGCTGCCCAGGGGTCCACCTCTCTCCCTGGACTTGAAGTACAGGCCCCAGGGTGACCACTGGCCCTCCTCCTAGGGGCCTCTGACCACAGCAAGCTACCCAGGGGTCCACCTCTCTCCTTGGACTTGCAGTAGAGGCCCCAGGGTGCTCCCTGGCCCTCCACCTATTGCCTATGACCCCAGCAAGCTACCTAGGGGTCCACCTCTCTCCCTGGACTTGCAGTAGAGGCCACAGGGTGCCCACTGGCCCTCCTCCTAGGGGCCTCTGACCCCAGCAAGCTACCCAGGGCTCCACCTCTCCCCCTGGACTTGCAGTAGAGGCCCCAGGGTGCCCCGTGGCCCTCAACCTAGGGGCCTCTGACCCCAGCAAGCTACCCAGGGGTCCACCTGTTTCCCTGGACTTGCAGTAGAGGCCCCAGGGTGCCCCCTGGCCCTCCAACTAGGGGCCTCTGACCCCAGCAAGCTACCCAGGGGTCCACCTCTCTCACTGGACTTGCAGTAGAGGCCCCAGGGTGCCCCTTGGCCCCCCTTCTAGGGGCCTCTGACTCCAGCAAGCTACCCAGGGGTCCACCTCTCTCCCTGGACTTGCAGTAGAGGCACTAGGGCACCCCCTGGCCCTTCACTTAGGGGCCTCTGACCCCAGCAAGCTACCCAGGGCTCCACCTCTATCCCTGGACTTGCGGTATAGGCCCCAGGGTGCCCCCTGGCCCTCCACCTAGGGGCCTCTGACCCCAGCAAGCTACACAGGGGTCAACCTCTCTCCCTGGACTTGCAGTAGAGGCCCCAAGGTGCCCCCTGGCCCTCCACCTTATGGCCTCTGACCCCAGCAAGCTACCCAGGGGTCCACCTCTCTCCCTGGACTTGCATTAGAGGCCCTAGGGTGCCCCCTGGCCCTCCACCAAGGGGCCTCTGATAGCAGGAAGCTGCCCAGGGGTCCACTTCTCTCCCTGGACTTGCAGTACAGGCCCCAGGGTGCCCAATGACCCTCCTCCTAGGGGCCTATCACCAAAGCAAGCTACCCAGGGATCCAGCTCTCTCCCTGGACTTGCAGTGGAGGCCCCAGCGTGCTCCCTGGCCCTCCACCTATTGCCTCTGACCCCAGCAAGCTACCCAGGGGTTCCACTTCTCTCCCTGGACTTGCAGTAGAGGCCCTAGGGTGCCCCCTGGCCCTTCACCTAGATCCTCTGACCCCAGCAAGTTACCCAGGGGTCCACCTCTCTCTCTGGACTTGGAGTAGAGGCCCCAGGGTGCCCACTGGACCTCCACCTAGGGGCCTTTGACCCCAGCAAGCTACCCAGGGGTCCACCTCTCTCCCTGGACTTGCAGTAGAGGCCACAGGGTGCCCACTGGCCCTCTTCCTAGGGGCCTCTGACCCCAGCAAGCTACCCAGGGCTCCACCTCTCCCCCTGGACATGCAGTAGAGGCCCCTGGGTGCCCCGTGGCCCTCAACCTAGGGGCCTCTGACCCCAGCAAGCTACCCTGGGGTCCACCTCTCTCCCTGGACTTGCAGTAGAGGCCCCAGGGTGCCCCCTGGCCCTCCACCTAGGGGCCTCTGACCCCAGCAAGCTACACAGGGGTCCACCTCTCTCATTGGACTTGCAGTAGAGGCCACAGGGTGCCCCTGGCCCTCTTCCTAGGGGCCTCTGACCCCAGCAAGCTACCCAAGGGTCCACCTCTCTTCCTGGACTTGAAGTAGAGGCACTAGGGTGCCCCCTGGCCCTTCACCTAGGGGCCTCTGACCCCAGCAAGCTACCCAGGGGTCCACCTCTCTCCCTGGACTTCCAGTAGAGGCCCCAGGGTGCTCCCTGGCCCTCCACCTATTGCCTCTGACCCCAGCAAGCTACCCAGGGGTTCCACCTCTCTCCCTGGACTTGCAGTAGAGGCCCCAGGATGCCCTGGCCCTCCACCTAGGGCCTTCTGACCTCAGCAAGCTACCCAGGTGTTCACCTCTCTCTCTGGACTTGCAGTAGAGGCCCTAGGGTGCCCCCTGTCCCTTCACCTAGGGGCCTCTGACCCCAGCAAGCTACCCAGGGGTGCACCTCTCTCCCTGGACTTGCAGTAGAGGCCACAGGGTGCCCACTGGCCCTCTTCCTAGGGGCCTCTGACCCCAGCAAGCTACCCAGGGCTCCACCTCTCTCCCTGGACTTGCAGTAGAGGCCCCAGGGTGCCCCGTGGCCATCAACCTAGGGGCCTCTGACCCCAGCAAGCTACCCAGGGGTCCACCTGTTTCCCTGGACTTGCAGTAGAGGCCCAAGGGTGCCCCCTGGCCCTCCAACTAGGGGCCTCTGACCCCAGCAAGCTACCCAGGGGTCCACCTCTCTCACTGGACTAACAGTAGTGGCCCCAGGGTGCCCCTTGGCCCCCCTCCTAGGGGCCTCTGACCCCAGCAAGCTACCCAGGGCTCCACCTCTCTCCCTGGACTTGCAGTAGAGGCACTAGGGCACCCCCTGGCCCTTCACTTAGGGGCCTTTGACCCCAGCAAGCTACCCAGGGCTCCACCTCTATCCCTGGACTTGCGGTATAGGCCCCAGGGTGCCCCCTTGCCCTCAACCTACGGCCCTCTGGCCCCAGCAAGCTACACAGGGGTCAACCTCTCTCCCTGGACTTGCAGTAGAGGCCCCAAGGTGCCCCCTGGCCCTCCACCTTATGGCCTCTGACCCCAGCAAGCTACACAGGGGTCAACTTCTCTCCCTGGACTTGCATTAGAGGCCCTAGGGTGTCCCCTGTCCCTCCACCAAGGGGCCTCTGACAGCAGGAAGCTGCCCAGGGGTCCACTTCTCTCCCTGGACTTGCAGTACAGGCCCAAGGGTGCCCACTGACCCTCCTCCTGGGGGCCTCTGACCACAGCAAGCTACCCAGGGGTCCACCTCTCTCCCTGGACTTGCAGTGGAGTACCCAGGGTGCTCCCTGGCCCTCCACCTATTGCCTCTGACCCCAGCAAGCTACCCAGGGGTTCCACCTCTCTCCCTGGACTTGCAGTAGAGGCCCCAGGGTGCCCCTGGCCCTCCACCTAGGGCCTTCTGACCTCAGCAAGCTACCCAGGGGTTCACCTCTCTCCCTGGACTTGCAGCAGAGGCACTAGGGCACCCCCTGGCCCTTCACTTAGGGGCCTTTGACCCCAGCAAGCTACCCAGGGCTCCACCTCTATCCCTGGACTTGCGGTATAGGCCCCAAGGTGCCCCTTTGCCCTCAACCTAGGGGCCTCTGACCCCAGCAAGCTACACAGGGGTCAACCTCTCTCCCTGGACTTGCATTAGAGGCCCTAGGGTGCCCCCTGGCCCTCCACCAAGGGGCCTCTGACAGCAGGAAGCTGCCCAGGGGTTCACCTCTCTCCCTGGACTTGCAGCAGAGGCACTAGGGCACCCCCTGGCCCTTCACTTAGGGGCCTTTGACCCCAGCAAGTTACCCAGGGGTCCACCTCTCTCTCTGGACTTGCAGTAAAGGCCCCAGGGTGCCCCCTGGCCCTCCACCTAGGGGCCTCTGACCCCAGCGAGCTACCCAGGGGTCCACCTCTCTCCCTGGACTTTTAGTAGAGGCCACAGGGTGCCCCCTGGCCCTACTTCTAGGGGCCTCTGACCCCAGCAAGCTACCCAGGGGTCCACCTCTCTCACTGGACTTGAAGTAGAGGCAGTAGGGTGCCCCCTGGCCCTTCGCCTAGGGGCCTCTGACCCCAGCAAGCTAGCCAGGGGTCCACCTCTCTCACTGGACTTGCAGTAGAGGCCCCAGGGTGTCCCCTGGCCCTCCACCTAGGGGCTTCTGACCCCAGCAAGCTACCCAGGGGTCCACCTCTCTCACTGGACTTAGAGTAGAGGCTCTAGGGTGCCCCCTGGCCCTTCAACTAGGGGCCTCTTACCCCAGCTAGCTTCTCAGGGGTGCACCTCTCTCCCTGGACTTGCAGTAGAGGCCCTAGGGTGCCCCCTGGCCCTCCATCTAGGGGCGTCTGACCCCATCAAGCAACCCATGGATCCAGCTCTCTCTCTGGACTTGCAGTATAGGCCCCAGGGTGCCCTCTTGCCCTCAACCTAGGGGCCTCTGATCCCAGCAACTACCCATGGGTCCAGCTCTCTCTCTGGACTTGCAGTAAAGGCCCCAGGGTGCCCCCTTGCCCTCCACCTGTGGGCCTCTGACCCTAGCAAGCTACCCAGGGGTCCACCTCTCTCCCTGGACTTGCAGTATAGGCCCCAGGGTGACCCCTTGCCCTCCACGTAGGGGACTCTGACAGCAGGAAGCTTCCCAGGGGTCCACCTCTTTCCCTAGACTTGCAGTAGAGGCCACAGGGTGCCCATGGCCCTCTTCCTAGGGACCTCTGACCCCAGCAAGCTACCAAAGGGTCCACCTCTCTTCCTGGACTTGAAGTAGAGGCACTAGGGTGCCCCCTGGCCCTTCACCTAGGGGCCTCTGACCCCATCAAGCTACCCAGGGGTCCACCTCTCTCCCTGGACTTCCAGTAGAGGCCCCAGGGTGCTCCCTGGCCCTCCACCTATTGCCTCTGACCCCAGCAAGCTACCCAGGGGTTCCACCTCTCTCCCTGGACTTGCAGTAGAGGCCCCAGGGTGCCCCTGGCCCTCCACCTAGGGCCTTCTGACCTCAGCAAGCTACCCAGGGGTTCACCTCTCTCCCTGGACTTGCAGTAGAGGCCCTAGGGTGCCCCCTGGCCCTTCACCTAGGGGCCTCTGACCCCAGCAAGCTACCCAGGGGTCCACCTCTCTCTCTGGACTTGCAGTAGAGGCCCCAGGGTGCCCCCTGGCCCTCCACATAGGGGCCTCTGACCCCAGCAAGCTACCCAGGGGTCCACCTCTCTCCCTGGACTTGCGGTAGAGGCCACAGGGTGCCCACTGGCCCTCTTCCTAGGGGCCTCTGACCCCAGCAACATACCCAGGGCTCCACCTCTCCCCCTGGACTTGCAGTAGAGGCCCCAGGGTGCTCCCTGGCCCTCCACCTATTGCCTTTGACCCCAGCAAGCTACCCAGGGGTTCCACCTCTCTTCCTGGACTTGCAGTAGAGGCCCTAGGGTGCCCCCTGGCCCTCCATCTAGGGGCGTCTGACCCCTTCAAGCAACCCACGGATCCAGCCCTCTCCCTCGTCTTGCAGTATAGGCCCCAGGGTGCCCCCTTGCCCTCCACCCAGGGCCCTCTGACCCCAACAAGCTACCAAGGGGTCCAGCTCTCTGTCTGGACTAGCAGTATAGGCCCCAGGTTGCCCCTTTGCCCTCCACCTAGGGGCCTGTGACCACAGCAAGCTTCCCAGGGGTCCACCTCTCTCCCTGGACTTGCAGTATAGGCCCCAGGGTCCCCCCTGGCCCTCCACCCAGGGGCCTCTGACCCTAGCAAGCTACCCAGGGGTATATATCTCTCCCTGGACTTGCAGTATAGGCCCAAGTGTGCCCCCTCGCCCTCCACATAAGGGCCTCTGTCCCTATCAAGCTTCTCAGGGGTCCACATCTCCCCCTGGACTTGCAGTAGAGGTCCCAGGGTGCCCCCTGGCCCTCCACCTATGGGCCTCTGACCCCAGCAAGCTACCCAGGGGTCCACCTCTCTCACTGGACTTGCAGTAGAGGCCCTAGGGTGCCCCCTGGCCCTTCAACTAGGGGCCTCTGACACCAGCAAGCTACCCAGGGGTCCACCTCTCTCACTGGACTTGCAGTAGAGGCCCCAGGGTGCCCCCTGGCCCTCCACCTAGGGGCCTCTGACCCCAGCAAGCTACCCAGGGGTCCACCTTTCTCCCAGGACTTGCAGTAGAGGCACTAGGGCACCCCCTGGCCCTTCACTTAGGGGCCTCTGACCCCAGCAAGCTACCCAGGGCTCCACCTCTATCCCTGGACTTGCGGTATAGGCCACAGGGTGCCCCCTTGCCCTCAACCTAGGGGCCTCTGACCCCAGCAAGCTACACAGGGGTCAACCTCTCTCCCTGGACATGCAGTAGAGGCCCCAAGGTGCCCCCTGGCCCCCCACCTTATGGCCTCTGACCCCAGCAAGCTACCCAGGGGTCCACCTCTCTCCCTGGACTTAAATTAGAGGCCCTAGGGTGCCCCCTGGCCCTCCACCAAGGGGCCTCTGACAGCAGAAAGCTGCCCAGGGGTCCACCTCTCTCCCTGGACTTGCAGTACAGGCCCCAGGGTGACCACTGGCCCTCCACCTATTGCCTTTGACCTCAGCAAGCTACTCAGGGGTTCCACCTCTCTCCCTGGACTTGCAGTAGAGGCCCCAGGGTGCCCCTGGCCCTTCACCTAGGGGTCTCTGACCCCAGCAAGCTACCCAGGGTTCCACCTCTCTCTCTGGAAATGCAGTAGAGGCCCCAGGGTGCCCCCAGGCCCTCCACCTAGGGGCCTCTGACCCCAGCGAGCTACCCAGGGGTCCACCTCTCTCCCTGGACTTTTAGTAGAGGCCACAGGGTGCCCCCTGGCCCTTCGCCTAGGGGCCTCTGACCCCAGCAAGCTAGCCAGGGGTCCACCTCTCTCACTGGACTTGCAGTAGAGGCCCCAGGGTGTCCCCTGGCCCTCCACCTAGGGGCCTCTGACCCCAGCAAGCTACCCAGGGGTCCACCTCTCTCACTGGACTTAGAGTAGAGGCTCTAGGGTGCCCCCTGGCCCTTCAACTAGGGGCCTCTGACCCCAGCAAGCTACCCAGGGGTCCACCTCTCTCACTGGACTTGCAGTAGAGGCCACATGTTGCCCCCTGGCCCTACTTCTAGGGGCCTCTGACCCCAGCAAGCTACTCAGGGGTTCACCTCTCTCCCAGGACTTGCAGTAGAGGCACTAGGGCACCCCCTGGCCCTTAACTTAGGGGCCTCTGACCCCAGCAAGCTACCCAGGGCTCCACCTCTATCCCTGGACTTGCGGTATAGGCCCCAGGGTGCCCCCTTGCCCTCAACCTAGGGGCCTCTGACCCCAGCAAGCTACACAGGGGTCAACCTCTCTCCCTGGACATGCAGTAGAGGCCCCAAGGTGCCCCCTGGCCCTCCACCTTATGGCCTCTGACCCTAGCAAGCTACCCAGGGGTCCACCTCTCTACCTGGACTTGCTTTAGAGGCCCTAGGGTGCCCCCTGGCCCTCCACCAAGGGTCCTCTGACCCCAGCAAGCTACACAGGGGTCAACCTCTCTCTCTGGAAATGCAGTAGAGGCCCCAGGGTGCCCTCTGGCCCTCCACCTAGGGGTCTCTGACCCCAGTAAGCTACCCAGGGCTCCACCTCTCCCCCTGGACTTTTAGTAGAGGCCACAGGGTGCCCCCTGGCCCTACTTCTAGGGGCCTCTGACCCCAGCAAGCTACCCAGGGGTCCAACTCTCTCACTGGACTTGAAGTAGAGGCACTAGGGTGCCCCCTGGCCCTTCGCCTAGGGGCCTCTGACCCCAGCAAGCTAGCCAGGGGTCCACCTCTCTCCCTGGACTTTCAGTAGAGGCCCTAGGGTGCCCCCTGGCCATCCACCAAGGGGCCACTGACAGCAGGAAGCTGCCCAGGGGTCCACCTCTTTCCCTGGACTTGCAGTATAGGCCCCAGGATGCCCGCTGGCCTTCCACCTAGGGGCCTCTGACCCCAGCAAGCTTCTCATGGGTCCACCTTTCTCTCTGGACTTGCAGTAGAGGCCCTAGGGTGCCCCCTGGCCCTTCATCTACGGGTCTCTGACCCCAGCAAGCTACCCAGGGGTCCACCTCTCTCTCTGGAAATGCAGTAGAGGCCCCAGGGTGCCCCCTGGCCCTCCACCTAGGGGCCTCTGACCCCTGCGAGCTACCCAGGGGTCCACCTCTCTCCCTGGACTTGCAGTAGAGGCCACAGGGTGCCCACTGGCCCTCCTCCTAGGGGCCTCTGACCCCATCAAGCTACCCAGGAGTCCAACTCTCCCCCTGGACTTGCAGTAGAGGCCCCTGGGTGCCCCGTGGCCCTCAACCTAGGGGCCTCAGACCCCAGCAAGCTTCCCAGGGGACCACCTCTCTCCCTGGACTTGCAGTAGAGGCCCCAGGGTGCCCCCTGGCCCTCCACCTAGGGGCCTCTGACCCCAGCAAGCTACCTAGGGGTCCAGCTCTAAGTCTGGACTAGCAGTATAGGCCCTAGGGTGCCCCTTTGCCCTCCGCCTAGGGGCCTTTGACCACAGCAAGCTTCCCGGGGGTCCACCTCTCTCCCTGGACTTGCAGTATAGGCCCCAGGGTGCCCCCTGGCCCTCCACCCAGGGGCCTCTGACCCTAGCAAGCTACCCAGGGGTATACCTCTCTCCCTGGACTTGCAGTATAGGCCCAAGAGTGCCCCCTGGCCCTCCACATAGGGGCCTCTGTCCCCATCAAGCTTCCCAGGGGTCCACCTCTCCCCCTGGACTTGCAATAGAGGCCCCTGGGTGCCCCCTTGCCCTCCACCCAGGTTCCTCTGACCCCAGCAAGCTACACAGGGGTCAACCTCTCTCCCTGGACTTGCAGTAGAGGCCCCAAGGTGCCCCCTGGCCCTCCACCTTATGGCCTCTGACCCCAGCAAGCTACACAGGGGTCAACCTTTCTCCCTGGACTTGCATTAGAGGCCCTAGGGTGCCCCCTGGCCCTCCACCAAGGGGCCTCTGACAGCAGGAAGCTGCCCAGGGGTCCACTTCTCTCCCAGGACTTGCAGTACAGGCCCCAGGGTGCCCACTGACCCTCTTCCTAGGGGCCTCTGACCACAGCAAGCTACCCAGGGGTCCACCTCTCTCCCTGGACTTGCAGTAGAGGCCCCAGGGTGCCCCTGGCCCTCCACCTAGGGCCTTCTGACCTCAGCAAGCTACCCAGGGGTTCACCTCTCTCCCTGCACTTGCAGTAGAGGCCCTAGGGTGCCCGCTGGCCCTTCACCTAGAGCTTCTGACCCCAGCAAGCTACCCAGGGGTCCACCTCTCTCCCTGGACTTATAGTAGAGGCACTAGGGAACCCCCTGGCCCTTCACTTAGGGGCCTCTGACCCCAGCAAGTTACCCAGGGGTCCACCTCTCTCTCTCTGGACTTGCAGTAGAGGCCACAGGGTGCCCACTGGCCCTCTTCCTAGGGGTCTCTGACCCCAGTAAGCTACCCAGGGCTCCACCTCTCCCCCTGGACTTGCAGTAGAGGCCCCAGGGTGCCCCGTGGCCCTCAACCTAGGGGCCTCTGACCCCAGCAAGCTACACAGGAGTCCACCTCTTTCCCTGGACTTGCATTAGAGGCCCTAGGGTGCCCCCTGGCCCTCCACCAAGGGGCCTCTGATAGCAGGAAGCTGCCCAGGGGTCCATTTCTCTCCCTGGACTTGCAGTAGAGGCCCCAGGGTGCCCACTGACCCTCCTCCTAGGGGCCTATTACCACAGCAAGCTACCCAGGGGTCCACCTCTCTCCCTGGACCTGCAGTGGAGGCCCCAGCGTGCTCCCTGGCCCTCCACCTATTGCCTCTGACCCCAGCAAGCTACCTAGGGGTTCCACCTCTCTCCCTGGAATTGCAGTAGAGGCCCCAGGGTGCCCCTGGCCCTCCACCTAGGGCCTTCTGACCTTAGCAAGCTACCCAGGGGTCCACCTCTCTCCCTGGACTTGCAGTAGAGGCCCTAGGGTGCCCCCTGGCCCTTCACCTAGAGCCTCTGACCCCAACAAGTTACCCAGGGGTCCACCTCTCTCTCTGGACTTGCAGTAGAGGCCACAGGGTGCCCACTGGCCCTCTTCCTAGGGGTCTCTGACCCCAGTAAGCTACCCAGGGCTCCACCTCTCCCCCTGGACTTGCAGTAGAGGCCCCAGGGTGCCCCGTGGCCCTCAACCTAGGGGCCTCTGACCCCAGCAAGCTACCCAGGGCTCCACCTCTATCCCTGGACTTGCGGTATAGGCCCCAGGGTGCCCCCTTGCCCTCAACCTAGGGGCCTCTGACCCCAGCAAGCTACACAGGGGTCAACCTCTCTCCCTGGACATGCAGTAGAGGCCCCAAGGTGCCCCCTGGCCCTCCACCTTATGGCCTCTGACCCCAGCAAGCTACCCTGGGGTCCACCTCTCACCCTGGACTTGCAGTAGAGGCCCCAGGGTGCCCCTTGGCCCTCCAGCTAGGGGCCTCTGACCCCAGCAAGCTACCTAGGGGTCCACCTCTCTCTTTGGACTTGCAGTAGAGGCCACAGGGTGCCCCTGGCCCTCTTCCTAGGGGCCTCTGACCCCAGCAAGCTACCAAGGGGTCCACCTCTCTTCCTGGAGTTGAAGTAGAGGCACTAGGGTGCCCCCTGGCCCTTCACCTAGGGGCCTTTGACCCCAGCAAGCTACCCAGGGGTCCACCTCTCTCCCTGGACTTCCATCAGAGGCCCCAGGGTGCTCCCTGGCCCTCCACCTATTGCCTCTGACCCCAGCAAGCTACCCAGGGGTTCCACCTCTCTCCCTGGACTTGCAGTAGAGGCCCCAGGGTGCCCCTGGCCCTCCACCTAGGGCCTTCTGACCTCAGCAAGCTACCCAGGGGTTCACCTCTCTCCCTGGACTTGCAGTAGAGGCCCTAGGGTGCCCCCTGGCCCTTCACCTAGGGGCCTCTGACCCCAGCAAGCTACCCAGGGGTCCACCTCTCTCTCTGGACTTGCAGTAGAGGCCCCAGGGTGCCCCCTGGCCCTCCACATAGGGGCCTCTGACCCCAGCAAGCTACCCAGGGGTCCACCTCTCTCCCTGGACTTGCAGTAGAGGCCACAGGGTGCCCACTGGCCCTCTTCCTAGGGGCCTCTGACCCCAGCAAGCTACACAGGGCTCCACCTCTATCCCTGGACTTGCAGTAGAGGCCCCAGGGTGCCCCCTGGCCCTCAACCTAGGGGCCTCTGACCCCAGCAAGCTACACAGGGGTCAACCTCTCTCCCTGGACTTGCAGTAGAGGCCCCAAGGTGCCCCCTGGCCCTCCACCTTATGGCCTCTTACCCCAGCAAGCTACACAGGGGTCAACCTCTCTCCCTGGACTTGCTTTAGAGGCCCTAGGGTGCCCCCTGGCCCTCCACCAAGGGGCCTCTGACAGCAGGAAGCTGCCCAGGGGTCCACTTCTCTCCCAGGACTTGCAGTACAGGCCCCAGGGTGCCCACTGACCCTCCTCCTAGGGGCCTATTACCACAGCAAGCTACCCAGGGGTCCACCTCTCTCCCTGGACCTGCAGTGGAGGCCCCAGCGTGCTCCCTGGCCCTCCACCTATTGCCTCTCACCCAAGCAAGCTACCCAGGGGTTCCACCTCTCTCCCTGGACTTGCAGTAGAGGCCCCAGGGTGCCCCTGGCCCTCCACCTAGGGCCTTCTGACCTTAGCAAGCTACCCAGGGGTCCACCTCTCTCCCTGGACTTGCAGTAGAGGCCCTAGGGTGCCCCCTGGCCCTTCACCTAGAGCCTCTGTCCCCAGCAAGTTACCCAGGGGTCCACGTCTCTCTCTGGACTTGCAGTAGAGGCCCCAGGGTGCCCCCTGGCCCTCCACCTAGGGGCCTCTGACCCCAGCAAGCTACCCAGGGGTCCACCTCTCTCCCTGGACTTGCAGTAGAGGCCACAGGATGCCCACTGGCCCTCTTCCTAGGGGTCTCTGACCCCAGTAAGCTACCCAGGGCTCCACCTCTCCCCCTGGACTTGCAGTAGAGGCCCCAGGGTGCCCCGTGGCCCTCAACCTAGGGGCCTCCGACCCCAGCAAGCTACCCTGGGGTCCACCTCTCACCCTGGACTTGCAGTAGAGGCCCCAGGGTGCCCCCTGGCCCTCCACCTAGGGGCCTCTGACCCCAGCAAGCTACCTAGGGGTCCACCTCTCTCATTGGACTTGCAGTAGAGGCCACAGGGTGCCCCTGGCCCTCTTCCTAGGGGCCTCTGACCCCAGCAAGCTACCAAGGGGTCCACCTCTCTTCCTGGACTTGAAGTAGAGGCACTAGGGTGCCCCCTGGCCCTTCACCCAGGGGCCTTTGACCCCAGCAAGCTACCCAGGGGTCCACCTCTCTCCCTGGACTTCCATCAGAGGCCCCAGGGTGCTCCCTGGCCCTCCACCTATTGCCTCTGACCCCAGCAAGCTACCCAGGGGTTCCACCTCTCTCCCTGGACTTGCAGTAGAGGCCCCAGGGTGCCCCTGGCCCTCCACCTAGGGCCTTCTGACCTCAGCAAGCTACCCAGGGGTTCACCTCTCTCCCTGGACTTGCAGTAGAGGCCCTAGGGTGCCCCCTGGCCCTTCACCTAGGGGCCTCTGACCCCAGCAAGCTACCCAGGGGTTCACCTCTCTCCCTGGACTTGCAGTAGAGGCCCTAGGGTGCCCCGTGGCCCTCAACCTAGGGGCCTCTGACCCCAGCAAGCTACCCTGGGGTCCACCTCTCACCCTGGACTTGCAGTAGAGGCCCCAGGGTGCCCCCTGGCCCTCCACCTAGGGGCCTCTGACCCCAGCAAGCTACCTATTGGTCCACCTCTCTCATTGGACTTGCAGTAGAGGAAACAGGGTGCCCCTGGCCCTCTTCCTAGGGGCCTCTGACCCCAGCAAGCTACCAAAGGGTCCACTTCTCTTCCTGGACTTGAAGTAGAGGCACTAGGGTGCCCCCTGGCCCTTCACCTAGGGGCCTTTGACCCCAGCAAGCTACCCAGGGGTCCACCTCTCTCCCTGGACTTCCAGTAGAGGCCCCAGGGTGCTCCCTGGCCCTCCACCTATTGCCTCTGACCCCAGCAAGCTACCCAGGGGTTCCACCTCTCTCCCTGGACTTGCAGTAGAGGCCCCAGGGTGCCCCTGGCCCTCCACCTAGGGCCTTCTGACCTCAGCAAGCTACCCAGGGGTTCACCTCTCTCCCTGGACTTGCAGTAGAGGCCCTAGGGTGCCCCCTGGCCCTCCACATAGGGGCCTCTGACCCCAGCAAGCTACCCAGGGGTCCACCTCTCTCCCTGGACTTGCAGTAGAGGCCACAGGGTGCCCACTGGCCCTCTTCCTAGGGGCCTCTGACCCCAGCAAGCTACCCAGGGCTCCACCCCTCCCCCTGGACTTGCAGTAGAGGCCCTAGGGTGCCCCCTGGCCCTCCACATAGGGGCCTCTGACCCCAGCAAGCTACCCAGGGGTCCATCTCTCTCCCTGGACTTGCAGTAGAGGCCACAGGGTGCCCACTGGCCCTCTTCCTAGGGGCCTCTGACCCCAGCAAGCTACCCAGGGCTCCACCCCTCCCCCTGGACTTGCAGTAGAGGCCCCAGGGTGCCCCGTGGCCCTCAACCTAGGGGCCTCTGACCCCAGCAAGCTACACAGGGGTCAACCTCTCTCCCTGGACTTGCAGTAGAGGCCCTAGGGTGCCCCCTGGCCCTTCACCTAGAGCCTCTGACCCCAGCAAGTTACCCAGGGGTCCACCTCTCTCTCTGGACTTGCAGTAGAGGCCCCAGGGTGCCCCCTGGCCCTCCACCTAGGGGCCTCTGACCCCAGCAAGCTACCCAGGGGTCCACCTCTCTCCCTGGACTTGCAGTAGAGGCCACAGGGTGCCAACTGGCCCTCTTCCTAGGGGCCTCTGACCCCAGCAAGCTACCCAGGGCTCCACCCCTCCCCCTGGACTTGCAGTAGAGGCCCTAGGGTGCCCCCTGGCCCTCCAACTAGGGGCCTCTGACCCCAGCAAGCTACCTAGGGGTCCACCTCTCTCATTGGACTTGCAGTAGAGGCCACAGGGTGCCCCTGGCCCTCTTCCTAGGGGCCTCTGACCCCAGCAAGCTACCAAAGGGTCCACCTCTCTTCCAGGACTTGAAGTAGAGGCACTAGGGTGCCCCCTGGCCCTTCACCTAGGGGCCTTTGACCCCGGCAAGCTACCCAGGGGTCCACCTCTCTCCCTGGACTTCCAGTAGAGGCCCCAGGGTGCTCCCTGGCCCTCCACCTATTGCCTCTGACCCCAGCAAGCTACCCAGGGGTTCCACCTCTCTCCCTGGACTTGCAGTAGAGGCCCCAGGGTGCCCCTGGCCCTCCACCTAGGGCCTTCTGACCCCAGCAAGCTACCCAGAGGTCCACCTCTCTCCCTGGACTTGCAGTAGAGGCCACAGGGTGCCCACTGGCCCTCTTCCTAGGGGCCTCTGACCCCAGCAAGCTACCCAGGGCTCCACCCCTCCCCCTGGACTTGCAGTAGAGGCCCCAGGGTGCCCCGTGGCCCTCAACCTAGGGGCCTCTGACCCCAGCAAGCTACACAGGGGTCAACCTCTCTCCCTGGACTTGCAGTAGAGGCCCCAAGGTGCCCCCTGGCCCTCCACCTTATGGCCTCTGACCCCAGCAAGCTACACAGGGGTCAACCTCTCTCCCTGGACTTGCATTAGAGGCCCTAGGGTGCCCCCTGGCCCTCCACCAAGGGGCCTCTGACAGCAGGAAGCTGCCCAGGGGTCCACTTCTCTCCCAGGACTTGCAGTACAGGCCCCAGGGTGCCCACTGACCCTCCTCCTAGGGGCCTCTGACCCCAGCAAGCTACACAGGGGTCAACCTCTCTCCCTGGACTTGCAGTAGAGGCCCCAAGGTGCCCCCTGGCCCTCCACCTTATGGCCTCTGACCCAAGCAAGCTACACAGGGGTCAACCTTTCTCCCTGGACTTGCATTAGAGGCCCTAGGGTGCCCCCTGGCCCTCCACCAAGGGGCCTCTGACAGCAGGAAGCTGCCCAGGGGTCCACTTCTCTCCCAGGACTTGCAGTACAGGCCCCAGGGTGCCCACTGACCCTCTTCCTAGGGGCCTCTGACCACAGCAAGCTACCCAGGGGTCCACCTCTCTCCCTGGACTTGCAGTAGAGGCCCCAGGGTGCCCCTGGCCCTCCACCTAGGGCCTTCTGACCTCAGCAAGCTACCCAGGGGTTCACCTCTCTCCCTGCACTTGCAGTAGAGGCCCTAGGGTGCCCGCTGGCCCTTCACCTAGAGCTTCTGACCCCAGCAAGCTACCCAGGGGTCCACCTCTCTCCCTGGACTTATAGTAGAGGCACTAGGGAACCCCCTGGCCCTTCACTTAGGGGCCTCTGACCCCAGCAAGTTACCCAGGGGTCCACCTCTCTCTCTGGACTTGCAGTAGAGGCCACAGGGTGCCCACTGGCCCTCTTCCTAGGGGTCTCTGACCCCAGTAAGCTACCCAGGGCTCCACCTCTCCCCCTGGACTTGCAGTAGAGGCCCCAGGGTGCCCCGTGGCCCTCAACCTAGGGGCCTCTGACCCCAGAAGCTACACAGGAGTCCACCTCTTTCCCTGGACTTGCATTAGAGGCCCTAGGGTGCCCCCTGGCCCTCCACCAAGGGGCCTCTGATAGCAGGAAGCTGCCCAGGGGTCCACTTCTCTCCCTGGACTTGCAGTAGAGGCCCCAGGGTGCCCACTGACCCTCCTCCTAGGGGCCTATTACCACAGCAAGCTACCAAGGGGTCCACCTCTCTCCCTGGACCTGCAGTGGAGGCCCCAGCGTGCTCCCTGGCCCTCCACCTATTGCCTCTGACCCCAGCAAGCTACCTAGGGGTTCCACCTCTCTCCCTGGAATTGCAGTAGAGGACCCAGGGTGCCCCTGGCCCTCCACCTAGGGCCTTCTGACCTTAGCAAGCTACCCAGGGGTCCACCTCTCTCCCTGGACTTGCAGTAGAGGCCCTAGGGTGCCCCCTGGCCCTTCACCTAGAGCCTCTGACCCCAACAAGTTACCCAGGGGTCCACCTCTCTCTCTGGACTTGCAGTAGAGGCCACAGGGTGCCCACTGGCCCTCTTCCTAGGGGTCTCTGACCCCAGTAAGCTACCCAGGGCTCCACCTCTCCCCCTGGACTTGCAGTAGAGGCCCCAGGGTGCCCCGTGGCCCTCAACCTAGGGGCCTCTGACCCCAGCAAGCTACCCAGGGCTCCACCTCTATCCCTGGACTTGCGGTATAGGCCCCAGGGTGCCCCCTTGCCCTCAACCTAGGGGCCTCTGACCCCAGCAAGCTACACAGGGGTCAACCTCTCTCCCTGGACATGCAGTAGAGGCCCCAAGGTGCCCCCTGGCCCTCCACCTTATGGCCTCTGACCCCAGCAAGCTACCCTGGGGTCCACCTCTCACCCTGGACTTGCAGTAGAGGCCCCAGGGTGCCCCTTGGCCCTCCAGCTAGGGGCCTCTGACCCCAGCAAGCTACCTAGGGGTCCACCTCTCTCATTGGACTTGCAGTAGAGGCCACAGGGTGCCCCTGGCCCTCTTCCTAGGGGCCTCTGACCCCAGCAAGCTACCAAGGGGTCCACCTCTCTTCCTGGAGTTGAAGTAGAGGCACTAGGGTGCCCCCTGGCCCTTCACCTAGGGGCCTTTGACCCCAGCAAGCTACCCAGGGGTCCACCTCTCTCCCTGGACTTCCATCAGAGGCCCCAGGGTGCTCCCTGGCCCTCCACCTATTGCCTCTGACCCCAGCAAGCTACCCAGGGGTTCCACCTCTCTCCCTGGACTTGCAGTAGAGGCCCCAGGGTGCCCCTGGCCCTCCACCTAGGGCCTTCTGACCTCAGCAAGCTACCCAGGGGTTCACCTCTCTCCCTGGACTTGCAGTAGAGGCCCTAGGGTGCCCCCTGGCCCTTCACCTAGGGGCCTCTGACCCCAGCAAGCTACCCAGGGGTCCACCTCTCTCTCTGGACTTGCAGTAGAGGCCCCAGGGTGCCCCCTGGCCCTCCACATAGGGGCCTCTGACCCCAGCAAGCTACCCAGGGGTCCACCTCTCTCCCTGGACTTGCAGTAGAGGCCACAGGGTGCCCACTGGCCCTCTTCCTAGGGGCCTCTGACCCCAGCAAGCTACCCAGGGCTCCACCTCTATCCCTGGACTTGCAGTAGAGGCCCCAGGGTGCCCCCTGGCCCTCAACCTAGGGGCCTCTGACCCCAGCAAGCTACACAGGGGTCAACCTCTCTCCCTGGACTTGCAGTAGAGGCCCCAAGGTGCCCCCTGGCCCTCCACCTTATGGCCTCTTACCCCAGCAAGCTACACAGGGGTCAACCTCTCTCCCTGGACTTGCTTTAGAGGCCCTAGGGTGCCCCCTGGCCCTCCACCAAGGGGCCTCTGACAGCAGGAAGCTGCCCAGGGGTCCACTTCTCTCCCAGGACTTGCAGTACAGGCCCCAGGGTGCCCACTGACCCTCCTCCTAGGGGCCTATTACCACAGCAAGCTACCCAGGGGTCCACCTCTCTCCCTGGACCTGCAGTGGAGGCCCCAGCGTGCTCCCTGGCCCTCCACCTATTGCCTCTCACCCAAGCAAGCTACCCAGGGGTTCCACCTCTCTCCCTGGACTTGCAGTAGAGGCCCCAGGGTGCCCCTGGCCCTCCACCTAGGGCCTTCTGACCTTAGCAAGCTACCCAGGGGTCCACCTCTCTCCCTGGACTTGCAGTAGAGGCCCTAGGGTGCCCCCTGGCCCTTCACCTAGAGCCTCTGTCCCCAGCAAGTTACCCAGGGGTCCACCTCTCTCTCTGGACTTGCAGTAGAGGCCCCAGGGTGCCCCCTGGCCCTCCACCTAGGGGCCTCTGACCCCAGCAAGCTACCCAGGGGTCCACCTCTCTCCCTGGACTTGCAGTAGAGGCCACAGGATGCCCACTGGCCCTCTTCCTAGGGGTCTCTGACCCCAGTAAGCTACCCAGGGCTCCACCTCTCCCCCTGGACTTGCAGTAGAGGCCCCAGGGTGCCCCGTGGCCCTCAACCTAGGGGCCTCCGACCCCAGCAAGCTACCCTGGGGTCCACCTCTCACCCTGGACTTGCAGTAGAGGCCCCAGGGTGCCCCCTGGCCCTCCACCTAGGGGCCTCTGACCCCAGCAAGCTACCTAGGGGTCCACCTCTCTCATTGGACTTGCAGTAGAGGCCACAGGGTGCCCCTGGCCCTCTTCCTAGGGGCCTCTGACCCCAGCAAGCTACCAAGGGGTCCACCTCTCTTCCTGGACTTGAAGTAGAGGCACTAGGGTGCCCCCTGGCCCTTCACCCAGGGGCCTTTGACCCCAGCAAGCTACCCAGGGGTCCACCTCTCTCCCTGGACTTCCATCAGAGGCCCCAGGGTGCTCCCTGGCCCTCCACCTATTGCCTCTGACCCCAGCAAGCTACCCAGGGGTTCCACCTCTCTCCCTGGACTTGCAGTAGAGGCCCCAGGGTGCCCCTGGCCCTCCACCTAGGGCCTTCTGACCTCAGCAAGCTACCCAGGGGTTCACCTCTCTCCCTGGACTTGCAGTAGAGGCCCTAGGGTGCCCCCTGGCCCTTCACCTAGGGGCCTCTGACCCCAGCAAGCTACCCAGGGGTCCACCTCTCTCTCTGGACTTGCAGTAGAGGCCCCAGGGTGCCCCCTGGCCCTCCACATAGGGGCCTCTGACCCCAGCAAGCTATCCAGGGGTCCACCTCTCTCCCTGGACTTGCAGTAGAGGCCACAGGGTGCCCACTGGCCCTCTTCCTAGGGGCCTCTGACCCAGCAAGCTACCCAGGGCTCCACCTCTCCCCCTGGACTTGCAGTAGAGGCCCCAGGGTGCCCCCTGGCCCTCAACCTAGGGGCCTCTGACCCCAGCAAGCTACACAGGGGTCAACCTCTCTCCCTGGACTTGCATTAGAGGCCC
Source organism: Danio rerio (assembly GCF_052040795.2). NCBI lineage: Eukaryota > Metazoa > Chordata > Actinopteri > Cypriniformes > Danionidae > Danio > Danio rerio. The sequence goes on from NC_141027.1 coordinate 67,827,889, forward strand.
TAGGGTGCCCCCTGGCCCTCCACCAAGGGGCCTCCGACAGCAGGAAGCTGCCCAGGGGTCCACTTCTCTCCCAGGACTTGCAGTACAGGCCCCAGGGTGCCCACTGACCCTCCTCCTAGGGGCCTATTACCACAGCAAGCTACCCAGGGGTCCACCTCTCTCCCTGGACCTGCAGTGGAGGCCCCAGCGTGCTCCCTGGCCCTCCACCTATTGCCTCTGACCCCAGCAAGCTACCCAGGGGTTCCACCTCTCTCCCTGGACTTGCAGTAGAGGCCCCAGGGTGCCCCTGGCCCTCCACCTAGGGCCTTCTGACCTTAGCAAGCTACCCAGGTGTCCACCTCTCTCCCTGGACTTGCAGTAGAGGCCCTAGGGTGCCCCCTGGCCCTTCACCTAGAGCCTCTGACCCCAGCAAGTTACCCAGGGGTCCACCTCTCTCTCTGGACATGCAGTAGAGGCCCCAGGGTGCCCCCTGGCCCTCCACCTAGGGGCTTCTGACCCCAGCAAGCTACCCAGGGGTCCACCTCTCTCCCTGGACTTGCAGTAGAGGCCCCAGGGTGCCCACTGGCCCTCTTCCTAGGGGTCTCTGACCCCAGCAAGCTACCCAGGGCTCTACCTCTCTCCCGGGACTTGCAGTGGAGGCCCCAGCGTGCTCCCTGGCCCTCCACCTATTGCCTCTGACCCCAGCAAGCTACCCAGGGGGTCCACCTCTCTCATTGGACTTGCAGTAGAGGCCACAGGGTGCCCCTGGCCCTCTTCCTAGGGGCCTCTGACCCCAGCAAGCTAACAAGGGGTCCACCTCTCTTCCTGGACTTGAAGTAGAGGCACTAAGGTGCCCCCTGGCCCTTCACCTAGGGGCCTTTGACCCCAGCAAGCTACCCAGGGGTCCACCTCTCTCCCTGGACTTCCATCAGAGGCCCCAGGGTGCTCCCTGGCCCTCCACCTATTGCCTCTGACCCCAGCAAGCTACCCAGGGGTTCCACCTCTCTCCCTGGACTTGCAGTAGAGGCCCCAGGGTGCCCCTGGCCCTCCACCTAGGGCCTTCTGACCTCAGCAAGCTACCCAGGGGTTCACCTCTCTCCCTGGACTTGCAGTAGAGGCCCTAGGGTGCCCCCTGGCCCTTCACCTAGGGGCCTCTGACCCCAGCAAGCTACCCAGGGGTCCACCTCTCTCTCTGGACTTGCAGTAGAGGCCCCAGGGTGCCCCCTGGCCCTCCACATAGGGGCCTCTGACCCCAGCAAGCTACCCAGGGGTCCACCTCTCTCCCTGGACTTGCAGTAGAGGCCACAGGGTGCCCACTGGCCCTCTTCCTAGGGGCCTCTGACCCCAGCAAGCTACCCAGGGCTCCACCTCTCCCCCTGGACTTGCAGTAGAGGCCCCAGGGTGCCCCCTGGCCCTCAACCTAGGGGCCTCTGACCCCAGCAAGCTACACAGGGGTCAACCTCTCTCCCTGGACTTGCAGTAGAGGCCCCAAGGTGCCCCCTGGCCCTCCACCTTATGGCCTCTTACCCCAGCAAGCTACACATGGGTCAACCTCTCTCCCTGGACTTGCTTTAGAGGCCCTAGGGTGCCCCCTGGCCCTCCACCAAGGGGCCTCTGACAGCAGGAAGCTGCCCAGGGGTCCACTTCTGTCCCAGGACTTGCAGTACAGGCCCCAGGGTGCCCACTGACCCTCCTCCTAGGGGCCTATTACCACAGCAAGCTACCCAGGGGTCCACCTCTCTCACTGGACCTGCAGTGGAGGCCCCAGCGTGCTCCCTGGCCCTCCACCTATTGCCTCTCACCCAAGCAAGCTACCCAGGGGTTCCACCTCTCTCCCTGGACTTGCAGTAGAGGCCCCTGGGTGCCCCTGGCCCTCCACCTAGGGCCTTCTGACCTTAGCAAGCTACCCAGGGGTCCACCTCTCTCCCTGGACTTGCAGTAGAGGCCCTAGGGTGCCCCCTGGCCCTTCACCTAGAGCCTCTGTCCCCAGCAAGTTACCCAGGGGTCCACCTCTCTCTCTGGACTTGCAGTAGAGGCCCCAGGGTGCCCCCTGGCCCTCCACCTAGGGGCCTCTGACCCCAGCAAGCTACCCAGGGGTCCACCTCTCTCCCTGGACTTGCAGTAGAGGCCACAGGATGCCCACTGGCCCTCTTCCTAGGGGTCTCTGACCCCAGTAAGCTACCCAGGGCTCCACCTCTCCCCCTGGACTTGCAGTAGAGGCCCCAGGGTGCCCCGTGGCCCTCAACCTAGGGGCCTCCGACCCCAGCAAGCTACCCTGGGGTCCACCTCTCACCCTGGACTTGCAGTAGAGGCCCCAGGGTGCCCCCTGGCCCTCCACCTAGGGGCCTCTGACCCCAGCAAGCTACCTAGGGGTCCACCTCTCTCATTGGACTTGCAGTAGAGGCCACAGGGTGCCCCTGGCCCTCTTCCTAGGGGCCTCTGACCCCAGCAAGCTACCAAGGGGTCCACCTCTCTTCCTGGACTTGAAGTAGAGGCACTAGGGTGCCCCCTGGCCCTTCACCCAGGGGCCTTTGACCCCAGCAAGCTACCCAGGGGTCCACCTCTCTCCCTGGACTTCCATCAGAGGCCCCAGGGTGCTCCCTGGCCCTCCACCTATTGCCTCTGACCCCAGCAAGCTACCCAGGGGTTCCACCTCTCTCCCTGGACTTGCAGTAGAGGCCCCAGGGTGCCCCTGGCCCTCCACCTAGGGCCTTCTGACCTCAGCAAGCTACCCAGGGGTTCACCTCTCTCCCTGGACTTGCAGTAGAGGCCCTAGGGTGCCCCCTGGCCCTTCACCTAGGGGCCTCTGACCCCAGCAAGCTACCCAGGGGTCCACCTCTCTCTCTGGACTTGCAGTAGAGGCCCCAGGGTGCCCCCTGGCCCTCCACATAGGGGCCTCTGACCCCAGCAAGCTATCCAGGGGTCCACCTCTCTCCCTGGACTTGCAGTAGAGGCCACAGGGTGCCCACTGGCCCTCTTCCTAGGGGCCTCTGACCCAGCAAGCTACCCAGGGCTCCACCTCTCCCCCTGGACTTGCAGTAGAGGCCCCAGGGTGCCCCCTGGCCCTCAACCTAGGGGCCTCTGACCCCAGCAAGCTACACAGGGGTCAACCTCTCTCCCTGGACTTGCATTAGAGGCCCTAGGGTGCCCCCTGGCCCTCCACCAAGGGGCCTCTGACAGCAGGAAGCTGCCCAGGGGTCCACTTCTCTCCCAGGACTTGCAGTACAGGCCCCAGGGTGCCCACTGACCCTCCTCCTAGGGGCCTATTACCACAGCAAGCTACCCAGGGGTCCACCTCTCTCCCTGGACCTGCAGTGGAGGCCCCAGCGATCTCCCTGGCCCTCCACCTATTGCCTCTGACCCCAGCAAGCTACCCAGGGGTTCCACCTCTCTCCCTGGACTTGCAGTAGAGGCCCCAGGGTGCCCCTGGCCCTCCACCTAGGGCCTTCTGACCTTAGCAAGCTACCCAGGTGTCCACCTCTCTCCCTGGACTTGCAGTAGAGGCCCTAGGGTGCCCCCCGGCCCTTCACCTAGAGCCTCTGACCCCAGCAAGTTACCCAGGGGTCCACCTCTCTCTCTGGACTTGCAGTAGAGGCCCCAGGGTGCCCCCTGGCCCTCCACCTAGGGGCCTCTGACCCCAGCAAGCTACCCAGGGCTCCACCTCTCTCCCTGGACTTGCAGTAGAGGCCACAGGATGCCCACTGGCCCTCTTCCTAGGGGTCTCTGACCCCAGCAAGCTTCCCAGGGCTCTACCTCTCCCCCTGGACTTGCAGTGGAGGCCCCAGCGTGCTCCCTGGCCCTCCACCTATTGCCTCTGACCCCAGCAAGCTACCCAGGGGTTCCACCTCTCTCCCTGGACTTGCAGTAGAGGCCCCAGGGTGCCCCTGGCCCTCCACCTAGGGCCTTCTGACCTTAGCAAGCTACCCAGGTGTCCACCTCTCTCTCTGGACTTGCAGTAGAGGCCCCAGGGTGCCCCCTGGCCCTCCACCTAGGGGCCTCTGACCCCAGCAAGCTACCCAGGGGTCCACCTCTCTCCCTGGACTTGCAGTAGAGGCCACAGGATGCCCACTGGCCCTCCACCTAGGGCCTTCTGACCTCAGCAAGCTACCCCGGGGTTCACCTCTCTCCCTGGACTTGCAGTAGAGGCCCTAGGGTGCCCCCTGGCCCTTCACCTAGGGGCCTCTGACCCCAGCAAGCTACCCAGGGGTCCACCTCTCTCTCTGGACTTGCAGTAGAGGCCCCAGGGTGCCCCCTGGCCCTCCACCAAGGGGCCTCTGACAGAAGGAAGCTGCCAGGGGTCCACCTCTCTCCCTGGACTTGCAGTACAGGCCCCAGGGTGACCACTGGCCCTCCTCCTAGAGGCCTCTGACCACAGCAAGCTAACCAGGGGTCCACCTCTCTCCCTGGACTTGCAGTAGAGGCCCCAGGGTGCTCCCTGGCCCTCCACCTATTGCCTATGACCCCAGCAAGCAACCCAGGGGTTCCACCTCTCTCCCTGGACTTGCAGTAGAGGCCCTAGGGTGCCCCCTGGCCCTCCACCTAGGGGCCTCTGACCCCAGCAAGCTACCCAGGGGTCCACCTCTCTCCCTTGACTTGCAGTAGAGGCCACAGGGTGCCCACTGGCACTCTTCCTAGGGGCCTCTGACCCCAGCAAGCTACCCAGGGGTCCACCTCTCTCCCTTGACTTGCAGTAGAGGCCACAGGGTGCCCCCTGGCCCTCCTCCTAGGGGCCTCTGACCCCAGCAAGCTACCCAAGGGTCCACCTCTCTTCCTGGACTTGAAATAGAGGCACTAGGGTGCCCCCTGGCCCTTCACTTAGGGGCCTTTGACCCCAGCAAGCTACTCAGGGCTCCACCTCTATCCCTGGACTTGCGGTATAGGCCCCAGGGTGCCCCCTTGCCCTCAACCTAGGGGCCTCTGACCCCAGCAAGCTACACAGGGGTCAACCTCTCTCCCTGGACTTGCAGTAGAGGCCCCAAGGTGCCCCCTGGCCCTCCACCTTATGGCCTCTGACCCCACCAAGCTACCCAGGGGTCCATCTCTCTCCCTGGACTTGCATTAAAGGCCCTAGGGTGCCCCCTGGCCCTCCACCAAGGGGCCTCTGACAGCAGGAAGCTGCCCTGGGGTCTACTTCTCTCCCTGGACGTGCAGTACAGGCCCCAAGGTGCCCACTGACCCTCCTCCTAGCGGCCTTTGACCACAGCAAGCTACCCAGGGGTCCACCTCTCTCCCTGGACTTGCAGTGGAGGCCCCAGGGTGCTCCCTGGCCCTCCACCTATTGCCTCTGACCCCAGCAAGCTACCCAGGGGTTCCACCTCTCTCCCTGGACTTGCAGTAGAGGTCCCAGGGTGCCCCTGGCCCTCCACCTAGGGCCTTCTGACCTCAGCAAGCTACCCAGGGGTCCACCTCTCTCCCTGGACTTGCAGTAGAGGCCCTAGGGTGCCCCTTGGCCCTCCATCTAGTGGATGTCTGACCCCAGCAAGCTACCCAAGGGTCCACCTCTCTCCCTGGACTTGCAGTATAGGCCCCAGGGTGCCCCCTTGCCCTCCACCTTGGGGACTCTGACAGCAGGAAGTTTCCCAGGGGTCCACCTCTTTCCCTGGATTTGCAGTAGGGGTCCCAGCGTGCCCGCTGGCCCTCCACCTAGGGGCCTCTTACCCCAGCTAGCTTCTCAGGGGTGCACTTCTCTCCCTGGACTTGCAGTAGAGGCCCTAGGGTGCCCCATGGCCCTCCATCTAGGGGCGTCTGACCCCATCAAGCAACCCATGGATCCAGCTCTCTCTCTGGACTTGCAGTATAGGCCCCATGGTGCCCCCTTGCCCTCAACCTAGGGGCCTCTGATCCCAGCAAGCTACCCACGGGTCCAGCTCTCTCTAGACTTGCAGTAAAGGCCCCAGGGTGCCCCTTTGCCCTCCACCTGTGGGCCTCTGACCCTAGCAAGCTACCCAGGGGTCAACCTCTCTCCCTGGACTTGCAGTATAGGCCCCAGGGTGACCCCTTGCCCTCCACCTAGGGGACTCTGACAGCAGGAAGCTTCCCAGGGGTCCACCTCTTTCCCTAGACTTGCAGTAGAGGCCCCAGCGTGCCCGCTGGCCCTCTACCTAGGGGCCTCTTACCCCAGCTAGCTTCTCAGGGGTCCACCTCTTTCCCTGGACTTGCAGTAGAGGCCCCAGCGTGCCCGCTGGCCCTCCACCTAGGGCCTTCTGACCTCAGCAAGCTACCCAGGGGTCCACCTCTCTCCCTGGACTTGCAGTAGAGGCCCTAGGGTGCCCCTTGGCCCTCCATCTAGTGGGCGTCTGACCCCAGCAAGCTACCCAGGGGTCCACCTCTCTCCCTGGACTTGCAGTATAGGCCCCAGGGTGCCCCCTTGCCCTCCACCTAGGGGACTCTGACAGCAGGAAGTTTCCCAGAGGTCCACCTCTTTCCCTGTATTTGCAGTAGGGGCCCCAGCGTGCCCGCTGGCCCTCCACCTAGGGGCCTCTTACCCCAGCTAGCTTCTCAGGGGTGCACTTCTCTCCCTGGACTTGCAGTAGAGGCCCTAGGGTGCCCCCTGGCCCTCCATCTAGGGGCGTCTGACCCCATCAAGCAACCCATGGATCCAGCTCTCTCTCTGGACTTGCAGTATAGGCCCCATGGTGCCCCCTTGCCCTCAACCTAGGGGCCTCTGATCCCAGCAAGCTACCCACGGGTCCAGCTCTCTCTCTGGACTTGCAGTAAAGGCCCCAGGGTGCCCCTTTGCCCTCCACCTGTGGGCCTCTGACCCTAGCAAGCTACCCAGGGGTCCACCTCTCTCCCTGGACTTGCAGTATAGGCCCCAGGGTGACCCCTTGCCCTCCACCTAGGGGACTCTGACAGCAGGAAGCTGCCCAGGGGTCCACCTCTTTCCCTAGACTTGCAGTAGAGGCCCCAGCGTGCCCGCTGGCCCTCTACCTAGGGGCCTCTTACCCCAGCTAGCTTCTCAGGGGTCCACCTCTCTCCCTGGACTTGCAGTAGAGGCCCTAGGGTAACCCCTGGCCCTCCATCTAGGGGCGTCTGACCCCATCAAGCAACCCAGGGATCCAGCTCTCTCTCTGGACTTGCAGTAGAGGCCCCAGGGTGCCCCGTGGCCCTCAAACTAGAGGCCTCTCACCCCAGCAAGCTACCCAGGTGTCCACCTCTCTCCCTGGACTTGCATTAGAGGCCCTAGGGTGCCCCCTGGCCCTACACCAAGGGGCCTCTGACAGCAGGAAGCTGCCGAGGGGTCCACTTCTCTCCCAGGACTTGCAGTACAGGCCCCAGGGTGCCCACTGACCCTCCTCCTAGGGGCCTCTGACCACAGCAAGCTACCCAGGTGTCCACCTCTCTCCCTGGACTTGCAGTAGAGGCCCCAGGGTGCCCCTGGCCCTCCACCTAGGGCCTTCTGACCTCAGCAAGCTACCCAGGGGTTCACCTCTCTCCCTGGACTTGCAGTAGAGGCCCTAGGGTGCCCGCTGGCCCTTCACCTAGAGCCTCTGACCCCAGCAAGCTAACCAGGGGTCCACCTCTCTCCCTGGACTTGCAGTGGAGGCCCCAGGGTGCTCCGTGGCCCTCCACCTATTGCCTCTGACCCCAGCAAGCTACCCAGGGGTTCCACCTCTCTCCCTGGACTTGCAGTAGAGGCCCCAGGGTGCCCCGTGGCCCTCAACCTAGGGGCCTCTGACCCCAGCAAGCTACACAGGGGTCAACCTCTCTCCCTGGACTTGCAGTAGAGGCCCCAAGGTGCCCCCTGGCCCTCCACCTTATGGCCTCTGACCCCAGCAAGCTACACAGGGGTCAACCTCTCTCCCTGGACTTGCATTAGAGGCCCTAGGGTGCCCCCTGGCCCTCCACCAAGGGGCCTCTGACAGCAGGAAGCTGCCCAGGGGTCCACTTCTCACCCAGGACTTGCAGTACAGGCCCCAGGATGCCCACTGACCCTCTTCCTAGGGCCTTCTGACCTCAGCAAGCTACCCAGGGGTTCACCTCTCTCCCTGGACTTGCAGTAGAGGCCCTAGGGTGCCCGCTGGCCCTTCACCTAGAGCCTCTGACCCCAGCAAGCTACCCAGGGGTCCACCTCTCTCCCTGGACTTGCAGTAGAGGCACTAGGGAACCCCCTGGCCCTTCACTTAGGGGCCTCTGAACCCAGCAAGCTACCCATGGCTCCACCTCTATCCCTGGACTTGCGGTATAGGCCCCAGGGTGCCCCCTTGCCCTCAACCTAGGGGCCTCTGACCCCAGTAAGCTACACAGGGGTCAACCTTTCTCCCTGGACATGCAGTAGAGGCCCCATGGTGCCCCCTGGCCCACCACCTTATGGCCTCTGACCCCAGCAAGCTACCCAGGGGTCCACCTCTCTCCCTGGACTTGCATTAGAGGCCCTAGGGTGCCCCCTGGCCCTCCACCAAGGGGCCTCTGACAGAAGGAAGCTGCCAGGGGTCCACCTCTCTCCCTGGACTTGCAGTACAGGCCCCAGGGTGACCACTGGCCCTCCTCCTAGAGGCCTCTGACCACAGCAAGCTAACCAGGGGTCCACCTCTCTCCCTGGACTTGCAGTAGAGGCCCCAGGGTGCTCCCTGGCCCTCCACCTATTGCCTATGACCCCAGCAAGCAACCCAGGGGTTCCACCTCTCTCCCTGGACTTGCAGTAGAGGCCCTAGGGTGCCCCCTGGCCCTCCATCTAGGGGCCTCTGACCCCAGCAAGCTACCCAGGGGTCCACTTCTCTCCCTGGACTTGCAGTAGAGGTCCCAGGGTGCCCCTGGCCCTCCACCTAGGGCCTTCTGACCTCAGCAAGCTACCCAGGGGTCCACCTCTCTCCCTGGACTTGCAGTAGAGGCCCTAGGGTGCCCCTTGGCCCTCCATCTAGTGGATGTCTGACCCCAGCAAGCTACCCAAGGGTCCACCTCTCTCCCTGAACTTGCAGTATAGGCCCCAGGGTGCCCCCTTGCCCTCCACCTTGGGGACTCTGACAGCAGGAAGTTTCCCAGGGGTCCACCTCTTTCCCTGGATTTGCAGTAGGGGCCCCAGCGTGCCCGCTGGCCCTCCACCTAGGGGCCTCTTACCCCAGCTAGCTTCTCAGGGGTGCACTTCTCTCCCTGGACTTGCAGTAGAGGCCCTAGGGTGCCCCCTGGCCCTCCATCTAGGGGCGTCTGACCCCATCAAGCAACCCATGGATCCAGCTCTCTCTCTGGACTTGCAGTATAGGCCCCATGGTGCCCCCTTGCCCTCAACCTAGGGGCCTCTGATCCCAGCAAGCTACCCACGGGTCCAGCTCTCTCTAGACTTGCAGTAAAGGCCCCAGGGTGCCCCTTTGCCCTCCACCTGTGGGCCTCTGACCCTAGCAAGCTACCCAGGGGTCAACCTCTCTCCCTGGACTTGCAGTATAGGCCCCAGGGTGACCCCTTGCCCTCCACCTAGGGGACTCTGACAGCAGGAAGCTTCCCAGGGGTCCACCTCTTTCCCTAGACTTGCAGTAGAGGCCCCAGCGTGCCCGCTGGCCCTCTACCTTGGGGCCTCTTACCCCAGCTAGCTTCTCAGGGGTCCACCTCTTTCCCTGGACTTGCAGTAGAGGCCCCAGCGTGCCCGCTGGCCCTCCACCTAGGGCCTTCTGACCTCAGCAAGCTACCCAGGGGTCCACCTCTCTCCCTGGACTTGCAGTAGAGGCCCTAGGGTGCCCCTTGGCCCTCCATCTAGTGGGCGTCTGACCCCAGCAAGCTACCCAGGGGTCCACCTCTCTCCCTGGACTTGCAGTATAGGCCCCAGGGTGCCCCCTTGCCCTCCACCTAGGGGACTCTGACAGCAGGAAGTTTCCCAGGGGTCCACCTCTTTCCCTGGATTTGCAGTAGGGGCCCCAGCGTGCCCGCTGGCCCTCCACCTAGGGGCCTCTTACCCCAGCTAGCTTCTCAGGGGTGCACTTCTATCCCTGGACTTGCAGTAGAGGCCCTAGGGTGCCCCCTGGCCCTCCATCTAGGGGCGTCTGACCCCATCAAGCAACCCATGGATCCAGCTCTCTCTCTGGACTTGCAGTATAGGCCCCATGGTGCCCCCTTGCCCTCAACCTAGGGGCCTCTGATCCCAGCAAGCTACCCACGGGTCCAGCTCTCTCTCTGGACTTGCAGTAAAGGCCCCAGGGTGCCCCTTTGCCCTCCACCTGTGGGCCTCTGACCCTAGCAAGCTACCCAGGGGTCCACCTCTCTCCCTGGACTTGCAGTATAGGCCCCAGGGTGACCCCTTGCCCTCCACCTAGGGGACTCTGACAGCAGGAAGCTGCCCAGGGGTCCACCTCTTTCCCTAGACTTGCAGTAGAGGCCCTAGGGTAACCCCTGGCCCTCCATCTAGGGGCGTCTGACCCCATCAAGCAACCCAGGGATCCAGCTCTCTCTCTGGACTTGCAGTAGAGGCCCCAGGGTGCCCCGTGGCCCTCAAACTAGAGGCCTCTCACCCCAGCAAGCTACCCAGGTGTCCACCTCTCTCCCTGGACTTGCATTAGAGGCCCTAGGGTGCCCCCTGGCCCTCCACCAAGGGGCCTCTGACAGCAGGAAGCTGCCCAGGGGTCCACTTCTCTCCCAGGACTTGCAGTACAGGCCCCAGGGTGCCCACTGACCCTCCTCCTAGGGGTCTCTGACCACAGCAAGCTACCCAGGTGTCCACCTCTCTCCCTGGACTTGCAGTAGAGGCCCCAGGGTGCCCCTGGCCCTCCACCTAGGGCCTTCTGACCTCAGCAAGCTACCCAGGGGTTCACCTCTCTCCGTGGACTTGCAGTAGAGGCCCCAAGGTGCCCTCTGGCCCTCCACCTTATGGCCTCTGACCCCAGCAAGCTACCCATGGCTCCACCTCTATCCATGGACTTGCGGTATAGGCCCCAGGGTGCCCCCTTGCCCTCAACCTAGGGGCCTCTGACCCCAGTAAGCTACACAGGGGTCAACCTTTCTCCCTGGACATGCAGTAGAGGCCCCATGGTGCCCCCTGGCCCACCACCTTATGGCCTCTGACCCCAGCAAGCTACCCAGGGGTCCACCTCTCTCCCTGGACTTGCATTAGAGGCCCTAGGGTGCCCCCTGGCCCTCCACCAAGGGGCCTCTGACAGAAGGAAGCTGCCAGGGGTCCACCTCTCTCCCTGGACTTGCAGTAGAGGCCCCAGGGTGCTCCCTGGCCCTCCACCTATTGCCTATGACCCCAGCAAGCAACCCAGGGGTTCCACCTCTTTCCCTGGACTTGCAGTAGAGGCCCTAGGGTGCCCCCTGGCCCTCCATCTAGGGGCCTCTGACCCCAGCAAGCTACCCAGGGGTCCACCTCTCTCCCTTGACTTGCAGTAGAGGCCACAGGGTGCCCCCTGGCCCTCCTCCTAGGGGCCTCTGACCCCAGCAAGCTACCCAAGGGTCCACCTCTCTTCCTGGACTTGAAATAGAGGCACTAGGGTGCCCCCTGGCCCTTCACCTAGGGGCCTCTGACCCCAGCAAGCTACCCAGGGGTCCACCTCTCTCCCTGGACTTGCAGTAGAGACCCCAGGGTGTCCCCTCGCCCTCCACCTAGGGGCCTCTGACCCCAGCAAGCTACCCAGGGGTCCACCTCTCTCCCTGGACTGGCAGTAGAGGCCCCAAGGTGCCTCCTGGCCTCCACCTTATGGCCTCTGACCCCAGCAAGCTACCCAGGGGTTCACCTCTGTCCCTGGACTTGCAGTAGAGGCACTAGGGCACCCCCTGGCCCTTCACTTAGGGGCCTTTGACCCCAGCAAGCTACTCAGGGCTCCACCTCTCTTCCTGGACTTGAAATAGAGGCACTAGGGTGCCCCCTTGCCCTCAACCTAGGGGCCTCTGATCCCAGCAAGCTACCCACGGGTCCAGCTCTCTCTCTGGACTTGCAGTAAAGGCCCCAGGGTGCCCCTTTGCCCTCCACCTGTGGGCCTCTGACCCTAGCAAGCTACCCAGGGGTCCACCTCTCTCCCTGGACTTGCAGTATAGGCCCCAGGCTGACCCCTTGCCCTCCACCTAGGGGACTCTGACAGCAGGAAGCTTCCCAGGGGTCCACCTCTTTCCCTAGACTTGCAGTAGAGGCCCCAGCGTGCCCGCTGGCCCTCTACCTAGGGGCCTCTTACCCCAGCTAGCTTCTCAGGGGTCCAACTCTTTCCCTGGACTTGCAGTAGAGGCCCCAGCGTGCCCGCTGGCCCTCCACCTAGGGGCCTCTGACCCCAGCAAGCTACCCAGGGGTCCATCTCTCTCCCTGGACTTGCATTAGAGGCCCTAGGGTGCCCCCTGGCCCTCCACCAAGGGGCCTCTGACGGCAGGAAGCTGCCCTGGGGTCTACTTCTCTCCCTGGACTTGCAGTACAGGCCCCAAGGTGCCCACTGACCCTCCTCCTAGCGGCCTTTGACCACAGCAAGCTACCCAGGGGTCCACCTCTCTCCCTGGACTTGCAGTGGAGGCCCCAGGGTGCTCCCTGGCCCTCTACCTATTGCCTCTGACCCCAGCAAGCTACCCAGGGGTTCCACCTCTCTCCCTGGACTTGCAGTAGAGGCCCCAGGGTGCCCCTGGCCCTCCACCTAGGGCCTTCTGACCTCAGCAAGCTACCCAGTGGTCCACCTCCCTCCCTGGACTTGCAGTAGAGGCCCTAGGGTGCCCCTTGGCCCTCCATCTAGTGGGCGTCTGACCCCAGCAAGCTACCCAGGGGTCCACCTCTCTCCCTGGACTTGCAGTATAGGCCCCAGGGTGACCCCTTGCCCTCCACCTAGGGGACTCTGACAGCAGGAAGTTTCCCAGGGGTCCACCTCTTTCCCTGGATTTGCAGTAGGGGCCCCAGCGTGCCCGCTGGCCCTCCACCTAGGGGCCTCTCACCCCAGCTAGCTTCTCAGGGGTGCACTTCTCTCCCTGGACTTGCAGTAGAGGCCCTAGGGTGCCCCCTGGCCCTCCATCTAGGGGCGTCTGACCCCATCAAGCAACCCATGGATCCAGCTCTCTCTCTGGACTTGCAGTATAGGCCCCATGGTGCCCCCTTGCCCTCAACCTAGGGGCCTCTGATCCCAGCAAGCTACCCAGGTGTCCACCTCTCTTCCTGGACTTAAAGTAGAGGCACTAGGGTGCCCCCTGGCCCTTCACCTAGGGGACTCTGACCCCAGCAGGCTACCCAGGGGTCCACATCTCTCACTGGACTTGCAGTAGAGGCCCCAGGGTGTCCCCTGGCCCTCCACCTAGGGGCCTCTGACCCCAGCAAGCTACCCAGGGGTCCACCTCTCTCCCTGGACTTGCATTAGAGGCCCAAGGGTGCCCCCTGGCCCTCCACCAAGGGGCCTCAGACAGCAGGAAGCTGCCCAGGGGTCCACCTCTCTCCCTGGACTTGCAGTACAGGCCCCAGGGTGACCACTGGCCCTCTTCCTAGGGGCCTCTGACCACAGCAAGCTACCCAGGGGTACACCTCTCTTCCTGGACTTGAAGTAGAGGCACAAGGGTGCCACCTGGCCCTTCACCTAGGGGCCTCTGACCCCAGCAAGCTACCCAGTGGTCCACCTCTCTCCCTGGACTTGCAGTAGAGGCCCCAGGGTGTCCCCTCGCCCTCCACCTAGGGGCCTCTGACCCCAGCAAGCTACCCAGGGGTCCACCTCTCTCTCTGGACTGGCAGTAGAGGCCCCAAAGTGCCCCCTGGCCCTCCACCTTATGGCCTCTGACCCCAGCAAGCTACCCAGGGTTCCACCTCTATCCCTGGACTTGCGGTATAGGCCCCAGGGTGCCCCCTTGCCCTCAACCTAGGGGCCTCTGACCCCAGCAAGCTACACAGGGGTCAACCTCTCTCCCTGGACTTGCAGTAGAGGCCCCAAGGTGCCCCCTGGCCCTCCACCTTATGGCCTCTGACCCCATCAAGCAACCCATGGATCCAGCTCTCTCTCTGGACTTGCAGTATAGGCCCCAGGGTGCCCCCTTGCCCTCAACCTAGGGGCCTCTTATCCCAGCAAGCTACCCACGGGTCCAGCTCTCTCTCTGGACTTGCAGTAAAGGCCCCAGGGTGCCCCTTTGCCCTCCACCTGTGGGCCTCTGACCCTAGCAAGCTACCCAGGGGTCCACCTCTCTCCCTGGACTTGCAGTATAGGCCCCAGGCTGACCCCTTGCCCTCCACCTAGGGGACTCTGACAGCAGGAAGCTTCCCAGGGGTCCACCTCTTTCCCTAGACTTGCAGTAGAGGCCCCAGCGTGCCCGCTGGCCCTCTACCTAGGGGCCTCTTACCCCAGCTAGCTTCTCAGGGGTCCAACTCTTTCCCTGGACTTGCAGTAGAGGCCCCAGCGTGCCCGCTGGCCCTCCACCTAGGGGCCTCTGACCCCAGCAAGCTACCCAGGGGTCCATCTCTCTCCCTGGACTTGCATTAGAGGCCCTAGGGTGCCCCCTGGCCCTCCACCAAGGGGCCTCTGACAGCAGGAAGCTGCCCTGGGGTCTACTTCTCTCCCTGGACTTGCAGTACAGGCCCCAAGGTGCCCACTGACCCTCCTCCTAGCGGCCTTTGACCACAGCAAGCTACCCAGGGGTCCACCTCTCTCCCTGGACTTGCAGTGGAGGCCCCAGGGTGCTCCCTGGCCCTCTACCTATTGCCTCTGACCCCAGCAAGCTACCCAGGGGTTCCACCTCTCTCCCTGGACTTGCAGTAGAGGCCCCAGGGTGCCCCTGGCCCTCCACCTAGGGCCTTCTGACCTCAGCAAGCTACCCAGGGGTCCACCTCCCTCCCTGGACTTGCAGTAGAGGCCCTAGGGTGCCCCTTGGCCCTCCATCTAGTGGGCGTCTGACCCCAGCAAGCTACCCAGGGGTCCACCTCTCTCCCTGGACTTGCAGTATAGGCCCCAGGGTGACCCCTTGCCCTCCACCTAGGGGACTCTGACAGCAGGAAGTTTCCCAGGGGTCCACCTCTTTCCCTGGATTTGCAGTAGGGGCCCCAGCGTGCCCGCTGGCCCTCCACCTAGGGGCCTCTCACCCCAGCTAGCTTCTCAGGGGTGCACTTCTCTCCCTGGACTTGCAGTAGAGGCCCTAGGGTGCCCCCTGGCCCTCCATCTAGGGGCGTCTGACCCCATCAAGCAACCCATGGATCCAGCTCTCTCTCTGGACTTGCAGTATAGGCCCCATGGTGCCCCCTTGCCCTCAACCTAGGGGCCTCTGATCCCAGCAAGCTACCCAGGTGTCCACCTCTCTTCCTGGACTTAAAGTAGAGGCACTAGGGTGCCCCCTGGCCCTTCACCTAGGGGACTCTGACCCCAGCAGGCTACCCAGGGGTCCACATCTCTCACTGGACTTGCAGTAGAGGCCCCAGGGTGTCCCCTGGCCCTCCACCTAGGGGCCTCTGACCCCAGCAAGCTACCCAGGGGTCCACCTCTCTCCCTGGACTTGCATTAGAGGCCCAAGGGTGCCCCCTGGCCCTCCACCAAGGGGCCTCAGACAGCAGGAAGCTGCCCAGGGGTCCACCTCTCTCCCTGGACTTGCAGTACAGGCCCCAGGGTGACCACTGGCCCTCTTCCTAGGGGCCTCTGACCACAGCAAGCTACCCAGGGGTACACCTCTCTTCCTGGACTTGAAGTAGAGGCACAAGGGTGCCACCTGGCCCTTCACCTAGGGGCCTCTGACCCCAGCAAGCTACCCAGTGGTCCACCTCTCTCCCTGGACTTGCAGTAGAGGCCCCAGGGTGTCCCCTCGCCCTCCACCTAGGGGCCTCTGACCCCAGCAAGCTACCCAGGGGTCCACCTCTCTCTCTGGACTGGCAGTAGAGGCCCCAAAGTGCCCCCTGGCCCTCCACCTTATGGCCTCTGACCCCAGCAAGCTACCCAGGGTTCCACCTCTCTCCCTGGACTTGCAGTAGAGGCCCTAGAGTGCCCCTTGGCCCTCCATCTAGTGGGCGTCTGAACCCAGCAAGCTACCCAGGGGTCCACCTCTCTCCCTGGACTTGCAGTATAGGCCCCAGGGTGCCCCCTTGCCCTCCACCTAGGGGACTCTGACAGCAGGAAGCTTCCCAGGGGTCCACCTCTTTCCCTGGACTTGCAGTAGAGGCCCCAGCGTGCCCACTGGCCCTCCACCTAGGGGCCTCTTACCCCAGCGAGCTTCTCAGGGGTCCACCTCTCTCCCTGGACTTGCAGTAGAGGCCCTAGGGTGCCCCCTGGCCCTCCATCTAAGGGTGTCAGATCCCATCAAGCAACCCAGGGATCCAGCTCTCTCTCTGGACTTGCCGTAGAGGCCCCAGGGTGCCCCGTGGCCCTCAAACTAGGGGCCTCTCACCTTAGCAAGCTACCCAGGGGTCCACCTCTCTCCCTGGACTTGCAATAGAGGCCACAGGGTGCCCCCTGGCCCTCCTCCTAGGGGCCTCTGACCCCAGCAAGCTACCCAGGGCTCCACCTCTCTTCCTGGACTTGAAGTAGAGGCATTAGGGTGCCCCCTGGCCCTTCACCTAGGGGCCTCTGACCCCAGCAAGCTACCCAGGGGTCCACCTCTCTCACTGGACTTGCAGTAGAGGCCCCAGGGTCTCCCCTGGCCCTCCACCTAGGGGCCTCTGACCCCAACAAGCTACCCAAGGGTCCACCTCTCTCCCTGGACTTGCATTAGAGGCCCTAGGGTGCCCCCTGGCCCTCCTCCAAGGGGCCTCTGACAGCAGGAAGCTGCCCAGGGTTCCACCTCTCTCCCTGGACTTGCATTAGAGGCCCTAGGGTGCCCCCTGGCCCTCCACCAAGGGGCCTCTGACAGCAGGAAGCTGCCCAGGGGTCCACCTCTCTCCCTGGACTTGCAGTACAGGCCCCAGGTTGACCACTGGCCCTCCTCCTAGGGGCCTCTGACCACAGCAAGCTACCCAGGGGTCCACCTCTCTCCCTGGACTTGCAGTAGAGGCCCCAGGGTGCCACTGGCCCTCCACCTAGGGCCTTCTGACCTCAGCAAGCTACCCAGGGGTTCACCTCTCTCCCTGGACTTGCAGTAGAGGCCCTAGGGTGCCCCCTGGCCCTTCACCTAGTGGCCTCTGACCCCAGCAAGCTACCCAGGGGTCCACCTCTCTCTCTGGACTTGCAGTAGAGGCCCCAGGGTGCCCTCTGGCCCTCCACCTAGGGGCCTCTGACCCCAGCAGGCTACCCAGTGGTCCACCTCTCTCCCTGGACTTGCAGTAGAGGCCACAGGGTGCCCACTGGCCCTCCTCCTAGGGGCCTCTGACCCCAGCAAGCTACCCAGGGCTTCACCTCTCCCCCTGGACTTGCAGTAGAGGCCCCAGGGTGCCCCGTGAACCTCAACCTAGGGGCCTCTGACCCCAGCAAGCTACCCAGGGGTCCACCTCTCTTCCTGGACTTGAAGTAGAGGCACTAGGGTGCTCCTTTACCCTTCACCTAGGGGCCTGTGACCACAGCAAGCTACCTAGGGGTCCACCTCTCTTCCTGGACTTGCAGTAGAGGCCACAGGGTGCCCCCTGGCCCTCCTACTAGGGGCCTCTGACCCCAGCAAGCTACCCAGGGGTCCACCTCTCTTCCTGGACTTGAAGTAGAGGCACTAGGGTGCCCCTTTGCCCTCCACCTAGGGGCCTGTGACCACAGCAAGCTTTCCAGGGGTCCACCTCTCTCCCTGGACTTGCAGTATAGGGCCCAGTGTGCCCCCTGGCTCACCACCCAGGGGCCTCTGACCCTAGCAAGCTACCCAGGGGTATACCTCTCTCCCTGGACTTGCAGTATAGGCCCAAGAGTGCCCCCTCGCCCTCCACATAGGGGCCTCTGTCCCTATCAAACTTCCCAGGGGTCCAACTCTCTCCCTGGACTTGCAGTAGAGGCACTAGGGCACCCCCTGCCACTTCACTTAGGGGCCTCTGACCCCAGCAAGCTACCGATGGCTCCACCTCTATCCCTGCACTTGCATTAGAGGCCCTAGGGTGCCCCTTGGCCCTCCACCAAGGGGCCTCTGACAGCAGGAAGCTACCCAGGGGTCCACCTCTCTCCCTGGACTTGCAGTAGAGGCCTCAGGGTGCTCCCTGGCCCTCCACCTATTGCCTTTGACCTCAGCAAGCTACCCAGGGGTTCCACCTCTCTCCCTGGACTTGCAGTAGAGGCCCCAGGCTGCCCCTGGCCCCCCACCTTGGGCCTTCTGACCTCATCAATCTACCCAGGGGTTCACCTCTCTCCCTGGACTTGCAGTAGAGGCCCTAGGGTGCCCTCTGGCCGTTCACCTAGGGGTTTCTGACCACAGCAAGCTACCCAGGGGTCCACCTCTCTCTCTGGACTTGCAGTAGAGGCCCCAGGGTGCCCCCTGGCCCTTCACCTAGGGGCCTCTGACCCCAGCAAGCTACCCAGGGCTCCACCTCTATCCCTGGACTTGCGGTATAGGCCCCAGGGTGCCCCCTTGCCCTCAACCTAGGGGCCTCTGACCCCAGCAAGCTACACAGGGGTCAACCTCTCTCCCTGGACATGCAGTAGAGGCCCCAAGGTGCCCCCTGGCCCACCACCTTATGGCCTCTGACCCCAGCAAGCTACCCAGGGGTCCACCTCTCTCCCTGGACTTGCAGTAGAGGACATAGGGTGCCCCCTGGCCCTCCACCAAGGGGCCTCTGACAGCAGGAAGCTGCCCAGGGGTCCACCTCTCTCCCTGGACTTGCAGTACAGGCCCCAGGGTGACCACTGGCCCTCCTCCTAGAGGCCTCTGACCACAGCAAGCTACCCAGGGGTCCACCTCTCTCCCTGGACTTGCAGTAGAGGCCCCAGTGTGCTCCCTGGCCCTCCACCTATTGCCTATGACCCCAGCAAGCTACCCAGGGGTCCACCTCTCTCCCTGGACTTGCAGTAGAGGCCACAGGGTGCCCACTGGCCCTCCTCCTAGGGGCCTCTGACCCCAGCAAGCTACCCAGGGCTCCACCTCTCCCCCTGGACTTGTAGTAGAGGCCCCAGGGTGCCCCGTGGCCCTCAACCTAGGGGCCTCTGACCCCAGCAAGCTACCCAGGGGTCCACCTGTTTCCCTGGACTTGCAGTAGAGGCCCCAGGGTGCCCCCTGGCCCTCCAACTAGGGGCCTCTGACCCCAGCAAGCTACCCAGGGGTCCACCTCTCTCACTGGACTTTCAATAGAGGCCCCAGGGTGCCCCTTGGCCCCCCGCCTAGGGGCCTCTGACCCCAGCAAGCTACCCAGGGGTCAACCTGTTTCCCTGGACTTGCAGAAGAGGCCCCAGGGTGCCCCCTGGCCCTCAAACTAGGGGCCTCTGACCCCAGCAAGCTACCCAGGGGCCCACCTCTCTCACTGGACTTACAGTAGAGGCCCCAGGGTGCCCCTTGGCCCCCCTCCTAGGGGCCTCTGACCCCAGCAAGCTACCCAGGGGTCCACCTCTCTCCCTGGACTTGCAGTAGAGGCACTAGGGCACCCCCTGGCCCTTCACTTAGGGGCCTTTGACCGCAGCAAGCTACCCAGGGCTCCACCTCTATCCCTGGACTTGCGGTATAGGCCCCAGGGTGCCCCCTTGCCCTCAACCTAGGGGCCTCTGACCCCAGCAAGC
This sequence comes from Danio rerio, assembly GCF_052040795.2. Taxonomy (NCBI): domain Eukaryota; kingdom Metazoa; phylum Chordata; class Actinopteri; order Cypriniformes; family Danionidae; genus Danio; species Danio rerio. The sequence continues at coordinate 67,847,325 of NC_141027.1, forward strand.
TACATAGGGGTCAACCTCTCTCCCAGGACTTGCAGTAGAGGCCCCAAGGTGCCCCCTGGCCCTCCACCTTATGGCCTCTTACTCCAGCAAGCTACCTAGGGGTCCACCTCTCTCCCTGGACTTGCATTAGAGGCCCTAGGGTGCACCCTGGCCCTCCACCAAGGGGCCTCTGACAGCAGGAAGCTGCCCAGGGGTCCACTTCTCTCCCTGGACTTGCAGTACAGGCCCCAGGGTGCCCACTGACCCTCCTTCTAGGGGCCTCTGACCACAGCAAGCTACCCAGGGGTCCACCTCTCTCCCTGGACTTGCAATGGAGGCCCCAGGGTGCTCCCTTGCCCTCCACCTATTGCCTCTGACCCCAGCAAGCTACCCAGGGGTTCCACCTCTCTCCCTGGACTTGCAGTAGAGGCCCTAGGGTGCCCGCTGGCCCTTCACCTAGAGCCACTGACCCCAGCAAGCTACCCAGGGGTCCACCTCTCTCCCTGGACTTGCAGTAGAGGCCCTCTGGTGCCCCCTGGCCCTTCACCAAGGGGCCTCTGACAGCAGAAAGCTAGCCAGGGGATCCACCTCTCTTCCTGGACTTGCAGTAGAGGCCCTAGGGTCCCCCCTGGCCCTTCACCTAGGGGCCTCTGACCACAGCAAGCTACCCAGGGCTCCACCTCTCTCCCTGGACTTGCTGTAGAGGCCCCAGGGTGCTCCCTGGCCCTCCACCTATTGCCTCTGACCCCAGCAAGCTACCCAGAGATCCACCTCTCTTCCTGGACTTGCAGTAGAGGCCCTAGGGTCCCCCCTGGGCCTTCACCTAGGGGCCTCCGACCCCAGCAAGCTACCCAGGGGTCCACCTCTCTCCCTGGACTTGCAGTAGAGGCACTAAGGAACCCACTGGCCCTCCACCTAGGGCCTTCTGACCTCAGCAAGCTACCCAGGGGTTCACCTCTCTCCCTGGACTTGCAGTAGAGGCCCTAGGGTGCCCCCTGGCCCTTCACCTAGGGGCCTCTGACCCCAGCAAGCTACCCAGGGGTCCACCTCTCTCTCTGGACTTGCAGTAGAGGCCCCAGGGTGCCCTCTGGCCCTCCACCTAGGGGCCTCTGACCCCAGCAGGCTACCCAGGGGTCCACCTCTCTCCCTGGACTTGCAGTAGAGGCCACAGGGTGCCCACTGGCCCTCCTCCTAGGGGCCTCTGACCCCAGCAAGCTACCCAGGGCTTCACCTCTCCCCCTGGACTTGCAGTAGAGGCCCCAGGGTGCCCCGTGAACCTCAACCTAGGGGCCTCTGACCCCAGCAAGCTACCCAGGGGTCCACCTCTCTTCCTGGACTTGAAGTAGAGGCACTAGGGTGCCCCTTTACCCTTCACCTAGGGGCCTGTGACCACAGCAAGCTACCTAGGGGTCCACCTCTCTTCCTGGACTTGCAGTAGAGGCCACAGGGTGCCCCCTGGCCCTCCTACTAGGGGCCTCTGACCCCAGCAAGCTACCCAGGGGTCCACCTCTCTTCCTGGACTTGAAGTAGAGGCACTAGGGTGCCCCTTTGCCCTCCACCTAGGGGCCTGTGACCACAGCAAGCTTTCCAGGGGTCCACCTCTCTCCCTGGACTTGCAGTATAGGGCCCAGGGTGCCCCCTGGCTCACCACCCAGGGGCCTCTGACCCTAGCAAGCTACCCAGGGGTATACCTCTCTCCCTGGACTTGCAGTATAGGCCCAAGAGTGCCCCCTCGCCCTCCACATAGGGGCCTCTGTCCCTATCAAGCTTCCCAGGGGTCCAACTCTCTCCCTGGACTTGCAGTAGAGGCACTAGGGCACCCCCTGCCACTTCACTTAGGGGCCTCTGACCCCAGCAAGCTACCGATGGCTCCACCTCTATCCCTGCACTTGCATTAGAGGCCCTAGGGTGCCCCTTGGCCCTCCACCAAGGGGCCTCTGACAGCAGGAAGCTACCCAGGGGTCCACCTCTCTCCCTGGACTTGCAGTAGAGGCCTCAGGGTGCTCCCTGGCCCTCCACCTATTGCCTTTGACCTCAGCAAGCTACCCAGGGGTTCCACCTCTCTCCCTGGACTTGCAGTAGAGGCCCCAGGCTGCCCCTGGCCCCCTACCTTGGGCCTTCTGACCTCATCAATCTACCCAGGGGTTCACCTCTCTCCCTGGACTTGCAGTAGAGGCCCTAGGGTGCCCTCTGGCCGTTCACCTAGGGGTTTCTGACCACAGCAAGCTACCCAGGGGTCCACCTCTCTCTCTGGACTTGCAGTAGAGGCCCCAGGGTGCCCCCTGGCCCTTCACCTAGGGGCCTCTGACCCCAGCAAGCTACCCAGGGCTCCACCTCTATCCCTGGACTTGCGGTATAGGCCCCAGGGTGCCCCCTTGCCCTCAACCTAGGGGACCCTGACCCCAGCAAGCTACACAGGGGTCAACCTCTCTCCCTGGACATGCAGTAGAGGCCCCAAGGTGCCCCCTGGCCCACCACCTTATGGCCTCTGACCCCAGCAAGCTACCCAGGGGTCCACCTCTCTCACTGGACTTGCAGTAGAGGACATAGGGTGCCCCCTGGCCCTCCACCAAGGGGCCTCTGACAGCAGGAAGCTGCCCAGGGGTCCACCTCTCTCCTGGACTTGCAGTACAGGCCCCAGGGTGACCACTGGCCCTCCTCCTAGAGGCCTCTGACCACAGCAAGCTACCCAGGGGTCCACCTCTCTCCCTGGACTTGCAGTAGAGGCCCCAGTGTGCTCCCTGGCCCTCCACCTATTGCCTATGACCCCAGCAAGCTACCCAGGGGTCCACCTCTCTCCCTGGACTTGCAGTAGAGGCCACAGGGTGCCCACTGGCCCTCCTCCTAGGGGCCTCTGACCCCAGCAAGCTACCCAGGGCTCCACCTCTCCCCCTGTACTTGCAGTAGAGGCCCCAGGGTGCCCCGTGGCCCTCAACCTAGGGGCCTCTGACCCCAGCAAGCTACCCAGGGGTCCACCTGTTTCCCTGGACTTGCAGTAGAGGCCCCAGGGTGCCCCCTGGCCCTCCAACTAGGGGCCTCTGACCCCAGCAAGCTACCCAGGGGTCCACCTCTCTCACTGGACTTTCAATAGAGGCCCCAGGGTGCCCCTTGGCCCCCCGCCTAGGGGCCTCTGACCCCAGCAAGCTACCCAGGGGTCCACCTGTTTCCCTGGACTTGCAGTAGAGGCACTAGGTCACCCCCTGGCCCTTCACTTAGGGGCCTTTGACCCCAGCAAGCTACCCAGGGCTCCACCTCTATCCCTGGACTTGCGGTATAGGCCCCAGGGTGCCCCCTTGCCCTCAACCTAGGGGCCTCTGACCCCAGCAAGCTACATAGGGGTCAACCTCTCTCCCAGGACTTGCAGTAGAGGCCCCAAGGTGCCCCCTGGCCCTCCACCTTATGGCCTCTTACTCCAGCAAGCTACCCAGGGGTCCACCTCTCTCCCTGGACTTGCATTAGAGGCCCTAGGGTGCACCCTGGCCCTCCACCAAGGGGCCTCTGACAGCAGGAAGCTGCCCAGGGGTCCACTTCTCTCCCTGGACTTGCAGTACAGGCCCCAGGGTGCCCACTGACCCTCCTTCTAGGGGCCTCTGACCACAGCAAGCTACCCAGGGGTCCACCTCTCTCCCTGGACTTGCAATGGAGGCCCCAGGGTGCTCCCTTGCCCTCCACCTATTGCCTCTGACCCCAGCAAGCTACCCAGGGGTTCCACCTCTCTCCCTGGACTTGCAGTAGAGGCCCTAGGGTGCCCGCTGGCCCTTCACCTAGAGCCACTGACCCCAGCAAGCTACCCAGGGGTCCACCTCTCTCCCTGGACTTGCAGTAGAGGCCCTCTGGTGACCCCTGGCCCTTCACCAAGGGGCCTCTGACAGCAGGAAGCTAGCCAGGGGATCCACCTCTCTTCCTGGACTTGCAGTAGAGGCCCTAGGGTCCCCCCTGGCCCTTCACCTAGGGGCCTCTGACCACAGCAAGCTACCCAGGGCTCCACCTCTCTCCCTGGACTTGCTGTAGAGGCCCCAGGGTGCTCCCTGGCCCTCCACCTATTGCCTCTGACCCCAGCAAGCTACCCAGAGATCCACCTCCCTTCCTGGACTTGCAGTAGAGGCCCTAGGGTCCCCCCTGGGCCTTCACCTAGGGGCCTCCGACCCCAGCAAGCTACCCAGGGGTCCACCTCTCTCCCTGGCCTTGCAGTAGAGGCACTAAGGAACCCCCTGGCCCTTCACTTAGGGGCCTCTGACCCCAGCAAGCTACCCAGGGCTCCACCTCTATCCCTGGACTTGCAGTATAGGGTTCAGGGTGCCCCCTTGCCCTCAACCTAGGGGCCTCTGACCCCAGCAAGCTACACAGGGGTCAACCTCTCTCCCTGGACATGCAGTGGAGGCCCCAAGGTGCCATCTGGCCCACCACCTTATGGCCTCTGACCCCAGCAAGCTAACCAGGGGTCCACCTCTCTCTCTGGACTTGCATTAGAGGCCCTAGGGTGCCCACTGGCCCTCCACCAAGGGCCTCTGACAGCAGGAAGCTGCCCAGGGGTCCACCTCTCTCCCTGGACTTGAAGTACAGGCCCCAGGGTGACCACTGGCCCTCCTCCTAGGGGCCTCTGACCACAGCAAGCTACCCAGGGGTCCACCTCTCTCCTTGGACTTGCAGTAGAGGCCCCAGGGTGCTCCCTGGCCCTCCACCTATTGCCTATGACCCCAGCAAGCTACCTAGGGGTCCACCTCTCTCCCTGGACTTGCAGTAGAGGCCACAGGGTGCCCACTGGCCCTCCTCCTAGGGGCCTCTGACCCCAGCAAGCTACACAGGGGTCAACCTCTCTCCCTGGACTTGCAGTAGAGGCCCCAAGGTGCCCCCTGGCCCTCCACCTTATGGCCTCTGACCCCAGCAAGCTACCCAGGGGTCCACCTCTCTCCCTGGACTTGCATTAGAGGCCCTAGGGTGCCCCCTGGCCCTCCACCAAGGGGCCTCTGATAGCAGGAAGCTGCCCAGGGGTCCACTTCTCTCCCTGGACTTTCAGTACAGGCCCCAGGGTGCCCAATGACCCTCCTCCTAGGGGCCTATCACCAAAGCAAGCTACCCAGGGATCCAGCTCTCTCCCTGGACTTGCAGTGGAGGCCCCAGCGTGCTCCCTGGCCCTCCACCTATTGCCTCTGACCCCAGCAAGCTACCCAGGGGTTCCACTTCTCTCCCTGGACTTGCAGTAGAGGCCCTAGGGTGCCCCCTGGCCCTTCACCTAGATCCTCTGACCCCAGCAAGTTAACCAGGGGTCCACCTCTCTCTCTGGACTTGGAGTAGAGGCCCCAGGGTGCCCACTGGACCTCCACCTAGGGGCCTTTGACCCCAGCAAGCTACCCAGGGGTCCACCTCTCTCCCTGGACTTGCAGTAGAGGCCACAGGGTGCCCACTGGCCCTCTTCCTAGGGGCCTCTGACCCCAGCAAGCTACCCAGGGCTCCACCTCTCCCCCTGGACATGCAGTAGAGGCCCCTGGGTGCCCCGTGGCCCTCAACCTAGGGGCCTCTGACCCCAGCAAGCTACCCTGGGGTCCACCTCTCTCCCTGGACTTGCAGTAGAGGCCCCAGGGTGCCCCCTGGCCCTCCACCTAGGGGCCTCTGACCCCAGCAAGCTACACAGGGGTCCACCTCTCTCATTGGACTTGCAGTAGAGGCCACAGGGTGCCCCTGGCCCTCTTCCTAGGGGCCTCTGACCCCAGCAAGCTACCCAAGGGTCCACCTCTCTTCCTGGACTTGAAGTAGAGGCACTAGGGTGCCCCCTGGCCCTTCACCTAGGGGCCTCTGACCCCAGCAAGCTACCCAGGGGTCCACCTCTCTCCCTGGACTTCCAGTAGAGGCCCCAGGGTGCTCCCTGGCCCTCCACCTATTGCCTCTGACCCCAGCAAGCTACCCAGGGGTTCCACCTCTCTCCCTGGACTTGCAGTAGAGGCCCCAGGATGCCCTGGCCCTCCACCTAGGGCCTTCTGACCTCAGCAAGCTACCCAGGTGTTCACCTCTCTCTCTGGACTTGCAGTAGAGGCCCTAGGGTGCCCCCTGTCCCTTCACCTAGGGGCCTCTGACCCCAGCAAGCTACCCAGGGGTGCACCTCTCTCCCTGGACTTGCAGTAGAGGCCACAGGGTGCCCACTGGCCCTCTTCCTAGGGGCCTCTGACCCCAGCAAGCTACCCAGGGCTCCAACTCTCTCCCTGGACTTGCAGTAGAGGCCCCAGGGTGCCCCGTGGCCATCAACCTAGGGGCCTCTGACCCCAGCAAGCTACCCAGGGGTCCACCTGTTTCCCTGGACTTGCAGTAGAGGCCCAAGGGTGCCCCCTGGCCCTCCAACTAGGGGCCTCTGACCCCAGCAAGCTACCCAGGGGTCCACCTCTCTCACTGGACTAACAGTAATGGCCCCAGGGTGCCCCTTGGCCCCCCTCCTAGGGGCCTCTGACCCCAGCAAGCTACCCAGGGCTCCACCTCTCTCCCTGGACTTGCAGTAGAGGCACTAGGGCACCCCCTGGCCCTTCACTTAGGGGCCTTTGACCCCAGCAAGCTACCCAGGGCTCCACCTCTATCCCTGGACTTGCGGTATAGGCCCCAGGGTGCCCCTTTGCCCTCAACCTACGGCCCTCTGGCCCCAGCAAGCTACACAGGGGTCAACCTCTCTCCCTGGACTTGCAGTAGAGGCCCCAAGGTGCCCCCTGGCCCTCCACCTTATGGCCTCTGACCCCAGCAAGCTACACAGGGGTCAACTTCTCTCCCTGGACTTGCATTAGAGGCCCTAGGGTGTCCCCTGTCCCTCCACCAAGGGGCCTCTGACAGCAGGAAGCTGCCCAGGGGTCCACTTCTCTCCCTGGACTTGCAGTACAGGCCCAAGGGTGCCCACTGACCCTCCTCCTGGGGGCCTCTGACCACAGCAAGCTACCCAGGGGTCCACCTCTCTCCCTGGACTTGCAGTGGAGAACCCAGGGTGCTCCCTGGCCCTCCACCTATTGCCTCTGACCCCAGCAAGCTACCCAGGGGTTCCACCTCTCTCCCTGGACTTGCAGTAGAGGCCCCAGGGTGCCCCTGGCCCTCCACCTAGGGCCTTCTGACCTCAGCAAGCTACCCAGGGGTTCACCTCTCTCCCTGGACTTGCAGCAGAGGCACTAGGGCACCCCCTGGCCCTTCACTTAGGGGCCTTTGACCCCAGCAAGCTACCCAGGGCTCCACCTCTATCCCTGGACTTGCGGTATAGGCCCCAAGGTGCCCCTTTGCCCTCAACCTAGGGGCCTCTGACCCCAGCAAGCTACACAGGGGTCAACCTCTCTCCCTGGACTTGCATTAGAGGCCCTAGGGTGCCCCCTGGCCCTCCACCAAGGGGCCTCTGACAGCAGGAAGCTGCCCAGGGGTTCACCTCTCTCCCTGGACTTGCAGCAGAGGCACTAGGGCACCCCCTGGCCCTTCACTTAGGGGCCTTTGACCCCAGCAAGTTACCCAGGGGTCCACCTCTCTCTCTGGACTTGCAGTAAAGGCCCCAGGGTGCCCCCTGGCCCTCCACGTAGGGGCCTCTGACCCTAGCAAGCTACCCAGGGGTCCACCTCTCTCCCTTGACTTGCAGTAGAGGCCACAGGGTGCCCACTGGCCCTCTTCCTAGGGGCATCTGACCCCAGCATGCTACCCAGGGCTCCACCTCTCCCCCTGGACTTGCAGTAGAGGCCCCAGGGTGCCCCGTGGCCCTCTACCTAGGGGCCTCTGACCCCAGCAAGCTACCCTGGGGTCCACCTCTCTCCCTGGACTTGCAGTAGAGGCCCCAGGGTGCCCCCTGGCCCTCCACCTAGGGCCTTCTGACCCCAGCAAGCTAACTAGGAGTCCACCTCTCTACCTGGACTTTGAGTGGATTTCCCAGGGTGCTCCCTGGCCCTCCACCTATTGCCTCTGACCCCAGCAAGCTACCCAGGGGTTCCACCTCTCTCCCTGGACTTGCAGTAGAGGCCCCAGGGTGCCCCTGGCCCTCCACCTAGGGCCTTCTGAACTCAGCAAGCTACCCAGGGGTTTACCTCTCTCCCTGGACTTGCAGTAGAGGCCCTAGGGTGCCCGCTGGCCCTTCACCTAGAGCCTCTGACCCCAGCAAGTTACCCAGGGGTCCACATTTCTCTCTGGACTTGCAGTAAAGGCCACAGGGTGCCCCCTGGCGCTCCACCTAGGGGCCTCTGACCCCAGCAAGCTACCCAGGGGTCCACCTCTCTCCCTTGACTAGCAGTATAGGCCACAGGGTGCCCACTGGCCCTCTTCCTAGGGGCCTCTGACCCCAGCAAGCTACCCAGGGCTCCACCTCTCCCCCTGGAGTTGCAGTAGAGGCCCCAGGGTGCCCCGTGGCCCTCTACCTGGGGGCCTCTGACCCCAGCAAGCTACCCTGGGGTCCACCTCTCTCCCTGGACTTGCAGTAGAGGCCCCAGGGTGCCCCCTGGCCCTCCACGTAGGGGCCTCTGACCCCAGCAAGCTACCTAGGAGTCCACCTCTCTACCTGGACTAGCAGTAGAGGCCACAGGGTGCCCCCTGGCCCTCCTCCTAGGGGCCTCTGACCCCAGCAAGCTACCCAAGGGTCCACCTCTCTTCCTGGACTTGAAGTAGAGGCACTAGGGTGCCCCCTGGCCCTTCACCTAGGGGCCTCTGACCCCAGCAAGCTACCCAGGGGTCCACCTCTCTCCCTGAACTTGCAGTAGAGGCCCCAGGCTGTCCCCTCGCCCTCCACCTAGGGGCCTCTGACCCCAGCAAGCTACCCAGGGGTCCACCTCTCTCCCTGGACTGGCAGTAGAGGCCCCAAGGTGCCCCCTGGCCCTCCACCTTATGGCCTCTGACCCCAGCAAGCTACCCAGGGGTCCACCTCTCTCCCTGGACTTGCAGTAGAGGCCCTAGGGTGCCCCTTGGCCCTCCATCTAGTGGGCATCTGACCCCAGCAAGCTACCCAGGGGTCCACCTCTCTCCCTGACCTTGCAGTATAGGCCCCAGGGTGCCCCCTTGCCCTCCACCTAGGGGACTCTGACAGCAGGAAGTTTCCCAGGGGTCCAACTCTTTCCCTGGACTTGCAGTAGAAGCCCCAGCGTGCCCGCTGGCCCTCCACCTAGGGGCCTCTTACCCCAGCTAGCTTCTCAGGGGTCCACATCTCTCCCTGGACTTGCAGTAGAGGCTCTAGGGTGCCCCCTGGCCCTCCATCTAGGGGCGTCTGACCCCAACAAGCAACCCATGGATCCAGCTCTATCTCTGGACTTGCAGTATAGGCCCCAGGGTGCCCCTTTGCCCTCCACCTGTGGGCCTCTGACCCTAGCAAGCTACCCAGGGGTCCACCTCTCTCCCTGGACTTGCAGTATAGGCCCCAGGGTGCCCCCTTGCCCTCCACCTAGGGGACTCTGACAGCAGGAAGCTTCCCAGGGGTCCACCTCTTTCCCTGGACTTGCAGTAGAGAACCCAGCGTGCCAGCTGGCCCTCTACCTAGGGGCCTCTTACCCCAGCTAGCTTCTCAGGGGTTCACCTCTATCCCTGGACTTGCAGTAGAGGCCCCAGCGTGCCCGCTGGCCCTCTACCTAGGGGCCTCTTACCCCAGCTAGCTTCTCAGGGGTCCACCTCTCTCCCTGGACTTGCAGTAGAGGCCCTAGGGTGCCCCCTGGCCCTCCATCTAGGGGTGTCTGACCCCCTCAAGCAACTCAGGGATCCAGCTCTCTCTCTGGACTTGCAGTAGAGGCCCCAGGGTGCCTCGTGGCCCTCAAACTAGGGGCCTCTCACCCCAGCAAGCTACCCAGGGGTCCACCTCTCTCCCTGGCCTTGCAGCAGAGGCACTAGGGTGCCCCCTGGCCCTTCACCTAGGGGACTCTGACCCCAGCAAGCTACCCAGGGGTCCACCTCTCTCCCTGGACTTGCAGTAGAGGCACTAGGGCACCCCCTAGCCCTTCACTTAGGGGCCTTTGACCGCAGCAAGCTACCCAGGGCTCCACCTCTATCCCTGGACTTGCGGTATAGGCCCCAGGGTGCCCCCTTGCCCTCAACCTAGGGGCCTCTGACCCCAGCAAGCTACATAGGGGTCAACCTCTCTCCCAGGACTTGCAGTAGAGGCCCCAAGGTGCCCCCTGGCCCTCCACCTTATGGCCTCTTACTCCAGCAAGCTACCTAGGGGTCCACCTCTCTCCCTGGACTTGCATTAGAGGCCCTAGGGTGCACCCTGGCCCTCCACCAAGGGGCCTCTGACAGCAGGAAGCTGCCCAGGGGTCCACTTCTCTCCCTGGACTTGCAGTACAGGCCCCAGGGTGCCCACTGACCCTCCTTCTAGGGGCCTCTGACCACAGCAAGCTACCCAGGGGTCCACCTCTCTCCCTGGACTTGCAATGGAGGCCCCAGGGTGCTCCCTTGCCCTCCACCTATTGCCTCTGACCCCAGCAAGCTACCCAGGGGTTCCACCTCTCTCCCTGGACTTGCAGTAGAGGCCCTAGGGTGCCCGCTGGCCCTTCACCTAGAGCCACTGACCCCAGCAAGCTACCCAGGGGTCCACCTCTCTCCCTGGACTTGCAGTAGAGGCCCTCTGGTGCCCCCTGGCCCTTCACCAAGGGGCCTCTGACAGCAGGAAGCTAGCCAGGGGATCCACCTCTCTTCCTGGACTTGCAGTAGAGGCCCTAGGGTTCCCCCTGGCCCTTCACCTAGGGGCCTCTGACCACAGCAAGCTACCCAGGGCTCCACCTCTCTCCCTGGACTTGCTGTAGAGGCCCCAGGGTGCTCCCTGGCCCTCCACCTATTGCCTCTGACCCCAGCAAGCTACCCAGAGATCCACCTCTCTTCCTGGACTTGCAGTAGAGGCCCTAGGGTCCCCCCTGGGCCTTCACCTAGGGGCCTCCGACCCCAGCAAGCTACCCAGGGGTCCACCTCTCTCCCTGGACTTGCAGTAGAGGCACTAAGGAACCCACTGGCCCTCCACCTAGGGCCTTCTGACCTCAGCAAGCTACCCAGGGGTTCACCTCTCTCCCTGGACTTGCAGTAGAGGCCCTAGGGTGCCCCCTGGCCCTTCACCTAGGGGCCTCTGACCCCAGCAAGCTACCCAGGGGTCCACCTCTCTCTCTGGACTTGCAGTAGAGGCCCCAGGGTGCCCTCTGGCCCTCCACCTAGGGGCCTCTGACCCCAGCAGGCTACCCAGGGGTCCACCTCTCTCCCTGGACTTGCAGTAGAGGCCACAGGGTGCCCACTGGCCATCCTCCTAGGGGCCTCTGACCCCAGCAAGCTACCCAGGGCTTCACCTCTCCCCCTCGACTTGCAGTAGAGGCCCCAGGGTGCCCCGTGAACCTCAACCTAGGGGCCTCTGACCCCAGCAAACTACCCAGGGGTCCACCTCTCTTCCTCGACTTGAAGTAGAGGCACTAGGGTGCCCCTTTACCCTTCACCTAGGGGCCTGTGACCACAGCAAGCTACCTAGGGGTCCACCTCTCTTCCTGGACTTGCAGTAGAGGCCACAGGGTGCCCCCTGGCCCTCCTACTAGGGGCCTCTGACCCCAGCAAGCTACCCAGGGGTCCACCTCTCTTCCTGGACTTGAAGTAGAGGCACTAGGGTGCCCCTTTGCCCTCCACCTAGGGGCCTGTGACCACAGCAAGCTTTCCAAGGGTCCACCTCTCTCCCTGGACTTGCAGTATAGGGCCCAGGGTGCCCCCTGGCTCACCACCCAGGGGCCTCTGACCCTAGCAAGCTACCCAGGGGTATACCTCTCTCCCTGGACTTGCAGTATAGGCCCAAGAGTGCCCCCTCGCCCTCCACATAGGGGCCTCTGTCCCTATCAAGCTTCCCAGGGGTCCAACTCTCTCCCTGGACTTGCAGTAGAGGCACTAGGGCACCCCCTGCCACTTCACTTAGGGGCCTCTGACCCCAGCAAGCTACCGATGGCTCCACCTCTATCCCTGCACTTGCATTAGAGGCCCTAGGGTGCCCCTTGGCCCTCCACCAAGGGGCCTCTGACAGCAGGAAGCTACCCAGGGGTCCACCTCTCTCCCTGGACTTGCAGTAGAGGCCTCAGGGTGCTCCCTGGCCCTCCACCTATTGCCTTTGACCTCAGCAAGCTACCCAGGGGTTCCACCTCTCTCCCTGGACTTGCAGTAGAGGCCCCAGGCTGCCCCTGGCCCCCTACCTTGGGCCTTCTGACCTCATCAATCTACCCAGGGGTTCACCTCTCTCCCTGGACTTGCAGTAGAGGCCCTAGGGTGCCCTCTGGCCGTTCACCTAGGGGTTTCTGACCACAGCAAGCTACCCAGGGGTCCACCTCTCTCTCTGGACTTGCAGTAGAGGCCCCAGGGTGCCCCCTGGCCCTTCACCTAGGGGCCTCTGACCCCAGCAAGCTACCCAGGGCTCCACCTCTATCCCTGGACTTGCGGTATAGGCCCCAGGGTGCCCCCTTGCCCTCAACCTAGGGGACTCTGACCCCAGCAAGCTACACAGGGGTCAACCTCTCTCCCTGGACATGCAGTAGAGGCCCCAAGGTGCCCCCTGGCCCACCACCTTATGGCCTCTGACCCCAGCAAGCTACCCAGGGGTCCACCTCTCTCCCTGGACTTGCAGTAGAGGACATAGGGTGCCCCCTGGCCCTCCACCAAGGGGCCTCTGACAGCAGGAAGCTGCCCAGGGGTCCACCTCTCTCCCTGGACTTGCAGTACAGGCCCCAGGGTGACCACTGGCCCTCCTCCTAGAGGCCTCTGACCACAGCAAGCTACCCAGGGGTCCACCTCTCTCCCTGGACTTGCAGTAGAGGCCCCAGTGTGCTCCCTGGCCCTCCACCTATTGCCTATGACCCCAGCAAGCTACCCAGGGGTCCACCTCTCTCCCTGGACTTGCAGTAGAGGCCACAGGGTGCCCACTGGCCCTCCTCCTAGGGGCCTCTGACCCCAGCAAGCTACCCAGGGCTCCACCTCTCCCCCTGGACTTGCAGTAGAGGCCCCAGGGTGCCCCGTGGCCCTCAACCTAGGGGCCTCTGACCCCAGCAAGCTACCCAGGGGTCCACCTGTTTCCCTGGACTTGCAGTAGAGGCCCCAGGGTGCCCCCTGGCCCTCCAACTAGGGGCCTCTGACCCCAGCAAGCTACCCAGGGGTCCACCTCTCTCACTGGACTTTCAATAGAGGCCCCAGGGTGCCCCTTGGCCCCCCGCCTAGGGGCCTCTGACCCCAGCAAGCTACCCAGGGGTCCACCTGTTTCCCTGGACTTGCAGAAGAGGCCCCAGGGTGCTCCTGGCCCTCAAACTAGGGGCCTCTGACCCCAGCAAGCTACCCAGGGGCCCACCTCTCTCACTGGACTTACAGTAGAGGCCCCAGGGTGCCCCTTGGCCCCCCTCCTAGGGGCCTCTGACCCCAGCAAGCTACCCAGGGGTCCACCTCTCTCCCTGGACTTGCAGTAGAGGCACTAGGTCACCCCCTGGCCCTTCACTTAGGGGCCTTTGACCCCAGCAAGCTACCCAGGGCTCCACCTCTATCCCTGGACTTGCGGTATAGGCCCCAGGGTGCCCCCTTGCCCTCAACCTAGGGGCCTCTGACCCCAGCAAGCTACATAGGGGTCAACTTCTCTCCCAGGACTTGCAGTAGAGGCCCCAAGGTGCCCCCTGGCCCTCCACCTTATGGCCTCTTACTCCAGCAAGCTACCCAGGGGTCCACCTCTCTCCCTGGACTTGCATTAGAGGCCCTAGGGTGCACCCTGGCCCTCCACCTAGGGGCCTCTGACCCCAGCAAGCTACCTAGGGGTCCAGCTCTCTGTCTGGACTAGCAGTATAGGCCCTAGGGTGCCCCTTTGCCCTCCGCCTAGGGGCCTTTGACCACAGCAAGCTTCCCGGGGGTCCACATCTCTCCCTGGACTTGCAGTATAGGCCCCAGGGTGCCCCCTGGCCCTCCACCCAGGGGCCTCTGACCCTAGCAAGCTACCCAGGGGTATACCTCTCTCCCTGGACTTGCAGTATAGGCCCAAGAGTGCCCCCTGGCCCTCCACATAGGGGCCTCTGTCCCCATCAAGCTTCCCAGGGGTCCACCTCTCCCCCTGGACTTGCAGTAGAGGCCCCTGGGTGCCCCCTTGCCCTCCACCCAGGTTCCTCTGACCCCAGCAAGCTACACAGGGGTCAACCTCTCTCCCTGGACTTGCAGTAGAGGCCCCAAGGTGCCCCCTGGCCCTCCACCTTATGGCCTCTGACCCCAGCAAGCTACACAGGGGTCAACCTCTCTCCCTGGACTTGCATTAGAGGCCCTAGGGTGCCCCCTGGCCCTCCACCAAGGGGCCTCTGACAGCAGGAAGCTGCCCAGGGGTCCACTTCTCTCCCAGGACTTGCAGTACAGGCCCCAGGGTGCCCACTGACCCTCCTCCTAGGGGCCTCTGACCCCAGCAAGCTACACAGGGGTCAACCTCTCTCCCTGGACTTGCAGTAGAGGCCCCAAGGTGCCCCCTGGCCCTCCACCTTATGGCCTCTGACCCCAGCAAGCTACACAGGGGTCAACCTTTCTCCCTGGACTTGCATTAGAGGCCCTAGGGTGCCCCCTGGCCCTCCACCAAGGGGCCTCTGACAGCAGGAAGCTGCCCAGGGGTCCACTTCTCTCCCAGGACTTGCAGTACAGGCCCCAGGGTGCCCACTGACCCTCTTCCTAGGGGCCTCTGACCACAGCAAGCTACCCAGGGGTCCACCTCTCTCCCTGGACTTGCAGTAGAGGCCCCAGGGTGCCCCTGGCCCTCCACCTAGGGCCTTCTGACCTCAGCAAGCTACCCAGGGGTTCACCTCTCTCCCTGCACTTGCAGTAGAGGCCCTAGGGTGCCCGCTGGCCCTTCACCTAGAGCTTCTGACCCCAGCAAGCTACCCAGGGGTCCACCTCTCTCCCTGGACTTATAGTAGAGGCACTAGGGAACCCCCTGGCCCTTCACTTAGGGGCCTCTGACCCCAGCAAGTTACCCAGGGGTCCACCTCTCTCTCTGGACTTGCAGTAGAGGCCACAGGGTGCCCACTGGCCCTCTTCCTAGGGGTCTCTGACCCCAGTAAGCTACCCAGGGCTCCACCTCTCCCCCTGGACTTGCAGTAGAGGCCCCAGGGTGCCCCGTGGCCCTCAACCTAGGGGCCTCTGACCCCAGCAAGCTACACAGGAGTCCACCTCTTTCCCTGGACTTGCATTAGAGGCCCTAGGGTGCCCCCTGGCCCTCCACCAAGGGGCCTCTGATAGCAGGAAGCTGCCCAGGGGTCCACTTCTCTCCCTGGACTTGCAGTAGAGGCCCCAGGGTGCCCACTGACCCTCCTCCTAGGGGCCTATTACCACAGCAAGCTACCCAGGGGTCCACCTCTCTCCCTGGACCTGCAGTGGAGGCCCCAGCGTGCTCCCTGGCCCTCCACCTATTGCCTCTGACCCCAGCAAGCTACCTAGGGGTTCCACCTCTCTCCCTGGAATTGCAGTAGAGGCCCCAGGGTGCCCCTGGCCCTCCACCTAGGGCCTTCTGACCTTAGCAAGCTACCCAGGGGTCCACCTCTCTCCCTGGACTTGCAGTAGAGGCCCTAGGGTGCCCCCTGGCCCTTCACCTAGAGCCTCTGACCCCAACAAGTTACCCAGGGGTCCACCTCTCTCTCTGGACTTGCAGTAGAGGCCACAGGGTGCCCACTGGCCCTCTTCCTAGGGGTCTCTGACCCCAGTAAGCTACCCAGGGCTCCACCTCTCCCCCTGGACTTGCAGTAGAGGCCCCAGGGTGCCCCGTGGCCCTCAACCTAGGGGCCTCTGACCCCAGCAAGCTACCCAGGGCTCCACCTCTATCCCTGGACTTGCGGTATAGGCCCCAGGGTGCCCCCTTGCCCTCAACCTAGGGGCCTCTGACCCCAGCAAGCTACACAGGGGTCAACCTCTCTCCCTGGACATGCAGTAGAGGCCCCAAGGTGCCCCCTGGCCCTCCACCTTATGGCCTCTGACCCCAGCAAGCTACCCTGGGGTCCACCTCTCACCCTGGACTTGCAGTAGAGGCCCCAGGGTGCCCCTTGGCCCTCCAGCTAGGGGCCTCTGACCCCAGCAAGCTACCTAGGGGTCCACCTCTCTCATTGGACTTGCAGTAGAGGCCACAGGGTGCCCCTGGCCCTCTTCCTAGGGGCCTCTGACCCCAGCAAGCTACCAAGGGGTCCACCTCTCTTCCTGGAGTTGAAGTAGAGGCACTAGGGTGCCCCCTGGCCCTTCACCTAGGGGCCTTTGACCCCAGCAAGCTACCCAGGGGTCCACCTCTCTCCCTGGACTTCCATCAGAGGCCCCAGGGTGCTCCCTGGCCCTCCACCTATTGCCTCTGACCCCAGCAAGCTACCCAGGGGTTCCACCTCTCTCCCTGGACTTGCAGTAGAGGCCCCAGGGTGCCCCTGGCCCTCCACCTAGGGCCTTCTGACCTCAGCAAGCTACCCAGGGGTTCACCTCTCTCCCTGGACTTGCAGTAGAGGCCCTAGGGTGCCCCCTGGCCCTTCACCTAGGGGCCTCTGACCCCAGCAAGCTACCCAGGGGTCCACCTCTCTCTCTGGACTTGCAGTAGAGGCCCCAGGGTGCCCCCTGGCCCTCCACATAGGGGCCTCTGACCCCAGCAAGCTACCCAGGGGTCCACCTCTCTCCCTGGACTTGCAGTAGAGGCCACAGGGTGCCCACTGGCCCTCTTCCTAGGGGCCTCTGACCCCAGCAAGCTACACAGGGCTCCACCTCTATCCCTGGACTTGCAGTAGAGGCCCCAGGGTGCCCCCTGGCCCTCAACCTAGGGGCCTCTGACCCCAGCAAGCTACACAGGGGTCAACCTCTCTCCCTGGACTTGCAGTAGAGGCCCCAAGGTGCCCCCTGGCCCTCCACCTTATGGCCTCTTACCCCAGCAAGCTACACAGGGGTCAACCTCTCTCCCTGGACTTGCTTTAGAGGCCCTAGGGTGCCCCCTGGCCCTCCACCAAGGGGCCTCTGACAGCAGGAAGCTGCCCAGGGGTCCACTTCTCTCCCAGGACTTGCAGTACAGGCCCCAGGGTGCCCACTGACCCTCCTCCTAGGGGCCTATTACCACAGCAAGCTACCCAGGGGTCCACCTCTCTCCCTGGACCTGCAGTGGAGGCCCCAGCGTGCTCCCTGGCCCTCCACCTATTGCCTCTCACCCAAGCAAGCTACCCAGGGGTTCCACCTCTCTCCCTGGACTTGCAGTAGAGGCCCCAGGGTGCCCCTGGCCCTCCACCTAGGGCCTTCTGACCTTAGCAAGCTACCCAGGGGTCCACCTCTCTCCCTGGACTTGCAGTAGAGGCCCTAGGGTGCCCCCTGGCCCTTCACCTAGAGCCTCTGTCCCCAGCAAGTTACCCAGGGGTCCACCTCTCTCTCTGGACTTGCAGTAGAGGCCCCAGGGTGCCCCCTGGCCCTCCACCTAGGGGCCTCTGACCCCAGCAAGCTACCCAGGGGTCCACCTCTCTCCCTGGACTTGCAGTAGAGGCCACAGGATGCCCACTGGCCCTCTTCCTAGGGGTCTCTGACCCCAGTAAGCTACCCAGGGCTCCACCTCTCCCCCTGGACTTGCAGTAGAGGCCCCAGGGTGCCCCGTGGCCCTCAACCTAGGGGCCTCCGACCCCAGCAAGCTACCCTGGGGTCCACCTCTCACCCTGGACTTGCAGTAGAGGCCCCAGGGTGCCCCCTGGCCCTCCACCTAGGGGCCTCTGACCCCAGCAAGCTACCTATTGGTCCACCTCTCTCATTGGACTTGCAGTAGAGGAAACAGGGTGCCCCTGGCCCTCTTCCTAGGGGCCTCTGACCCCAGCAAGCTACCAAAGGGTCCACCTCTCTTCCTGGACTTGAAGTAGAGGCACTAGGGTGCCCCCTGGCCCTTCACCTAGGGGCCTTTGACCCCAGCAAGCTACCCAGGGGTCCACCTCTCTCCCTGGACTTCCAGTAGAGGCCCCAGGGTGCTCCCTGGCCCTCCACCTATTGCCTCTGACCCCAGCAAGCTACCCAGGGGTTCCACCTCTCTCCCTGGACTTGCAGTAGAGGCCCCAGGGTGCCCCTGGCCCTCCACCTAGGGCCTTCTGACCTCAGCAAGCTACCCAGGGGTTCACCTCTCTCCCTGGACTTGCAGTAGAGGCCCTAGGGTGCCCCCTGGCCCTCCACATAGGGGCCTCTGACCCCAGCAAGCTACCCCGGGGTCCACCTCTCTCCCTGGACTTGCAGTAGAGGCCACAGGGTGCCCACTGGCCCTCTTCCTAGGGGCCTCTGACCCCAGCAAGCTACCCAGGGCTCCACCCCTCCCCCTGGACTTGCAGTAGAGGCCCTAGGGTGCCCCCTGGCCCTCCACATAGGGGCCTCTGACCCCAGCAAGCTACCCAGGGGTCCATCTCTCTCCCTGGACTTGCAGTAGAGGCCACAGGGTGCCCACTGGCCCTCTTCCTAGGGGCCTCTGACCCCAGCAAGCTACCCAGGGCTCCACCCCTCCCCCTGGACTTGCAGTAGAGGCCCCAGGGTGCCCCGTGGCCCTCAACCTAGGGGCCTCTGACCCCAGCAAGCTACACAGGGGTCAACCTCTCTCCCTGGACTTGCAGTAGAGGCCCTAGGGTGCCCCCTGGCCCTTCACCTAGAGCCTCTGACCCCAGCAAGTTACCCAGGGGTCCACCTCTCTCTCTGGACTTGCAGTAGAGGCCCCAGGGTGCCCCCTGGCCCTCCACCTAGGGGCCTCTGACCCCAGCAAGCTACCCAGGGGTCCACCTCTCTCCCTGGACTTGCAGTAGAGGCCACAGGGTGCCCACTGGCCCTCTTCCTAGGGGCCTCTGACCCCAGCAAGCTACCCAGGGCTCCACCCCTCCCCCTGGACTTGCAGTAGAGGCCCTAGGGTGCCCCCTGGCCCTCCAACTAGGGGCCTCTGACCCCAGCAAGCTACCTAGGGGTCCACCTCTCTCATTGGACTTGCAGTAGAGGCCACAGGGTGCCCCTGGCCCTCTTCCTAGGGGCCTCTGACCCCAGCAAGCTACCAAAGGGTCCACCTCTCTTCCTGGACTTGAAGTAGAGGCACTAGGGTGCCCCCTGGCCCTTCACCTAGGGGCCTTTGACCCCAGCAAGCTACCCAGGGGTCCACCTCTCTCCCTGGACTTGCAGTATAGGCCCCAGGGTGCCCCCTTGCCCTCCACCTAGGGGACTCTGACAGCAGGAAGTTTCCCAGGGGTCCACCTCTTTCCCTGGATTTGCACTAGGGGCCCCAGCGTGCCCGCTGGCCCTCCACCTAGGGGCCTCTTACCCCAGCTAGCTTCTCAGGGGTGCACCTCTCTCCCTGGATTTGCAGTAGAGGCCCTAGGGTGCCCCCTGGCCCTCCATCTAGGGGCGTCTGACCCCATCAAGCAACCCATGGATCCAGCTCTCTCTCTGGACTTGCAGTATAGGCCCCAGGGTGCCCCCTTGCCCTCAACCTAGGGGCCTCTGATCCCAGCAACTACCCACGGGTCCAGCTCTCTCTCTGGACTTGCAGTAAAGGCCCCAGGGTGCCCCTTTGCCCTCCACCTGTGGGCCTCTGACCCTAGCAAGCTACCCAGGGGTCCACCTCTCTCCCTGGACTTGCAGTATAGGCCCCAGGGTGACCCCTTGCCCTCCACGTAGGGGACTCTGACAGCAGGAAGCTTTCCAGGGGTCCACCTCTTTCCCTAGACTTGCAGTAGAGGCCACAGGGTGCCCCTGGCCCTCTTCCTAGGGGCCTCTGACCCCAGCAAGCTACCAAAGGGTCCACCTCTCTTCCTGGACTTGCAGTAGAGGCCCTAGGGTGCCCCCTGGCCCTCCATCTAGGGGCGTCTGACCACATCAAGCAACCCATGGATCCAGCTCTCTCTCTGGACTTGCAGTATAGGCCCCAGGGTGCCCCCTTGCCCTCAACCTAGGGGCCTCTGATCCCAGCAACTACCCACGGGTCCAGCTCTCTCTCTGGACTTGCAGTAAAGGCCCCAGGGTGCCCCTTTGCCCTCCACCTGTGGGCCTCTAACCCTAGCAAGCTACCCAGGGGTCCACCTCTCTCCCTGGACTTGCAGTATAGGCCCCAGGGTGACCCCTTGCCCTCCACGTAGGGGACTCTGACAGCAAGAAGCTTCCCAGGGGTCCACCTCTTTCCCTAGACTTGCAGTAGAGGCCACAGGGTGCCCCTGGCCCTCTTCCTAGGGGCCTCTGACCCCAGCAAGCTACCAAATTGTCAACCTCTCTTCCTGGACTTGAAGTAGAGGCACTAGGGTGCCCCCTGGCCCTTCACCTAGGGGCCTCTGACCCCATCAAGCTACCCAGGGGTCCACCTCTCTCCCTGGACTTCCAGTAGAGGCCCCAGGGTGCTCCCTGGCCCTCCACCTATTGCCTCTGACCCCAGCAAGCTACCCAGGGGTTCCACCTCTCTCCCTGGACTTGCAGTAGAGGCCCCAGGGTGCCCCTGGCCCTCCACCTAGGGCCTTCTGACCTCAGCAAGCTACCCAGGGGTTCACCTCTCTCCCTGGACTTGCAGTAGAGGCCCTAGGGTGCCCCCTGGCCCTTCACCTAGGGGCCTCTGACCCCAGCAAGCTACCCAGGGGTCCACCTTTCTCTCTGGACTTGCAGTAGAGGCCCCAGGGTGCCCCCTGGCCCTCCACATAGGGGCCTCTGACCCCAGCAAGCTACCCAGGGCTCCACCTCTCTCCCTGGACTTGCAGTAGAGGCCCCAGGGTGCTCCCTGGCCCTCCACCTATTGCCTTTGACCCCAGCAAGCTACCCAGGGGTTCCACCTCTCTTCCTGGACTTGCAGTAGAGGCCCTAGGGTGCCCCCTGGCCCTCCATATAGGGGCGTCTGACCCCTTCAAGCAACCCACGGATCCAGCCCTCTCCCTCGTCTTGCAGTATAGGCCCCAGGGTGCCCCCTTGCCCTCCACCCAGGGCCCTCTGACCCCAACAAGCTACCCAGGGGTCCAGCTCTCTGTCTGGACTAGCAGTATAGGCCCCAGGGTGCCCCTTTGCCCTCCACCTAGGGGCCTGTGACCACAGCAAGCTTCCCAGGGGTCCACCTCTCTCCCTGGACTTGCAGTATAGGCCCCAGGGTCCCCCCTGGCCCTCCACCCAGGGGCCTCTGACCCTAGCAAGCTACCCAGGGGTATATATCTCTCCCTGGACTTGCAGTATAGGCCCAAGTGTGCCCCCTCGCCCTCCACATAAGGGCCTCTGTCCCTATCAAGCTTCCCAGGGGTCCACCTCTCCCCCTGGACTTGCAGTAGAGGTCCCAGGGTGCCCCCTGGCCCTCCACCTATGGGCCTCTGACCCCAGCAAGCTACCCAGGGGTCCACCTCTCTCACTGGACTTGCAGTAGAGGCCCCAGGGTGCCCCCTGGCCCTTCAACTAGGGGCCTCTGACACCAGCAAGCTACCCAGGGGTCCACCTCTCTCACTGGACTTGCAGTAGAGGCCCCAGGGTGCCCCCTGGCCCTCCACCTAGGGGCCTCTGACCCCAGCAAGCTACCCAGGGGTCCACCTTTCTCCCAGGACTTGCAGTAGAGGCACTAGGGCACCCCCTGGCCCTTCACTTAGGGGCCTCTGACCCCAGCAAGCTACCCAGGGCTCCACCTCTATCCCTGGACTTGCGGTATAGGCCCCAGGGTGCCCCCTTGCCCTCAACCTAGGGGCCTCTGACCCCAGCAAGCTACACAGGGGTCAACCTCTCTCCCTGGACATGCAGTAGAGGCCCCAAGGTGCCCCCTGGCCCTCCACCTTATGGCCTCTGACCCCAGCAAGCTACCCAGGGGTCCACCTCTCTCCCTGGACTTAAATTAGAGGCCCTAGGGTGCCCCCTGGCCCTCCACCAAGGGGCCTATGACAGCAGAAAGCTGCCCAGGGGTCCACCTCTCTCCCTGGACTTGCAGTACAGGCCCCAGGGTGACCACTGGCCCTCCTCCTAGGGGCCTCTGACCACAGCAAGCTACTCAGGGGTCCACCTCTCTCCCTGGACTTGCAGTAGAGGCCCCAGGGTGCTCCCTGGCCCTTCACCTATTGCCTTTGACCTCAGCAAGCTACCCAGGGGTTCCACCTCTCTCCCTGGACTTGCAGTAGAGGCCCCAGGGTGCCCCTGGCCCTCCACCTAGGGCCTTCTGACCTCAGCAATCTACCCAGGGGTTCACCTCTCTCCCTGGACTTGCAGTAGAGGCCCTAGGGTGCCCCCTGGCCCTTCACCTAGGGGTCTCTGACCCCAGCAAGCTACCCAGGGGTCCACCTCTCTCTCTGGAAATGCAGTAGAGGCCCCAGGGTGCCCCCTGGCCCTTCACCTAGGGGCCTCTGACCCCAGCGAGCTACCCAGGGGTCCACCTCTCTCCCTGGACTTTTAGTAGAGGCCACAGGGTGCCCCCTGGCCCTACTTCTAGGGGCCTCTGACCCCAGCAAGCTACCCAGGGGTCCACCTCTCTCACTGGACTTGAAGTAGAGGCAGTAGGGTGCCCCCTGGCCCTTCGCCTAGGGGCCTCTGACCCCAGCAAGCTAGCCAGGGGTCCACCTCTCTCACTGGACTTGCAGTAGAGGCCCCAGGGTGTCCCCTGGCCCTCCACCTAGGGGCTTCTGACCCCAGCAAGCTACCCAGGGGTCCACCTCTCTCACTGGACTTAGAGTAGAGGCTCTAGGGTGCCCCCTGGCCCTTCAACTAGGGGCCTCTTACCCCAGCTAGCTTCTCAGGGGTGCACCTCTCTCCCTGGACTTGCAGTAGAGGCCCTAGGGTGCCCCCTGGCCCTCCATCTAGGGGCATCTGACCCCATCAAGCAACCCATGGATCCAGCTCTCTCTCTGGACTTGCAGTATAGGCCCCAGGGTGCCCCCTTGCCCTCAACCTAGGGGCCTCTGATCCCAGCAACTACCCATGGGTCCAGCTCTCTCTCTGGACTTGCAGTAAAGGCCCCAGGGTGCCCCCTTGCCCTCCACCTGTGGGCCTCTGACCCTAGCAAGCTACCCAGGGGTCCACCTCTCTCCCTGGACTTGCAGTATAGGCCCCAGGGTGACCCCTTGCCCTCCACGTAGGGGACTCTGACAGCAGGAAGCTTCCCAGGGGTCCACCTCTTTCCCTAGACTTGCAGTAGAGGCCACAGGGTGCCCATGGCCCTCTTCCTAGGGACCTCTGACCCCAGCAAGCTACCAAAGGGTCCACCTCTCTTCCTGGACTTGAAGTAGAGGCACTAGGGTGCCCCCTGGCCCTTCACCTAGGGGCCTCTGACCCCATCAAGCTACCCAGGGGTCCACCTCTCTCCCTGGACTTCCAGTAGAGGCCCCAGGGTGCTCCCTGGCCCTCCACCTATTGCCTCTGACCCCAGCAAGCTACCCAGGGGTTCCACCTCTCTCCCTGGACTTGCAGTAGAGGCCCCAGGGTGCCCCTGGCCCTCCACCTAGGGCCTTCTGACCTCAGCAAGCTACCCAGGGGTTCACATCTCTCCCTGGACTTGCAGTAGAGGCCCTAGGGTGCCCCCTGGCCCTTCACCTAGGGGCCTCTGACCCCAGCAAGCTACCCAGGGGTCCACCTCTCTCTCTGGACTTGCAGTAGAGGCCCCAGGGTGCCCCCTGGCCCTCCACATAGGGGCCTCTGACCCCAGCAAGCTACCCAGGGGTCCACCTCTCTCCCTGGACTTGCGGTAGAGGCCACAGGGTGCCCACTGGCCCTCTTCCTAGGGGCCTCTGACCCCAGCAACATACCCAGGGCTCCACCTCTCCCCCTGGACTTGCAGTAGAGGCCCCAGGGTGCTCCCTGGCCCTCCACCTATTGCCTTTGACCCCAGCAAGCTACCCAGGGGTTCCACCTCTCTTCCTGGACTTGCAGTAGAGGCCCTAGGGTGCCCCCTGGCCCTCCATCTAGGGGCGTCTGACCCCTTCAAGCAACCCACGGATCCAGCCCTCTCCCTCGTCTTGCAGTATAGGCCCCAGGGTGCCCCCTTGCCCTCCACCCAGGGCCCTCTGACCCCAACAAGCTACCAAGGGGTCCAGCTCTCTGTCTGGACTAGCAGTATAGGCCCCAGGTTGCCCCTTTGCCCTCCACCTAGGGGCCTGTGACCACAGCAAGCTTCCCAGGGGTCCACCTCTCTCCCTGGACTTGCAGTATAGGCCCCAGGGTCCCCCCTGGCCCTCCACCCAGGGGCCTCTGACCCTAGCAAGCTACCCAGGGGTATATATCTCTCCCTGGACTTGCAGTATAGGCCCAAGTGTGCCCCCTCGCCCTCCACATAAGGGCCTCTGTCCCTATCAAGCTTCTCAGGGGTCCACATCTCCCCCTGGACTTGCAGTAGAGGTCCCAGGGTGCCCCCTGGCCCTCCACCTATGGGCCTCTGACCCCAGCAAGCTACCCAGGGGTCCACCTCTCTCACTGGACTTGCAGTAGAGGCCCTAGGGTGCCCCCTGGCCCTTCAACTAGGGGCCTCTGACACCAGCAAGCTACCCAGGGGTCCACCTCTCTCACTGGACTTGCAGTAGAGGCCCCAGGGTGCCTCCTGGCCCTCCACCTAGGGGCCTCTGACCCCAGCAAGCTACCCAGGGGTCCACCTTTCTCCCAGGACTTGCAGTAGAGGCACTAGGGCACCCCCTGGCCCTTCACTTAGGGGCCTCTGACCCCAGCAAGCTACCCAGGGCTCCACCTCTATCCCTGGACTTGCGGTATAGGCCACAGGGTGCCCCCTTGCCCTCAACCTAGGGGCCTCTGACCCCAGCAAGCTACACAGGGGTCAACCTCTCTCCCTGGACATGCAGTAGAGGCCCCAAGGTGCCCCCTGGCCCCCCACCTTATGGCCTCTGACCCCAGCAAGCTACCCAGGGGTCCACCTCTCTCCCTGGACTTAAATTAGAGGCCCTAGGGTGCCCCCTGGCCCTCCACCAAGGGGCCTCTGACAGCAGAAAGCTGCCCAGGGGTCCACCTCTCTCCCTGGACTTGCAGTACAGGCCCCAGGGTGACCACTGGCCCTCCACCTATTGCCTTTGACCTCAGCAAGCTACTCAGGGGTTCCACCTCTCTCCCTGGACTTGCAGTAGAGGCCCCAGGGTGCCCCTGGCCCTTCACCTAGGGGTCTCTGACCCCAGCAAGCTACCCAGGGTTCCACCTCTCTCTCTGGAAATGCAGTAGAGGCCCCAGGGTGCCCCCTGGCCCTCCACCTAGGGGCCTCTGACCCCAGCGAGCTACCCAGGGGTCCACCTCTCTCCCTGGACTTTTAGTAGAGGCCACAGGGTGCCCCCTGGCCCTTCGCCTAGGGGCCTCTGACCCCAGCAAGCTAGCCAGGGGTCCACCTCTCTCACTGGACTTGCAGTAGAGGCCCCAGGGTGTCCCCTGGCCCTCCACCTAGGGGCCTCTGACCCCAGCAAGCTACCCAGGGGTCCACCTCTCTCACTGGACTTAGAGTAGAGGCTCTAGGGTGCCCCCTGGCCCTTCAACTAGGGGCCTCTGACACCAGCAAGCTACCCAGGGGTCCACCTCTCTCACTGGACTTGCAGTAGAGGCCACATGTTGCCCCCTGGCCCTACTTCTAGGGGCCTCTGACCCCAGCAAGCTACTCAGGGGTCCACCTCTCTCCCAGGACTTGCAGTAGAGGCACTAGGGCACCCCCTGGCCCTTAACTTAGGGGCCTCTGACCCCAGCAAGCTACCCAGGGCTCCACCTCTATCCCTGGACTTGCGGTATAGGCCCCAGGGTGCCCCCTTGCCCTCAACCTAGGGGCCTCTGACCCCAGCAAGCTACACAGGGGTCAACCTCTCTCCCTGGACATGCAGTAGAGGCCCCAAGGTGCCCCCTGGCCCTCCACCTTATGGCCTCTGACCCTAGCAAGCTACCCAGGGGTCCACCTCTCTACCTGGACTTGCATTAGAGGCCCTAGGGTGCCCCCTGGCCCTCCACCAAGGGTCCTCTGACCCCAGCAAGCTACACAGGGGTCAACCTCTCTCTCTGGAAATGCAGTAGAGGCCCCAGGGTGCCCTCTGGCCCTCATCCTAGGGGCCTCTGACCCCAGCGAGCTACCAAGGGGTCCACCTCTCTCCCTGGACTTTTAGTAGAGGCCACAGGGTGCCCCCTGGCCCTACTTCTAGGGGCCTCTGACCCCAGCAAGCTACCCAGGGGTCCACCTCTCTCACTGGACTTGAAGTAGAGGCACTAGGGTGCCCCCTGGCCCTTCGCCTAGGGGCCTCTGACCCCAGCAAGCTAGCTACCAAGGGGTCCACCTCTCTCACTGGACTTGCAGTAGAGGCCCCAAGGTGCCCCCTGGCCCTCCACCTTTTGGCCTCTGACCCCAGCAAGCTACCCAGGGGTCCACCTCTCTCCCTGGACTTGCAGTAGAGGCCCTAGGGTGCCCCCTGGCCATCCACCAAGGGGCCACTGACAGCAGGAAGCTGCCCAGGGGTCCACCTCTTTCCCTGGACTTGCAGTATAGGCCCCAGGATGCCCGCTGGCCTTCCATCTAGGGGCCTCTGACCCCAGCAAGCTTCTCATGGGTCCACCTTTCTCTCTGGACTTGCAGTAGAGGCCCTAGGGTGCCCCCTGGCCCTTCATCTACGGGTCTCTGACCCCAGCAAGCTACCCAGGGGTCCACCTCTCTCTCTGGAAATGCAGTAGAGGCCCCAGGGTGCCCCCTGGCCCTCCACCAAGGGGCCTCTGACCCCAGCGAGCTACCCAGGGGTCCACCTCTCTCCCTGGACTTGCAGTAGAGGCCACAGGGTGCCCACTGGCCCTCCTCCTAGGGGCCTCTGACCCCATCAAGCTACCCAGGAGTCCAACTCTCCCCCTGGATTTGCAGTAGAGGCCCCTGGGTGCCCCGTGGCCCTCAACCTAGGGGCCTCAGACCCCAGCAAGCTTCCCAGGGGACCACCTCTCTCCCTGGACTTGCAGTAGAGGCCCCAGGGTGCCCCCTGGCCCTCCACCTAGGGGCCTCTGACCCCAGCAAGCTACCTAGGGGTCCAGCTCTCTGTCTGGACTAGCAGTATAGGCCCTAGGGTGCCCCTTTGCCCTCCGCCTAGGGGCCGTTGACCACAGCAAGCTTCCCGGGGGTCCACCTCTCTCCCTGGACTTGCAGTATAGGCCCCAGGGTGCCCCCTGGCCCTCCACCCAGGGGCCTCTGACCCTAGCAAGCTACCCAGGGGTATACCTCTCTCCCTGGACTTGCAGTATAGGCCCAAGAGTGCCCCCTGGCCCTCCACATAGGGGCCTCTGTCCCCATCAAGCTTCCCAGGGGTCCACCTCTCCCCCTGGACTTGCAGTAGAGGCCCCTGGGTGCCCCCTTGCCCTCCACCCAGGTTCCTCTGACCCCAGCAAGCTACACAGGGGTCAACCTCTCTCCCTGGACTTGCAGTAGAGGCCCCAAGGTGCCCCCTGGCCCTCCACCTTATGGCCTCTGACCCCAGCAAGCTACACAGGGGTCAACCTCTCTCCCTGGACTTGCATTAGAGGCCCTAGGGTGCCCCCTGGCCCTTCACCAAGGGGCCTCTGACAGCAGGAAGCTGCCCAGGGGTCCACTTCTCTCCCAGGACTTGCAGTACAGGCCCCAGGGTGCCCACTGACCCTCCTCCTAGGGGCCTCTGACCCCAGCAAGCTACACAGGGGTCAACCTCTCTCCCTGGACTTGCAGTAGAGGCCCCAAGGTGCCCCCTGGCCCTCCACCTTATGGCCTCTGACCCCAGCAAGCTACACAGGGGTCAACCTTTCTCCCTGGACTTGCATTAGAGGCCCTAGGGTGCCCCCTGGCCCTCCACCAAGGGGCCTCTGACAGCAGGAAGC
Source organism: Danio rerio (assembly GCF_052040795.2). Lineage (NCBI taxonomy): Eukaryota > Metazoa > Chordata > Actinopteri > Cypriniformes > Danionidae > Danio > Danio rerio. The sequence continues at coordinate 67,874,982 of NC_141027.1, forward strand.
TGCCCAGGGGTCCACTTCTCTCCCAGGACTTGCAGTACAGGCCCCAGGGTGCCCACTGACCCTCTTCCTAGGGGCCTCTGACCACAGCAAGCTACCCAGGGGTCCACCTCTCTCCCTGGACTTGCAGTAGAGGCCCCAGGGTGCCCCTGGCCCTCCACCTAGGGCCTTCTGACCTCAGCAAGCTACCCAGGGGTTCACCTCTCTCCCTGCACTTGCAGTAGAGGCCCTAGGGTGCCCGCTGGCCCTTCACCTAGAGCTTCTGACCCCAGCAAGCTACCCAGGGGTCCACCTCTCTCCCTGGACTTATAGTAGAGGCACTAGGGAACCCCCTGGCCCTTCACTTAGGGGCCTCTGACCCCAGCAAGTTACCCAGGGGTCCACCTCTCTCTCTGGACTTGCAGTAGAGGCCACAGGGTGCCCACTGGCCCTCTTCCTAGGGGTCTCTGACCCCAGTAAGCTACCCAGGGCTCCACCTCTCCCCCTGGACTTGCAGTAGAGGCCCCAGGGTGCCCCGTGGCCCTCAACCTAGGGGCCTCTGACCCCAGCAAGCTACACAGGAGTCCACCTCTTTCCCTGGACTTGCATTAGAGGCCCTAGGGTGCCCCCTGGCCCTCCACCAAGGGGCCTCTGATAGCAGGAAGCTGCCCAGGGGTCCATTTCTCTCCCTGGACTTGCAGTAGAGGCCCCAGGGTGCCCACTGACCCTCCTCCTAGGGGCCTATTACCACAGCAAGCTACCCAGGGGTCCACCTCTCTCCCTGGACCTGCAGTGGAGGCCCCAGCGTGCTCCCTGGCCCTCCACCTATTGCCTCTGACCCCAGCAAGCTACCTAGGGGTTCCACCTCTCTCCCTGGAATTGCAGTAGAGGCCCCAGGGTGCCCCTGGCCCTCCACCTAGGGCCTTCTGACCTTAGCAAGCTACCCAGGGGTCCACCTCTCTCCCTGGACTTGCAGTAGAGGCCCTAGGGTGCCCCCTGGCCCTTCACCTAGAGCCTCTGACCCCAACAAGTTACCCAGGGGTCCACCTCTCTCTCTGGACTTGCAGTAGAGGCCACAGGGTGCCCACTGGCCCTCTTCCTAGGGGTCTCTGACCCCAGTAAGCTACCCAGGGCTCCACCTCTCCCCCTGGACTTGCAGTAGAGGCCCCAGGGTGCCCCGTGCCCTCAACCTAGGGGCCTCTGACCCCAGCAAGCTACCCAGGGCTCCACCTCTATCCCTGGACTTGCGGTATAGGCCCCAGGGTGCCCCCTTGCCCTCAACCTAGGGGCCTCTGACCCCAGCAAGCTACACAGGGGTCAACCTCTCTCCCTGGACATGCAGTAGAGGCCCCAAGGTGCCCCCTGGCCCTCCACCTTATGGCCTCTGACCCCAGCAAGCTACCCTGGGGTCCACCTCTCACCCTGGACTTGCAGTAGAGGCCCCAGGGTGCCCCTTGGCCCTCCAGCTAGGGGCCTCTGACCCCAGCAAGCTACCTAGGGGTCCATCTCTCTCTTTGGACTTGCAGTAGAGGCCACAGGGTGCCCCTGGCCCTCTTCCTAGGGGCCTCTGACCCCAGCAAGCTACCAAGGGGTCCACCTCTCTTCCTGGAGTTGAAGTAGAGGCACTAGGGTGCCCCCTGGCCCTTCACCTAGGGGCCTTTGACCCCAGCAAGCTACCCAGGGGTCCACCTCTCTCCCTGGACTTCCATCAGAGGCCCCAGGGTGCTCCCTGGCCCTCCACCTATTGCCTCTGACCCCAGCAAGCTACCCAGGGGTTCCACCTCTCTCCCTGGACTTGCAGTAGAGGCCCCAGGGTGCCCCTGGCCCTCCACCTAGGGCCTTCTGACCTCAGCAAGCTACCCAGGGGTTCACCTCTCTCCCTGGACTTGCAGTAGAGGCCCTAGGGTGCCCCCTGGCCCTTCACCTAGGGGCCTCTGACCCCAGCAAGCTACCCAGGGGTCCACCTCTCTCTCTGGACTTGCAGTAGAGGCCCCAGGGTGCCCCCTGGCCCTCCACATAGGGGCCTCTAATCCCAGCAAGCTACCCAGGGGTCCACCTCTCTCCCTGGACTTGCAGTAGAGGCCACAGGGTGCCCACTGGCCCTCTTCCTAGGGGCCTCTGACCCCAGCAAGCTACACAGGGCTCCACCTCTATCCCTGGACTTGCAGTAGAGGCCCCAGGGTGCCCCCTGGCCCTCAACCTAGGGGCCTCTGACCCCAGCAAGCTACACAGGGGTCAACCTCTCTCCCTGGACTTGCAGTAGAGGCCCCAAGGTGCCCCCTGGCCCTCCACCTTATGGCCTCTTACCCCAGCAAGCTACACAGGGGTCAACCTCTCTCCCTGGACTTGCTTTAGAGGCCCTAGGGTGCCCCCTGGCCCTCCACCAAGGGGCCTCTGACAGCAGGAAGCTGCCCAGGGGTCCACTTCTCTCCCAGGACTTGCAGTACAGGCCCCAGGGTGCCCACTGACCCTCCTCCTAGGGGCCTATTACCACAGCAAGCTACCCAGGGGTCCACCTCTCTCCCTGGACCTGCAGTGGAGGCCCCAGCGTGCTCCCTGGCCCTCCACCTATTGCCTCTCACCCAAGCAAGCTACCCAGGGGTTCCACCTCTCTCCCTGGACTTGCAGTAGAGGCCCCAGGGTGCCCCTGGCCCTCCACCTAGGGCCTTCTGACCTTAGCAAGCTACCCAGGGGTCCACCTCTCTCCCTGGACTTGCAGTAGAGGCCCTAGGGTGCCCCCTGGCCCTTCACCTAGAGCCTCTGTCCCCAGCAAGTTACCCAGGGGTCCACGTCTCTCTCTGGACTTGCAGTAGAGGCCCCAGGGTGCCCCCTGGCCCTCCACCTAGGGGCCTCTGACCCCAGCAAGCTACCCAGGGGTCCACCTCTCTCCCTGGACTTGCAGTAGAGGCCACAGGATGCCCACTGGCCCTCTTCCTAGGGGTCTCTGACCCCAGTAAGCTACCCAGGGCTCCACCTCTCCCCCTGGACTTGCAGTAGAGGCCCCAGGGTGCCCCGTGGCCCTCAACCTAGGGGCCTCCGACCCCAGCAAGCTACCCTGGGGTCCACCTCTCACCCTGGACTTGCAGTAGAGGCCCCAGGGTGCCCCCTGGCCCTCCACCTAGGGGCCTCTGACCCCAGCAAGCTACCTAGGGGTCCACCTCTCTCATTGGACTTGCAGTAGAGGCCACAGGGTGCCCCTGGCCCTCTTCCTAGGGGCCTCTGACCCCAGCAAGCTACCAAGGGGTCCACCTCTCTTCCTGGACTTGAAGTAGAGGCACTAGGGTGCCCCCTGGCCCTTCACCCAGGGGCCTTTGACCCCAGCAAGCTACCCAGGGGTCCACCTCTCTCCCTGGACTTCCATCAGAGGCCCCAGGGTGCTCCCTGGCCCTCCACCTATTGCCTCTGACCCCAGCAAGCTACCCAGGGGTTCCACCTCTCTCCCTGGACTTGCAGTAGAGGCCCCAGGGTGCCCCTGGCCCTCCACCTAGGGCCTTCTGACCTCAGCAAGCTACCCAGGGGTTCACCTCTCTCCCTGGACTTGCAGTAGAGGCCCTAGGGTGCCCCCTGGCCCTTCACCTAGGGGCCTCTGACCCCAGCAAGCTACCCAGGGGTTCACCTCTCTCCCTGGACTTGCAGTAGAGGCCCTAGGGTGCCCCGTGGCCCTCAACCTAGGGGCCTCTGACCCCAGCAAGCTACCCTGGGGTCCACCTCTCACCCTGGACTTGCAGTAGAGGCCCCAGGGTGCCCCCTGGCCCTCCACCTAGGGGCCTCTGACCCCAGCAAGCTACCTATTGGTCCACCTCTCTCATTGGACTTGCAGTAGAGGAAACAGGGTGCCCCTGGCCCTCTTCCTAGGGGCCTCTGACCCCAGCAAGCTACCAAAGGGTCCACCTCTCTTCCTGGACTTGAAGTAGAGGCACTAGGGTGCCCCCTGGCCCTTCACCTAGGGGCCTTTGACCCCAGCAAGCTACCCAGGGGTCCACCTCTCTCCCTGGACTTCCAGTAGAGGCCCCAGGGTGCTCCCTGGCCCTCCACCTATTGCCTCTGACCCCAGCAAGCTACCCAGGGGTTCCACCTCTCTCCCTGGACTTGCAGTAGAGGCCCCAGGGTGCCCCTGGCCCTCCACCTAGGGCCTTCTGACCTCAGCAAGCTACCCAGGGGTTCACCTCTCTCCCTGGACTTGCAGTAGAGGCCCTAGGGTGCCCCCTGGCCCTCCACATAGGGGCCTCTGACCCCAGCAAGCTACCCAGGGGTCCACCTCTCTCCCTGGACTTGCAGTAGAGGCCACAGGGTGCCCACTGGCCCTCTTCCTTGGGGCCTCTGACCCCAGCAAGCTACCCAGGGCTCCACCCCTCCCCCTGGACTTGCAGTAGAGGCCCTAGGGTGCCCCCTGGCCCTCCACATAGGGGCCTCTGACCCCAGCAAGCTACCCAGGGGTCCATCTCTCTCCCTGGACTTGCAGTAGAGGCCACAGGGTGCCCACTGGCCCTCTTCCTAGGGGCCTCTGACCCCAGCAAGCTACCCAGGGCTCCACCCCTCCCCCTGGACTTGCAGTAGAGGCCCCAGGGTGCCCCGTGGCCCTCAACCTAGGGGCCTCTGACCCCAGCAAGCTACACAGGGGTCAACCTCTCTCCCTGGACTTGCAGTAGAGGCCCTAGGGTGCCCCCTGGCCCTTCACCTAGAGCCTCTGACCCCAGCAAGTTACCCAGGGGTCCACCTCTCTCTCTGGACTTGCAGTAGAGGCCCCAGGGTGCCCCCTGGCCCTCCACCTAGGGGCCTCTGACCCCAGCAAGCTACCCAGGGGTCCACCTCTCTCCCTGGACTTGCAGTAGAGGCCACAGGGTGCTAACTGGCCCTCTTCCTAGGGGCCTCTGACCCCAGCAAGCTACCCAGGGCTCCACCCCTCCCCCTGGACTTGCAGTAGAGGCCCTAGGGTGCCCCCTGGCCCTCCAACTAGGGGCCTCTGACCCCAGCAAGCTACCTAGGGGTCCACCTCTCTCATTGGACTTGCAGTAGAGGCCACAGGGTGCCCCTGGCCCTCTTCCTAGGGGCCTCTGACCCCAGCAAGCTACCAAAGGGTCCACCTCTCTTCCAGGACTTGAAGTAGAGGCACTAGGGTGCCCCCTGGCCCTTCACCTAGGGGCCTTTGACCCCAGCAAGCTACCCAGGGGTCCACCTCTCTCCCTGGACTTCCAGTAGAGGCCCCAGGGTGCTCCCTGGCCCTCCACCTATTGCCTCTGACCCCAGCAAGCTACCCAGGGGTTCCACCTCTCTCCCTGGACTTGCAGTAGAGGCCCCAGGGTGCCCCTGGCCCTCCACCTAGGGCCTTCTGACCCCAGCAAGCTACCCAGGGGTCCACCTCTCTCCCTGGACTTGCAGTAGAGGCCACAGGGTGCCCACTGGCCCTCTTCCTAGGGGCCTCTGACCCCAGCAAGCTACCCAGGGCTCCACCCCTCCCCCTGGACTTGCAGTAGAGGCCCCAGGGTGCCCCGTGGCCCTCAACCTAGGGGCCTCTGACCCCAGCAAGCTACACAGGGGTCAACCTCTCTCCCTGGACTTGCAGTAGAGGCCCCAAGGTGCCCCCTGGCCCTCCACCTTATGGCCTCTGACCCCAGCAAGCTACACAGGGGTCAACCTCTCTCCCTGGACTTGCATTAGAGGCCCTAGGGTGCCCCCTGGCCCTCCACCAAGGGGCCTCTGACAGCAGGAAGCTGCCCAGGGGTCCACTTCTCTCCCAGGACTTGCAGTACAGGCCCCAGGGTGCCCACTGACCCTCCTCCTAGGGGCCTCTGACCCCAGCAAGCTACACAGGGGTCAACCTCTCTCCCTGGACTTGCAGTAGAGGCCCCAAGGTGCCCCCTGGCCCTCCACCTTATGGCCTCTGACCCCAGCAAGCTACACAGGGGTCAACCTTTCTCCCTGGACTTGCATTAGAGGCCCTAGGGTGCCCCCTGGCCCTCCACCAAGGGGCCTCTGACAGCAGGAAGCTGCCCAGGGGTCCACTTCTCTCCCAGGACTTGCAGTACAGGCCCCAGGGTGCCCA